>NC_137968.1:3840615-4248115 GCF_963924665.1 Micromys minutus
CCATGCTGACTATTCTGGGAAGACGGATGATGACGCGTGGGGGCGGGGCGGGGGCGGGGATCTCATTCATCCTAAGGGCATTGCAAACCGACCTTTGGATGGGAGCGGCTGAGGTTCCTGGTGCAGCTGCCCCTCTTAGCCAGCAACGACTGGCTCCTTTGGATACATGGAGAAAGCGCCCCAAACATCAGTGACCTTCCAGTATGTGGAGCACCAGCTGCTGCTTTTCAGTGCCCAGAGCAGCAAACTTTAGGCTGAGTTCTCTCAGGAGGGGGGGCTGTGCTCTGTCCTGGGGCAGGCATCTCACTTGGCATCAGCAGCATTTCAATTCAAACGGGCCAGGCCCTGACGCCCCGGCGAAGTTCACACCCATTTATCCTCTCTTCGCTCCCCCCCCAGCCCCCCTCGCAAAGGCATCACCGAGATAAGCCCAGGGCTAGGTTAGGGCACATCGCCATAAATCTCAGTTAGCAGGGAACAATCACAGAGAGACTTCCCTTTATAGCTCCAGGCCTGGTGCTGGGTCTCCTTCCTCCTGGGAGCTGTGAAAAATTTGAACAGATGTTGGATTCAGGGGAGAGATGCCTTACTGCCGTTCCATTTACTTCCTGCAGCAGGAAGTCTTGGGAGCAGGGGGGGGGGGGGGGGGGCGGTGGCGATGATGACGATGACACACTTCTTCCAGCCTTGCTGCTACCTGGGGAGGGGAGGGGTCAGAGATTTCCCCGTTCTCACGAAGCACTATGAGTTAGAAACAAAATGTGGGGCACCCCGTTTGCCCTCTAGCTTCCAAAATTAGGTCAGCAGATTTGCCAGAGCAGGAGCCTTTGTCTCTGGTGTTCTAACGAGGCAGGTGGTCGGATCACCCTTTTACAGGTGCCCCAGCTTCCGGTGAAGGGGTGCGGAAGCCACTGTGGAGGACTCCCCCTCTGACATTAAGACCCCAGGGCATTTACTCCTTCCGTATTTACACTAAGGATTTGAACCATGTTTGTTCTGGGCATTGTGAGAAAAACTCCCCCCAATGCAATCACTGGGGTGAAGAAGATACGTTAAGCAAATCTCCCAATAGCCAAGATTGGTTGGGAACTTAAAATGGCCAGCAGACTACAAAACACACCCTTGCTCTTTAGACTTTATTGTTTAGTCAGAAGTGGCACAGATATTTAAAGATGTCTTACTTGTTCCCCAATGGCCACTTTGCCCTTCCGATTTTTATCCCCCTCCCCCTATGTGTGTGTACCAGTGCACACATGCATGTGTGTTTGTAGAGGCCAGAGGATCATCTCAGGTGTCCTTCCTCGGGAACCACTGACCTTGTTTAAGCGAGACAATCTCTCACAGGGACCTGTGGTTCACCCACAGGGCTAAGGTGATTGGTCAGTGTGTATTAGATACATTTGTGTCTACCAGTGCACGCAAGATGAAAACGTTCAAGACGGGAACCTTTCCTTTCCTTCAGACACAAACAGAGATGCTGCCTGTCGACTGGAACGTCACTGTTACCCTCTAGGCTCCCAGCTGGCCTACCTACTCTGCAGATCTTGGGACACCCGCGCCTCCAACACCACACTCTTGGGTTCCTTATGACTGAGCGCTACACATGGCCACGGTGACCCTGAGAACAAAGGTAACCCCTGGAGAAGTGGGTTTAGGAGCACATGTAAGGAACAAAGCAGGGGCGGTACGTGCGTACCCACGCCCCAGGCCGCTTTCTGTTGCTGTGTAACGTCATGGGGAGGGAAGGACTTATTTGGCGTATCCATCCCAATCCATCATGGGGAGAAACAGAGGCAAGAGCTCATGAAGTGGATGTGGGGCGGAGGCAGTGGAATAACACTGACGTACACAGCCTGCCTCCATATACCATCCGGGACCAGTCGGTGGCCCCTCCCACAGTGGCTGGCCCCGCCCACTCACCAATCAAGACAACAGGCGTTTCTACAGGCCAATCAGATGTTGACAAGAGAGTCGCTGGCAGGGAAGCAGGGTCCAGGGGGCCGGCTTGCTCTTGAAAAGGCTTTCCCTCCAGCACCTTAATGCTGTGATTAGCTGCCATTTCTGGGGCACTCCACCGTGGCAGGTGCTTTACATGTGACACTCTACTTAATCTCAATGGCTTTTGCAGTGTAGATGCAAATGCCACCGTGAGAGAAAACAGATGTTCAGAGAAAGTGAGAAACGTTAACCAAGCCAGCCAGGAAGTGGCTACACCACAGGTTAAAGCCATGTTCCTGTGCTGAGTGGATTGCCGCCATGACAGCCCGCCTCCTTCAGGGAGTCCCGCGGATGGAGGGCCGGGTATAGTCGAGCTCTTAGTCATGTAGAGAACCGTGTTCCCTGACCTATCTCTGCCCTTAGGTACCAAACACAGTCTCTTTACAGGTCCCCCTCTGCAAGGCGCTCCATGCACACAGAACTAACATCCCACCCAAGAGGGCAGCCACCGGTAAGTACATCCTAGCTCCAGACTGGGCAAGAGAGAAGATAAAGTCCCACCCTTTCCTACTAGGACACTGTGTGGATCCAAGGAGGGCCAGAAACATTTGTGGCTCTCGAGTTGTGCTGCCCTCGCATAAACTGAAGGGGGCCCTATTTGGAAATGGGGTTCTGGGAAAGACCAGCTACTGTTCCTGGCACTGAGAGCTACTGGGGCCTTCAGCTCTTCTCAAAGCCCAATGTGCACAGCAATCCAGACGGCATAAAAACTGGTGTGGCTTCGAGATTTCAGATTCCTTTAAAGAGCATGTACAAATACCTCCCTCCCCCAAAGTGAAAAGTAAGATGCTTCTAGAAACTTCTTTTATGTCCAGAATGAGATTTGATTATGGAGTTTGTAGGAGCTCTTTATAATGAGAAGCAGGGTAAGCATGTGCCAAGAAGTGGGCACGAGGAGAAAGGTTTTCTAAACCCAGCCTTGGGATGAATATACCAACTCATATGTACTAATAGGCTGAAAGCACCAATCCCAGCACTCAGGAGGCAGGTGCATTTGTGAGTTCAAGGCCAGCCTGGAAACCTGGTCTGGAGAGCAGGTTCTAGGCCAGCCAGGGCTACACAGAAAAACAACCTTGTCTTGACAAAGGAAGAAAAGGGGGAGGGACGGAGGGGGAGAGGTAGGGAGGGGAAGAAAACACCAACGGGAGGCTACAATATGGAGCGGGAGGGAGTAGAGGGTAGCCTGGAAGCACCCACAGCCATCCCTGCCACACAGAACTGCATCTTCAGAGGCAGGTTCAGCAATGAGGAGAATGTGCTAACACGGAGAACTTTGCTGCAATCCCCCCACCCCCCCACGCCCCCTGCCCTGGAGCCCCTCCCCCCTGCAGCACACACTAGCCTTGTTTCTGTGCCGTTCCCACAGAGCTTGCACACTCGGTTGCCAAGGTCACACTCACAGCAGAGCACACTGAAACAGCAACGCAAATTCGAGTGTGCTCGTGCTCTCTCTCTCTCTCTCTCCCTCTCCCTCCCTCCCTCCCTCCCTCCCTCCCTCTCTCTCTCTCTCTCTCTCTCCCTCCCCCTCCCCCCCCAAACCCTGTCCATTAATTTCTCATTCTCAGTAATTTTGCAACTTTTGGAGAAAGCTGCCTTTCAGACAAATTGTACGGTGTGCTCACAAAAACATTCTTAAAATGTTATTTTGAGGGGAGTTGGGCGTTTCTGGTTATGATACAAGAAAAACATTAGAAGTCTGTCTGTCAGGAGAAAAATAAGCAATGGCCAGATACGTAACCTGAACTTCTAAATTATAAGTCAAATTGTGTGTGTGTGTGTGTGTGTGTGTGTGTGTTACACATTTTTAAATCGAAACTAGATTTTTTTAAAAAAATACAATATATTCTGATAATGGTTTCCTCTCCCTCAACTCGTCCCATAATCCTCCTTACTTCCCCACACATCTAAATCCATGCCATTTCCTTTTCTTTTATTAGGCTACAAACAGACAATAGTAATGGTAATAATAATAATTAATAATAATAATTAGTAATAAATAATAATAAATAATAATAATAATAAATAGTAATAATGATAATAATAATAATAACAACCACAACAATGAACTAAGATAAAATAAGACCAAATTCTTGCAGTTTCCTGGAATCATTGATGCTTCATTGACCCAACAGACGGTCCTAACTGATCTCCCTCTTCAGAAAGAAAGCTAATCACATTCCCGATCGACAGCCTTTGAAGTGACCAGTCTCTTGGCTTTTCCAGAATCAACAGTGGAGGGTCTTCTTTCTTCCCATGGAAAATCACCCATGTATACTCTCTCTGCTCTGACTGCGCTTCGCAGGACTCAACCGGCCAGCCAGGTTAGTAGCAAGTGTGGACGCCCCGCGCCCCCACGCTGTACCCACTCTGGTACCTCCAACACCCACCCACCTGCACTCGACTCTTCCATCAGCTTCGTCGTATGACGGCTGAAAACCATTCCTAAATTTAATTCTAATAAAGACTTGGAGAAAAGTGTGTCCTTGTTTGTTTACACACACACACACACACACACACACACACACACACACACATAGAAGCACTGTGAAATCTCAAACAAAATTAGCCCCGGTGGGTGGGGGAAGAGGAGTCAGATAACCCAGTTAACTGGAAGACACTGAGTGAGCCACCCCTCCCTGCCAGGACTTAGGAGAATGCTGGCTGCGGAGGGGGGGAAGGGGGGTGAGGGGGGACCACCTCTGATGGGGACCCACTGGTCAGGGACAGCATTCAAGCAGGAGCAGAGACCATTGATAGATTCATGCTGTTCTTGTCTCTGTGAAGGCCAGAACCTTGCAGTTCTGGAAGGTTCCTAAAACACTATTGCTATCTGAACAAGAAGCCGAGAATTATCAGCCTGCAGAACTGCACAGGTCGTGGTCATATATTTTAGGAGAACATCCATGAGTTTTAAAACCCTGCTTTGTGTTTCTGTGCTCCAAAAGAGCACCTAGCCAGCCCCCTCTGCAGATCCTAGACTTCAGAGTAGTCAAAGGAGCATCATTCGTTCGGTTGCCCCTAGAGATGCGCTGTCTGTCACCTCGGAACAACTGAATGTCATTTGGGGTAAAGAACAATGTCTGGTGCAGGAGACTGGCTCCCTCAAAGAAATTCAACTCGAGGTTGGCAATATCATCAGTACCCAAGTTAGTGGAAATACCACTTTCATTTCTGCATATTTTTTCCTGTTATCCAAGGTTTCCTAACAAGCAAGCGTTTATTCTCTGGCAACCAAAGTTACATTGAATAGTGATTAAAAATGACAGATCCCGTATGCAAACTTGTTGGCTTCCTGCGAAGAAGCAGGCTGGCGGTAGTTGCTATTTCTTTACCAAGAAAAAAATAAAATAAAGTCAGAGCGAGTGAGTTCCCTGTGTGTACCAGCTGTCATCTGGGACAACTGGGACTCTTGACACACTTGGCAAACACTGTGAACTTCCAAGGCTTGCTTTTTCTCTCAAGACTCAGGGTGGAGGCAGCCACGGCCGTTTTCCAGAAAGCCAGGGTTCCAAATAATTTTCAGTGCTGATGTGCTTAATCTAAAACTAAATGTGGTTTCTTCTTCATGTGACTTGGAGAGTGAACCTAGAGAGACTGCACGGTGCTGCAAGTTCAGATCGTATGTTCACTGAGGTTTTAAACAGTGTTATAATAACAGGGCTTCTGTTGTGGTGTGAATATAAAATATGCACCCTGGCCTCTGTGTTTGAACATTTACTCAGTGGTGGAGGTGTTGGGGAGGATTGTGTGAAGCTCGAGGAGGCAGATCCTCGCTGGAGAAAGTGGGTCACTGAAGGAAAGTCCCATGTCCTCTTTGTACTCTACTTCCATTTTAGGAGATGGGGGGGGGGGAGGAGGAGGGAGACAGGAGGGAGAGAGAAGGGAGAGGGAGAAAGGAAGGAGAGGGAAAAGGGGAGGTGAGGGAGAAGGGGGGAGGAGGGGAGGAGATGAGTAGAAGGAGGGGAGAGGAAGGGGGAGAAAGGGGGAGGGGAAAGAGAAGGAGGGGAGGGGGAAAGTGGGAAAAGAAGGGAGAAGAAGGGGGAAGGGGAGAAAGGGAGAAGTAGGGGGAAGGGGAGAGAAGAGAGAAGGAGTGGGAGGAGAGGGGGAGGAGAAAGGGAGGGAGAGGGAGAAGGATTGGGTAGGAGTTGTGACAAGGTCTCATGTAACCCTAGCTAGCCTGTAACTTAGTTTATAAAGCAGGCTGGTCTTGAACTCACAGAGAACCAAGTGTCTCTGTCTCCTGAGTGCTGGGATCAAAGGTGTGCTCCTCCTCCTCTTTCCCTCCTCCTCTTCTTCTCTGCAGAAGCAATGATGCTTAGCTTTCCCCGTGCAGTAGCAGACTTTATCCTCTTAACACGTGAGCCTGAAGCTGCTCCTTGCAGGTACCGGGTCACAGCGATGGGAAACACATGCCCCTGAGTTAAGTGCTGCTTTGATTCCATTTGGACAAAGTAGCTGCTTCCCTAGCGCATAGTGGCTTTGATGTAAGTCCCAATTCCTCCTCTGACAGTCGTTTGCCTCCAAATAATTAAAAAGTGAGCTGCTGCAGGCGAGTTGCAGATGGACAAACCTACCACAAGGTACAGCTCCCACGTACGGCGAGACACCGCCTTGGGGAGCACTGAGTCTACATGACCAACCGAAGACCTGTGTGTGTTTCCCGGTGTATCTGAGACATAGTCTCGCCCTGCAGCCCAGCCTTTAATCTCACAATCCTCCTAAGTGCTGGGGTAGCAGATGTGTTACCCCACCTGGCCACTGCAGAGTTTTGTCAGAGAGCATCGTGGTCCCTTCAGATGAGGAAGTACTCAGGACATCGTCCTTGGGATGCAGAAGCCCGAAACACAGACACAGAAGCTTTATTTGCTTAAGAATTTGCTTAAAATAAACACTGCCCATTAGAGAGCAGTCAAGGAAACAGTCTAGCTCACCCCCCTTCCTCCACTTACATTTGCGACCCCCAGGATTATAAAATGAAGGTCATGACCTCCTTGACTGTGTTTGCCTCCATTTGTCCCAAGTGTCACACTGGTACGCCACACCAAGGTTTAGCAGAACATCAGCAGTCAAGGCCAAGGTCTACACAGACTGCTGGACTAGACTCGACGCTTGTGGAGAGCTTAGTTTTGCAAACTATCTCAATGACTGTTGTGAAAAGCGATGGGCAAGGCGTCAGTGAGGTGATTTTAGAGAGGCCCTGACCTTGGACGCCACAGGTCTACCTGGTGCTTCTGAGGTCCAGGGTCCCTCTTCAAAGGCTCTCCCATGAAACACCTCATGAAACATGGTCTCCACGGATTATGAATAATTGGGGTTTTCATATCTGTTTTCTAAAATCGGGGACCTGATTAATTAAGGGGTGTAGGTTAGTATCCCCTATCCAGAACATTTGTGATCATCATGTCATGGATTTTAGATTTTTTTTTTCCTGTCAGATCTTGAAATGTCTATATATACACAATGACATGTCTTGAGGATGAAATCCAAGTTTACATACATCCATTTCTGCTTTATGGCTGCCTTGTATAAAATTACCGAGGTACAATTATCTGAAGGTAATTTAATCTAATCTTTCAGATATTTTTGTTCATGAAATGAGTTTCTTGGTGCTTGAATTTCCACCTGTGGTGTCATTTTGGAGCTTAAAGGGCGTGGATTCTGGAGCGTTTCTGGTTCTCATGGCTCAGAGCAGGGTGTTCAATTTTTCAGTAACTTGCCTGAGGCTGCAGAGTTTAAGGGCAGAGGTTGGAACCGGAACCTCTTCTAAGTTATAGGACTTGCTGCAGTGAACCAATGAGCCTTCTTCAGTTTAACACCCACGCCAAGATCCAGCAGGTCATCTGCACAGGGCTCCTGACAGTGGTCTTGCTCCTTCGTTTGAGTAGCACACGCCCTCCTGGGTTAGCGCCTTTCTTTCCATTCCTCTGCCAGAGCCACCTACTGCCACTCAAGTTGAACGGCTGAACCACTCTTGTGCTAATGCCCCCAAGATGCTCGAAAAATATTTGAGTTCAAGCTGAACGCGTGTGTCTCCGGAAGATCTGTACAGGGCTCTCTACAGCAGGACAGAGGTGACAGATGGGGGACTGCTGGAGTCCGTTTGGAGTCTGGGTGAATCAGGAGCTCCCACTGGATGGATGGGCACCCTCATCCCCGCCTGCTTGGAACACTGCCCTGTTAAGTTTTTAACATGGGATCTGCATTCGTGTATCCTTAGCCAGACATCAGCAGCGGCATTGTACTTAAAGCTCTCTCCCTTCGTGTTCTTACGTGAGACCAATGTTTAGTTTTCCCTTCCTAAACCCAGCACCAACGGTGGGTACGGAACACATTTTCTGAAGATGTTTTGAGCTACATGCATTCCCCTGAGGCTTCCTGGAGGAGGATGGGTGCACAGAGTCAGAGGAGAGAGGAGGTTTGTCTGACTCTTTACTACTCGCGCTTGGGCTGAGGTCAAGTCCATGGGCTTCGGGCCTCAACCTGGCAATGACAACCTGACGCTGTCCACCGCAGTGGCGCAAGACAAGACTGATTTTTGATGGCCACATTGTTTAGGCACAGTGGAAACGCAACGGCCAGGGAAGGAATCTGAATAATTTCCCTTAAACACTGCCAAGTAACCCTTTATCGTTTTCTATGGAGAGCTGGAGTGGAGCACAGCAGCTCAGGGAGCACCTTCCCCTCATCCATCACCACTGACGCCACTCATTCCCCGCACAGCCACGTGACACCTTAAAAACCAAAACAAAACAATCACAAAACTAAATAAAAAATCATATTTGTTGATTTGTGTAGGGGAAGAGAGGCACACACCACAGGGTGCACACACCACAGCGTGCACACACCACAGCATGCACACACCACAGCATGCACACACCACAGTGGTCACACACCACAGTGAGCACACACCACAGCGAGCACACACCACAGTGAGCACACACCACAGTGAGCACACACCACAGTGAGCACACACCACAGCGTGCATGCGGAAATCGGAAAAGTTGCTCTTCTCCCCATATCATACAGGTCTCGGGGATTGAGTCAGAGAGTTAGGTTTGGCGGTTAGTGCCTTTCCTGCCAGACTCTTTCCAACCCCTGTGTAATACTGTGAAGTTTGCTGGCACGCCCATGAAGCCTGGCTAGCCGACCATTGTCTAGAAACAGGTGTACTCAAACTTTACTTTATGAGGTTTGGAAAGGGGAAATTCATATAAGATAAAGGTAGGAGTCTGAAAAGGGGGAATGTGAACTAGGTTTTGAAATTCTCACAGTAACGTGTGCATTGCTACAAAGGTGCTTCTCCTCCATGCCACCCCTCCCCCCAATGTGGCCATCTTGTAGGTCAGCCGCTCAACACTTCTATAAGACAGCATGCTCCCTGGCTTTATGGCCCACTTAGGTGGCCAGATACGGACGTCTGACAGCCTTAATCTTTAGTTGAGCATCCGTGGATCGGCATGGGCCCCGCTGAGAAGAAAGGTACTTGCTCAGAGTTGATTCTGGTTGCAGGACTCTGGGTCGTACGAGAGTTCCGTGTCTACAACAGTTTGCAGTGATGATACATGGCCCACCATCTCTCCAGGTGTCCTTGGCGTGAATTAAGAACCCCCGGAGAAGTTTCAGAAACAGGTGAACTTCACACCCTAGTCTATAGATTCTGGTCCTAAAGCCCTGAATTCAACTCAGGAATGAGCATCTCTCAACCACGCCATAGGTTCCGACTCCAGCCCGGAGAGGGCCTGTGGGCGGGTGCCGTACCTCCCCTGTAACCAAGGACTACTGGGAATGTCACCCACCCTGAGTGGATGTACCTCAGGACGTCACCCCTCACAGATCCACCCCTCACAGATCCAGCCATTCAGACTTAGCGCAGACGCGGCAATTTGAGGGCTCCGCATCTTTCTTTCCTCCAGACTTAACCCAGACCACTGCAGGGGCTGCTGGGAGCACAGCTCGTGACTCCAGGGACTGCATACAGTTAGCATCTCCAGGCCTCACTTCCTGTTGGGCGAGCCTAACTCCTCAACGAGATAGCTTTAGAGTCACACAACTGGGAGCACATAGGGCTAAGCTCACATCGCCAATGGGTTTTACAGCTTCATTCTTAAAAAGCCGAGAAGCAATAAACGGCCCCTTGCAATGGGTAGTAAGGGAAGGCCAGACAACCCCGTGCAGGGGCCAGATAAAAGGATCCTGCTTGTCTTTTGAGACCTTCTAAATCCTGGAGTAAATTAGCCTCGAAACTAAAAGATGTGCAGTGTGGGTGGGGCGTGGTAGGAAGGACAGCGAGCGGTTACTATGGAGAACAGAGGACCCGTAACCAACAGCAGAGTCCTGGCTGGACCCGCAACACTTCTGCAAAAAGTGCTTCTCAGCACGGGCACACTCACTCTCTCCTTTAATTTTGCTTCCACGCACTTCGCACGTATTTATTGAGCTCCTTAGTCTGTGCATCAAATAACACACATCTCAAAAATCAAAAGATTAATTTTGTCTGACCAAGAAGTGAGAGCCCACTTGTTTCTGACAACTAGTAGGTTTCGGGTTTGTTTGTTTGTTTGTTTGTTTGTTTATTGAATGAAGTTGTTGGGAATCATAGGCAAAGATCTCTGAGGAGACTTTCAGAATAACAGAGAAACCTCTGAGTAAGGAAACAATCCTCCGAGTAGCAGCACCTCACACTAGAGGGCTTTCACCCTCCAACAATTCCCAGCAGGCATCAGTAACCGAGGGTGGCTTGAAAGCCCCTTCCAGGCTCTCTGCGACACTGAAACGTTCCTGTGAAGAGATGGGTCACCATAACTAAAGCTGCAAGCAGATCCCTTCATGAAAAAGTGCAAAGAAACCTTGCACAGGCTTTAAATAACGGTTACATTCAACCACGAAGAAGGCTTTACTGATGCCTATAGAACCGAAGTGATGACAACGGCTCGATCAAGATCCCTCCCGGGCCGTGCTCCCGGGCTGTGCTCCACAGGGACCTTCGGGTTTTAACCAAAGAGGACATGCTTGGTACTGCACAACTGTTTGGTTAGCAATATAACTGAGGTTTGTATTATACAGAGCTGAGGCACAGGAGTGGGCAGATGGGGAATATTTAGTTGGGGTAGAGAGCTGAAGTTGGGCTCAGACCCATTGCCCTTTGGTTTGCTCGCTTTATAAAATTGGCCCATCTTTATATTGCAGCCAACGGGGTCAGAAGAGGTCTGTAATAATAAAGGAGAGAACTTCTCCGTCCAGTCATGAGCCAGTGCCTTGGCCAGCCATCCTGGATGCCCATGGAATCTCACTTAAAAACCCAAGAGCTTATGACTCCTGGTAAATAAAGCGGTGTGGGAGGAAGACGGGCAGAATGGGGTGGGAATCTGGAAAGGTCACCATCGTAGAAATCCAAAGGCGTTCTGGGAATTTATGAAAAACATCAAACAGCTGTTGTTGGATGGTTGGATCAGGCCAATGAAAGTTATGACATAAAACAGATTTCGGAGTGAGCTGTTGAAGAGGCGAGCGCTCAGCATCCCCCAGAATCCTGCGGAACTTAAGGCTGAGTTTACAAGGGGAAGGGCTCTGCAAGATGCCCTCCTTCTCCCCCGCTCCACACTGCCCAGAAGGGTGCACAAAACACATCACTTCTAGAAACAAAGCATCCTTCATGCTGGCAGTTGGGACAGTCATGAGCTTCTCGTGACATCCATTTCTCACACATGCACCTTCCATGAGCAGCCCCTGGCTCTGGCTTCCATGATGAGCTCCCTACAAACTACCCAGGAAACCCATGGCTTCCTCCATCAGACAACACAGCTCTTTATTGATTTGACTAGTCGAGTCAAACACTCGCAGGCACTGAAGAAACCTGGGGGCTGGAGCCTCCTCCGGAGGAGGACCCGGGTTTGATTCCCAGCACCCACAGGGTGACTCACAACCATCTGAAACTTCAGTTAGTTCCAGGGGATCTGACACCATCCTCTGGTGTTTGTGGGCATCAGGCACACAATACGCATGGTATACAGGCGCACATTTTAAACAAAACCACGCATACACATAAAACAACTAAAAAGATTAGCAAGATAATCGGACTCATTGGGAGGGTTGAATAATTGTAATTAATGATTCAAAAAAAATGAATCTGTGGCCCAAAGGACAGAAATCTGGAAATCTTTGAATCCGTGTGACGAGGAGTGGGGAAAAACAGAGCCAAGCAGGAGTGCAGTGGAGACTCAAAGGTGTATGAGAACAGAGAGAAGGCCACACGGGAACCTCTAACCAAAGAACGCACCAGGATTCTTACAGTTTTCAGTTATAGGGGGAATTGAAGACCGTAGTCACTTTGCCACTAAAAATATCCTTATAAATTTATCAGAGCAAGATTGAAAATGATCCTAAGAGTGGAGGAGACAATACAAATCCTCCATTAGCCTTAGGAAAAACATCCCAGGGGACTGGATGAATTTGGAAGTAATTCAGTCGGCTTGGTAAAAAGAATATCTATCTGTATATATATATATATATATAGATAGATATAGATATATAGATATAGATATAGATATCTATATAGGTAGATATAGATATGGATATGGATATAGATGATATAGATATAGATATAGACATAGACATAGATATAGATATCTATATAGATAGATATAGATATAGATAAAGATATATATATATATATATAGACATAGACATAGACATAGACATAGACATAGATTTTACAAGACACAACACTTGAGCCAGGATTACAATCCTCAGTCTTCACCCTTGTTTCTATTAAGGTTAAATTAAGTGCAATCGTTTCTAACCTTAAAATAGTAGTAGTTAACTCGGAGCCACAGGATGCCAACAGTTGTATTTCTTTCTGTATTTTCTAAATGAACTGCCTCAACCATCTATATTTCTACGCAGACATGTCTTCCCAAAATATCCTACCATGAGCCCCATTTCGATTTTATTCTCCTTGCCCACATGAACTTTTCAGTTTATCACGACCACATAATTTAGAATCGCGAAAGGATCCTGGGACATGCTTGTTTACCATGACCTGATCATCCAGGCCAGCTGGAGAACACAGAAGCCACAAGACATAATGGAGAACAACGGGAAATAACACAGCACAATAGACTCTCAAGCTGTAGCGGATACACAAACGCGGGAGTCTGAGGCAAACAGAGCTGCAGGGGGAGAGGGATCTGGGGGGCAGAGAAGGGTCAGGGGTGAGAAGCTCCCCTGGTTGCTCTGTGAGTCTAGCTCACTGTGAGGGGAGGTAATGGCTTCCATGCTAAGCGGTTTACCGTCTTCTCTGGAAGTGACAAATGGACCCAATTCCTTATAGTCTTTCCCAACGCCCCATTTTTTTTGGCCAGGAGAACAGCTCTGCTGGTACAATTTTCTTTTCTTCCCCAGAGATGGCTTCTGTGTGATGAACCACATCTTTCTCTCGTCTCCATGGGAGAGGGAATTGAGCGCTGGTGAGTAGCAATGTAAACCCGTATCTACTAAGAAACAAGACCTTTGAAGTTAAGCCCCGTGCTCCCACTGCCTGATTGAGTTTTAACTTTTAATTAACTTTAAAATATAATTTAGTTGGAAACCAAAAATTCCTGTCTTACGGACTTTATCTGGCCTCCAAGTCTGCCCTTTTCTTCTACAGTTCGCCTCTTTCTACTGAAGTAAAATTATATACAATTTGTTTCACTTCAAGTATTAGCAGTGGGTTATCTTCAGGCAGCAGACGGTTATAGTAATTTTTTTTCCTTCATTTTCTTATTTGTGATTTCCAAATGTCCTACCCTACCAAAATTATGAACTGATTTTTATCTTTGTCATTTAATATAGATATTAACTGAAGCCCAAGTTTCCTTTCTTGTTGCTATGACAAAAATACTCTGACAAGATTAAGTTAGAAAAAAGGTTTATTCAGTTTAGATTCCAAGGCACAGACCATCTCTTCCTGCAGTGTCAAGAACATATGTTTGCTGTTAACATGAAGTCTCTGTGCCAAGAGACATTGTATAAAAATTTCCACTTGTAAACACCTAAGAACAGCTCTTATTCCAGGAGTTCCAATGGAGATCTTATTAACTGAAGGACATATACAAGAGAAAGAATAATGGTGGGTTTAATCCAAAATGCTCCGGTTAAAGACCACTGAAATGGTAGGTTTAGAGGCTGAGGGAAGGGCCTGGTATATTCATTTAATGGAACAGTCTCAGCCTGTAGGTTGCAATCCCTTTGGGGGTCGAATGGCCTTTTCTGGGGGGGTCACATATCAGACACACTGCAGATGAGGTATTTGTGATTCATAACAGCAAAATTACAGCCATCAAGTAGCAATGGAAATAGGAAAAGGAGCAACGTGAGGAACTGTATTAATGGGCTGCGGCCTTTAGGAGCCCCGCTGCCTTGATGGGTCTGAAACTTCACCTTTGGGAAGACCGGCGAGTTCTGGAGACAGGATGGTAAGGTTGTGTCTTGGGTGGATGTGATTATCCCTGCCGAACCGTGCATGCAAAATTATCCAAGTGGCAAAATGGTGGGTTTTACACCAGGAGAAATAGCTCCTCTTTGCTTCAAATGTAGGCATACTGTTTGGTCTTCCTGTGGGGCTGTCACTAACCTGGGCCCCAGGGAGCTCCCAGAGACTGAGGTACCAACCAAAGATCACACATGGGCTGGTCCGAGGCCCCAGCACATATGTATCGGAGAGCTGCCTTGTCTACCTCACCTCAGAGGGAGAGGATGTGCCTGACACTGCGGAGATTTGATGCCCCAGGGTGGGGAGATCCTGGGAGGGGCACCCACTCAGGGAAGAAGGGAGGGGGAGATGGGAGAAGAACTCTGTGAGGGGGCACCGGGAGGGGCAACATTTGGGATGTAAAATAATCAATATGAATAAGTATAATAACTAATTAGTGAAATAACTAATTAATAAAAAATAAGCCTAGGCGCAATACGACTCGAAACCTGCTCTGTTTTTTAATATGATATCAGTATCTTCCAGACGACCAGTGACACAGCCAAGCTGGTGCTTCTGGTGATTCTTCCTGACAGCAATGGTGAGGGGGCAAATCCCAGCATTTGAATGAATTCAAGAATGTCACTGACATGTATCCGTGGGCTGCTTAGAGCGTCAGGGAAGGAGAAGGCCTCCCTCTGAGTAATCCTAATTGACCATAAGGTGGGAATAACCTGAGAATAAGCCCAACACATTCGAGTTTCTTAGAAGCAGTGGTTTGGACTCCACCACTATCAAGTGGCTTCCATTCTGAAAAAAAACAAAACCAAAACCAAAAAGCTCTCAATATAGCAGAAAAAGCACTTGGAAGAAAACTGTAACTTCCGCTTAAATTTTGGGCCAAGCTCTCTAGAAAGAGAATGGCTCTGAGGGACAAATGGTCATTTGAGGTCACTGCTGGCAAATGACAGGGGAGCTCCCAGCCTGTTGGAGTTCCCAGGCCACTCCTTCTTTCCTGGGTACCCAGGAGGAAGGAAGGAACAGGAGAGGGACAGAGCCCCTGAGGCACGGTCACGCTCTCTTACAAGCTTCAGTTAACGACATTTCGCAAAAGGTCTGCTTTCCCCTTATTGTCAGAGCCAGGCTGTGTCCAGCTGTCCCAAGACACTAGGTATTGGGAGGGCAGCTATGACACTGCTAATTCAGTTCCCATCATGCTGGGACTCTAGACGACAGCACGCATCTGTGACGCACCACTGCCAAGCCGCTGTCGATCCAGACGTCCGGCCTCGCTCCCGAGTAGGTGAGCAGCTGCCTCTGTCGGCTACACAAGGCTTGCCTCGTGTTTTACGGAATATACACAAGTCACACAGACCTTTTTCCACATGTGAGCTGTGCTAATTTTCTTAAGAATGCTGTATTGATTCCCCCGCCCCCTTAGAGTCATGGGGTGTCTTAGTTGCTGTTCTATTGCTGTGAAGAGATACCATGACCAAGGCAACTATAAAAAGAAGCGTTTAATTGGGGGCTGGCCTCCTGTCTCAGAGGGTGAGCGCAAACCATCACAAACGCGGCGCGCTGGCAGGCAGCAGGCATGGTACAGTCGCAGAGACCCACAGGCAGCAGGCAGGGACGGCTGGACACTGGGCTTTTGAAACCTTAAAGCCCACCCCAAGGACGCACTACTTCCAACAAGGCCACACCTTCTAATGCTTCCTAAAAACATTGAAATGTATGAGCCGCTGGGGGCCATTCTCTTTCTAGCTGCCACACGAGGCGATGTTTTCTCACGAGGTCCAGGATTTTCACTAGGGCTGTTAACTATAATTATGTAAACATAACGCGGATGAAGCAAAAGGAGAAATGTCACTAAAGTATCACCACCCCGGTCACACATGAGCACCTCAGTGTCTCTGACTTCCCAGGTTCCCACATCCTATCTGATCAAATCCAGCTTGGGCGGGAACATTCCAGAGCCTCTGTCTTTATGTGAACGTTTCTAACCATTTTCTTGATTCCAGGTGGGGTGGATATTCTTGTGTGTCACAATACGAAACAGATAGTGTCATAATGTCACTCATGGGTCATTACCTGACATCCAATGATCAAGTCAAACATTGTCCACGTATGATTGAAAGCTCATTTTCTGCTCGAAGTCATCCCAATGCTTAGAACCTAATGCACACTTTCTAGGTGCCTGGTTTGCTGGTAGGCTGTGGATCTTTAATCAGGATGGATGGGCAGAGATCTGTTCTTGGCTGGGGGCGCTGTCCCACAGTTCCAAACCAGTGTGTACACTTTCCAGAGAGTGCCCTGGTCCTGGCAGTACCCCATGTGGTAGGGTATCTTCGGTCTTTTGTATGTTTGATAAAGTGTCTTGACAACTATGGACAGAACAGCTAAGAGTGTCCTGGTTAAGATGGGCCACATTCTGGCTGCTGACAGGCCAGGGTGCTTGGATCACACCAGCTCAGCATCTTTCAGAGAGAATAAAGGGCAGCCGGAAGAGGCTCAGTTGTCTACAGGCAGAAGGAGCATCTTCATCAGTGCCCAAGTGTATGAACTAAACGGTGGATGGGTACAGAAACAAGCATCTTCTCAGGGGAAAATGGGAGACCAGTAGGAAGGGGTAAAGTTTCAGCAAACGAGAGATTTGGCTTTATTGATCTCTCTCCCGCAGAAGACACAGAGTTTGCCTCTGTGTGAGCGCAAAAGGTCATTTCTGAGGATCCCAGCGCTCTGTTTAACTGGCACAAGAAGCTGCAAGCCAGCAGGACGCCTGCCATTTTGGCAGCTTGCTTAGGAGGAAACGGGCTGCTGAGTGAGCTAAGTATTATCCCACCGAGGGATTTCCCGACTTTTACCATTAGAGTGAGTAACAAACGGTCTCGAAGCATTGGGAATGGGACAAAGGGAGTGTCAAGGAGACATCAGGCCACAGGTTAGACAGAGTGTGCATGTGTGGGAAACAGCAGACAAAGAGGAGGAGGAAGAGAGTACAAACATGGCCGCACCCAGAGCCTCCACAGGGAGGGATGCCTTCACTAGGGCGCAGCTGACATCTACAAACCCAGCAACGATCCGGTATATAGGCTGCGCTTCCAAATTTATAAGCAGGATGTATCTTAAAGCTCATTCTTGCTGTGTGTGTGTGTGTGTGTGTGTGTGTGTTGCACTTGTTTGAACAGGCACACGTGGCCAGAGATTGATGTCAGGATTTCTTCTTCAATTGCTTTTCCATCTTAGGTTTTTGAGACAAGGTCTCTGACTGGGACCTAGAGATCACCGTTTCAGCCATACGGGCTGTCCACCGAGCTTCCACGGACTGGCCTGTCTCCTACTCCACCCCACTCCATCCTGACCAACAAATGTGTACAACTCCATCTGGCCTTGTAAGTAGGAATCTGGGCTCGGGTCCTCATGCTTGTCTGGTGAGCACCTCACAGACCGAGCTATGCCTGTTCAGAAGTTGAGCGGAAGACACTTTTCCTCAGAAATTATTTCAGGTTAGGATAGCTACTTGTATAAAGGCACAAAAGCCCTCTAACTTTTGTTTCTAAACTCGAAGCCTCCACTATTACTGTACTGATTGGTTTTTCGTCAACTTGACACAAGCTGGAGTTATCACAGAGAAAGGAGCCTCCCTTGAGGAAAAATGCCTCCATGAGATCCAGCTGTAAGGCATTTTCTCAACTAGTGATCAGGGGGGAGGGTCCAGCCCACTGTGGGTGGAGCCATCCCTGGCCCAGGCCTTTGTGGGTGGAGCCATCACTGACCCAGCCCATTGTGGGTGGAGCCATCCCTGGCCCAGCCCATTGTGGGTGGAGCCATCCCTGGGCTGGTAGACCTGGGTTCTATAAGAAAGCAGGCTGAGCAAGCCAGGGGAAGCAAGCCAGTAAGTGACATCCCTCCATGGCCTCTGCATCAGCTCCTGCTTCCTGACCTGCTTGGGTTCCAGTCCTGACTTCCTTTGGTGATGAACATCAATGTGGAAGTGTGAGCTGAATAAACCCTTTCCTCCCCAACTTGCTTCTTGGGTCCTGATGCTTGTACAGGAATAGAAACCCTGACTGAGACAAATTCAATTACCTTCTGCGCCACTGCCTTCTGTGTACTGTTTGCTCAGACGACCTAAAACATTTGCCCAGAGCTTTTGGGCTTCAGGCAACTGTGAGGAAAGGCTCAGAGAGGATAACTCATCACCTTGGCAGGAGGACAGGGGAGAGAGACCCCACAACAGGTCACTGAAGTCATCTTCAGACTCCCTCGTTCGTGTGTGTATTTGGCAGTGGGTGCTAGATGTTGGCTAGGAGCATCAGCGGAACCAACTAGATGCAGCCTCTTTATATGTCTGGGTGTCTTCACACATAGAGGCTGGGCTCCAGGGGTGCATATAGGATACGAGATAAACAAGAGAGCTCTACAGAAAGGAAATTGCGTCTTTTGATGATCTCCCCTTGGGTCATCTCACTATAGTCTCTTAGTAGGACTAAGCTTCTTTAGGTTGGAAGGGTAATCCAACAGTCTCCTGATAGAGAATTGCAATATTTCACAAGAGCCCACAGGAGTGGTTAAGATCTTGTGGAGATTATAATGTGCCATGGCCCGTAACAGCACTTCTAGGGGGAAAATCTCCCGTATCCCAACGGGAAGAGAAGAACTGTATAGTGAATGAAGCCAGGACTTTGGAGCCAAATGTTAGAGATTCCTTATAAACTTTGTTGACACCGGAGGGTGTGCTATGCTTTCTGTCTCTTCGCTTCCTCATTTGAAAAACCAGATGCTTCTGGGTGCGGCGCGCTCCTCGACCAGCGAGGAAAGACGACCACCACCAGAGGATTCTTCTCAGATCACGCTTTATTGTGGGAGCCTCTTGATTGAAGAGGAGAGCAGGAAGGGAGGGGCCCCAAACTACCCTAGCTGTCCGCTTATATAGGGAGAAGCGCATACGGGCTTGCCATGATTGGTTGTCACCAGTCTGCTGACACCAGAGGCCTCGGGATTGGCCGGAGATAGGTTATGTACTGCGCATGCGCAGGGTGCAGCGCCTTAGCTGACAAGAGCATTACTATATATGGAGTTGTTTACCTCAAACCGTGAGGGAGCCAGCGCCATCTTGTAATGGCGTCCGCATTCGGCTCCCCACATCTGGGGGAAACAGCTACTATGGGAAGAACTTAGAAGTCTATATTATGTCCTTAGAGTTATCATTACAACACTAGAGATACACTGTCTCTAACCTGAAAATACTCTTGTCCAGCCTCTGGCATCATTGGCAGAGGCCGAGTTAACTGACAGCAGGTCCAACTGTTGAGCGCTTAAATCTGCCAAGTACTATTGGAGGGAGTTGATTCAAAAACCCAGTGAGATCGGTACTAGTATTGTCCAAATGAGAAAGTGGTGACTTTGGTTAAAAAAAAGGAAGAAAAAGAAAGAAAGAGCCAACACGAAGCGGTACAGACAGGATTTACACTCAGACTGACCCAGGAGGAGCTGGAACCCCGGGTGCCTGTGTGAATGGGAAACAGCATTTTTCTCAAGCCTAAGCTGTGTGTGAGCGAAGACAGTGGGCATTACACCATCGGAACCCAGGCCTGCTTCTTGACCCCAGAGAGCCTGTTCTTCTGGTTAACACAGAGAACACAGGAGATATTTGGGTACCAAGGTAAAGATGGCTTCGAAAGAGCAATGTGGGTCCTGTCTTTTGACTAACTCCAAGTATCGGCATGAGGAAATTATTCTCTTGGTCACCTGTGTCCTGAATTCAGGACAGATAACCTTTGGACACACTCCCCTGGGACCTCTGATTCTATCGGGTGGAAAGAGATTGCTCACCAACGAGTCTGGCTGTTCAATAGCTGCCTCTTCTACAAGTTTGATTCTGGAGTAGAATCGAATGTTTTTCAGGCTGACTGTCTACAGCAAACAGTGTGGCAGTGCACAAAGGGAATCCTGGTTTCTTGTTTCCTCTCCAGTTAGACTGTGAGTGGCCCAGGGGCGGGAACCTGACTTAGTTTGCTGCACATAGCATCTCTCATGTCTAGTCCAACATTGGCACATAGTAGGTGTGCAGGATTTACTGGGTGTATCAAAGGCTGAAGGCTCAGCCAGGAAGTCAGAGCCTCTAAGTTCTGTTTCAATGGTAGACACCACTCAAAGGCCATGGTAAGGCGGGACCCAAAATGCCTAAAGTAATATGAGGCCCACAGAAGCCACCTAGTAAATAGAGGAGAATTAAGTGTGATCCAGGGTGTGACGCGGGAAGGCACAGGGTGCCTTCCTTTTTGCGGGACACTATTTGGTACTGTGCCTTCAGGATGCGGTGACTTTGGTCGTCACAGAACCGACTGCGGCCCACGGAAGTCCCCTCAGCACAAAGTCAGACATGTTAGCATCTATGCCCAATACACAAGGAACAGAGATAAAGACGGTTTCAGAGCCGTCATTCCAAATGTTTGATGTAGTGGTTAACTGTGGATCCCAGTGTGGCAGGATTTAGGGTCACCTGGGAGATAAGTCTGCTGGGTAACGAGGTGGAGAAACCCATCATGTGGGAGGCCCGATTCCATGAGCCAGGACCCCGGACTCGGTAGAAACGGAGGAGGCAGCTGAGGAACAGCATCCATCTGGGCTTGCTTCCTGATACAGGGTGTGATGGGACCAACTGCCTCGTGGCCCTGCTGCCATCCCGTCCTTGGCATGATGGAGTGCATCCCTTTAACTGTGAGCCAGAATAACCCTTCCTTCACTGTTGTTGTTTTGTGTTTGTTTATTTGGTGTTTGTGTTTGTTTGCGATGAGGTTTCCGTATGTATCCAGGACTCACTTCGTAGACCATGTTGGCCTCGAACTCACAGAGATCCGCCTGCCTCTGCCGCCCAAGTGCTGGGATGAAAGGTGTGTGCCAGCATGCCTGGCCAAATCCTTCCCTTGTTAATTTGCTGTTGTTGGGTAGTTTTTGTAACAGCAATAGTAACGGGACATCGGATTAAGGAGGATGTGCAGGCCTTGGCTTTGCTGGAGCCGCTGAGCGGAACTCACGGACCGTAACAAAGCGTCCTGTTAAGGAAGGAATATCATTCGCTTTAGCGACTTCTGGTCAAGCCCAGGCAAGAAATGGAATAACATGAGTCTATTCCATTCTAGACTAACAGGGTAGCTTAACTAAAAAAAATGTTATTTCTAATTGTGCACACCTTTGTGCCTGTGTGAGTGTGGGCCACACGTATGCAGGTGTGTGAGGAGGTCAGAAGAGGCTGTCAGATCCCCTGTGGCTGACAAGCACTTGTGAGTCCTGTGACACGGCTCCTGGGGACCGAGGTCCTTCGGAAGAGCAGCAGTGATCTTGACACTGGGACGTTTCAGCATGACATTGACGGGCACCTACAGACACATTTCACAAAGTGCTGTACATTCAAGTACACAGATGAAAAACCGCATTGGTTTGGAGAATGTGGCCCCAGTGAACTTAATATTTATCACAGGATTTCTGTATAAAAGTCTCGACGAACACTAACTTTCATGGCATCTTATTAAAAAAAAACAAAAAACAAAAACAAAAAAAACCCAAAACCAAACCAAAACAAAACAATACAAAAAAAAAAAAAAAAACCCACCGAATTTCGTAATGTGCTAGTTCCTTCCCATCCCAAGGTACTGTTTAAAGAAAAACCGGGACTTCGTAAAAAGTACTGACACATCCCTTTCTGTGCTGGGGACACCTGGGAATGCTAGACTTTCTCTAAGTTTCTCTGCAGGTTGCCGCAGAGACTCAGGCTCCAAGCAGGTGCAAGAACTATTCGAGAACATCCTCTTTCCTAATCCCTCTGAGACCACACGGAAAATTACTCCGCTTCCATTTCAAACGCAAGGGATTTGGGTTTGGTTTAAACAGCAGCTTGTGCAAAACCACCTTAGCTCCTTTCTTAGGAGCCGATGTAACCGGAAAGGTTGGCTCTGGTCGCTCTGAGCTCAGGGCTGTGTGGCAGCAGCCAGTGGACGGCAAATTTACCTCACTGCGTGGAGGACAGCCAACGCCGCCCTCTTCTCCCTCCAAACCAATTAGGGAATGTGAGCTTTTCTGACACAGGGCACCGAAACAGTAACACTTATACCTCTTGCTTGGTCTTAAGGATGTTATGCATCCGGTTTGGCTCTTCTGGGAAGTGTCTCTTTTTCCCAGCATGCTTCATGTAAGCACCGCTCCCTTATCTTCGATGTGTGGATAAAGGTCTCTTTGTAAACAGCTACGGCTCTCCGTGGCGCACGGTTTGACCTTGAGTGACCCGACAATACGCTGTGTCCCTCATAAGCCACATCTGTCCAGGTAAGAGGTCCTCAGTGCGGGCAAGAGAAGACTGGTTAAGGATGGTGGCGGGGGGGGGGGTAGTAAAGGTAAGTCGCAGATTAGCAGCAGAGGGACCATGTGCTGCCTGTCTGCACCAGGTGTTTAGAGTGTCCAAGGATAAAACCAGACACTGTGGATTATGCCCAAGGGGTTCTATGTCCTTGGGCCCCACAAGCTATCATACCAGTTTCCCCTGGGACAGGCAGAATTCAGAAAAACCCCAAGAACTTGGGAGGTCAAAACGAACCGTCTTTATTTCCCCAAATTGAAATTTAAGGATTTCCTTCCATTAAAATGTGGGTGACAAACCACAGTGCCTGGGGCGCTGCCAAGACCGATGGCAGACATTGGAATTTCACATTGCAGTCCTTAGACTAGCTCTGTTTCCAAACAGCACTCACTCACACCCAACACCACCTCAGTACTGTGGTAGCTACTACACCTGCTGGCAGGGCATATGACTTAATAGCATATCAACAAAGCAACTGTCCTGTCATAATTAAAAGATACTATATTCTATTTTCATTATTTTTATGTTTTGAGATTATAGTATAAAAGCTTATACCCCTCCCCCTTCCCCCATCCCCCTGTCCCTTACCCCCTCCCCGTTCTCTTTCAAACCCATGGCCTCTTTTTCTTTTTTTCTTTTTAGACACATTTTCACGAAAGACAGTTTCCTTCGCAATCCAGCATACTTCGCTTTTATGCATTTCAGATATTTTGAAAAGAGTCCACAGGCGTCACCAGACGGCCAGACACGCCCACGGCAGCGAAAGGGTTAAGGCTTCCTGACACTAGACACAGGGCCTTTAATAATTCAGCAGCCAGGTTTCTAGAGTACATTATCCCATGCTGGCATCTTCTGGGGCTGAAACACACTTGACCTTGAAAGCCACACAGACTCGGTTTCTGTAGGCAGATGATTCCAATGAGCCCCCTCTCCTTAATTTGCCAAAAATAAGAAAGAAAGAAAGAAAAGAAAAGAAAGGACTCCTGGCTCGTGGCTTTGAAAGCTCCTCTTCTCATCAGGGAGACTCTCTTTCCCCAACTTTATCACAGACATTTTGTCACCAACCCCGACTCTCTCTCACATTTTTTTTATTGTTGGAATCCAGTCTCATGCATGAGGGTGCCGTACATCATCATCTTGTGAATTTAAAACCCAGGGAGAGAAAGCACGGAAAAGGATGGAGAGAACATAGCTGGGACGAGAAAAGTTAAGCACCAAGTGTATACGACCAGAGATGCTTTCAGACGCAACTGCTAACTGGACCTCTCCGTGCTCGGTGGAAATGTCACCCACCAGTTGACACGTTGAAGTGATAGTGTCTGGGTTACGAGAACCGTGAGGTCAGTTGAGTGAGCGGAAGATGTCTTAGGAAGTGCACACAGACACACCAGACAGCGGGCGATCCTAGCGGAAGCTCTGATCAAAAAGCCTATTCACTGAAGCTGCTTAGAAAATAACCGATAAAACAGTTACTCATTGACCGCTGCAGCTAAGGGCTCTCAGAATTCTCCCCCACGAGAGCAACATGTAGCACTCACAGCTCGGGACCCAGTAACGTCGGCGAGATTCAATGCATTCTTTCGCCACGCTAAAAGGAGATTCTATCGTCAGCCCACAGTCCGCATGTGGAGCGGAGCCACTCCACGCTCCTTCCAATGCTGGTTCCAGCCCAGATGGCTGTCTAAAATATGCCTCGTTTCTGTTAAGTCTGTAAGATGCAGAAACCTGTTTACCCATCTAGGCTTCTGTTTGCTTCAGAGCCCGACGTTTCCTTGAAGCTACAAGCTGCAGGAGAAGTTGGCACACACAACAACCAGGAGCAGTGTGTTGGAGAAATCCTTTCTAGTCACAGTTACCAAATTACTCACGCAGGATCTGGAACAATTTTATTTTTTTTAAATATCAAGCATTTTAAACCTACATTTCAGTTAAGGTAGACCTCACATCAATGTATGTTTAGTCCCAGGCTTTTTCCTTCCCAGGATAATTCTTTTTAAGAATAAAGATCAGAACCAGCTTACAGGACTCCTTAGGAAAAGCCAGCCAGCCCCTCCTCTTCACCGGAGTTTTCAGAGAGAGAGCCACAAAATAACACTTTGCAGTAACACCCACAAAACAACCACACGCACACACACGTAAAGGTCCCACCCCAACTTCCTTGGCATATTGCAGATTCTTTTTCTCTAAACAGGAAGCTATTTGCAGAGGGGAACTGTAGAACCCCCTTTACAATAATAACCAGGACTTCCAAAGTCTAGAGTCTTTTCTCACGGTTCCCCATTGTTGCTAATTATACGCGCGTTGCAAATGAGGTAGAAACCAAATTCCAGACTGCGGTGGGCTGACGCTGACGCAGAATCAGCAGCAAGAACAAGGAAAAGTTAGCTGCTCCCTGCAAGGCGGTGCTGGAGTTACCCAGACCCCAAACAACGCCAAAGGAAGGATTCCTAGAATTCAAGGGAGCAGATTTGGCTCACGCTGCAAAATGAGAATTTCTAAATAACGTATGTTAGCAAGCATTGCGCAAGAAGGATTACATTTTAACCTACTTCGCGAAACGTTAATCCAAATTTAACCAAGTTCCAGAGACTGCCCGAAATCCGTGACCGGAAGCTGCTTCACATTCTTTGGCTGGGTTCGTCTTGAAGGCAAAGTTGTAGGAGGTTAAGAGGGGAGGGAAAACCATCAGGGGCTGTGAAACCACGCAAGTGTATAAAGCAAACAGATTACCTCACGCTGAAGAAGTGTGGGGTTTAGTAATCCATGATCCTGCAGCTCCTGGGAACCAACAGCCACAGTGGTGGCAGCAACAGCAGCAGCAGCAGCGCGAAGTCCAGCATCCACCAGATTCTCACAAGCCTTTGACTGTGCGGACTCAGCCACAGACTCTGCCTCTGGCTGACGTCAAAGTCCCTGTCACATGGCCAGATGAAAGCCAAGAGAGCACTGGTTGTCGTAGCAACCACAGACTGGCTCTGAAATTATTTCAATAGGTCATCTGTCACTGATGTGTGTGTGTGCCCGTGTGTGTGTGTGTGTGTGTGTGTGTGTGTGTGTTCATCTCTCTGTGTGTAAGTATGTATACACACGGAGTGCAAAACCATTGTGAACAGCACCCAACAGTCTCAACCCTCAAAGTTGTGGCTCACGGGTGCCTGCAACTTTCGTCATGAAAGCCTGCCTGTCCTTTCTCCGGTTGCCAGAAGATTCACGCTGTGACCCCTGGCCTGCCCATCACAGCACAAAGCCCTCCCCTCGGTCAAGGAAAGAAACTGCAAGCATCCAGGAGGTGGTGTCTTTAGTGAACCCAATTCTCTTCTAAATGAACCGAGGGAAAAACACCTTCCAAGGGATTGCTGAGAGAAACATTGTATATTCTTGAAACCAAATGAGGACGGACAGCATATTGATGTAATATGAGAAGCTGAAGGATCCTCACAGGAAGCAATTTGTAGAAACCAGGGTAGATAAATCCAAGGCGCATGCCACCTAAAATCCAGTGCAAAAACCACGGCCAGAACTCTTCCACGGGGGCACAACTTCAGAAGGACCCTGGGATGATAGGACCCATGGCAGGTCCCGAGCTCTCCCTCCCACAATTCTCTGGTCCATAATGGGCTGAGGGAGTTTTGTGCCGAGTTCAGTGGAGTCTGCCCACCTGTTCTCAGAGCACAGCGTCATTTCCTTCAGGGCCCGTGTGAGCGCTTATGACCCAGTTCGTTCTCATCCTTAATTAACAGGAAGCCAATTAAACAAGATTGAATGAAACCCATAGGAAGGTATTATGAAAAAGCCATTTAGAAAATGGGGACTCATTCAGAAAAACAAAAGGTGATTGCTCTAAAAGGACCCTTATGAGCCTGGCTCATTAGGACTACACACACACACACACACACACACACACACACACACACACTCACACAAGCAAGCACATACACATACGTGCGCGCACACACACATAAATGCACACATGTATACTCGTATATACATGTGCAACACACGTCGTGGGTGAGCACACGCTATGAGATATGACACACTCACACACGTGTGTGCACACACTATGAGATATGAGCAGTTCTGAGGCCAGCTGGTAAAATTACACCAGTGCCACAGAACACAACCTCTTTAGTAGAGTAGCAACTGCTTTTTTTCTTCATAAGACCAATGACGGATCTGCTTGGCCACGGGAGAATCTCGTTCTATCTTTTTCTTCTCCCACCAGCCCCAGTGGAAAGAGAGGACAGATTTTTATCAGGACTTATTTTTCTGATGCTGTTGGTTGTGAAAACGAAAAGGCAGAGTATAGGGTCCGATCCTTTAATTGCAGACCGGTCACAGTTGGGGACGCACCTACTTGTCAGAATGGCAGAGGCTGAACCCAGTGTCTATGCAAATTGGTCTGAAGGCCTTACTGGGGGCGGGGTAGAAGGGGAAGGGAGGGAGGATCAAGTTCTCCCCGCTGGCTTGCCTGTCTTAGTCCAGCCTCTGACTATCTGGCTAGTCTATTGTTTCTCTGTTTTATACAGCTAATATCAAGAAAACACAACTGCAATGCCACCCTTTACCGGTAGGGGACGCCTTCTGAAGCAAGGCATTCTCAGAAACCTCTCCATTCCAATACTTGAGACAGATTCGTTCAAAAAGTGGCAAGACCTAGTTACATCTTCATTCTGACTATCCTACCATTTCGGTTTGGAGACAGGCTCTCCCTGTGTAGCTCTGGTACTCCTGGAACTCACTCTGTAGACCAGGCTGGCTTCGAACTCAGAGATCCATCTGCCTCTGCCTTCTGAGTGTTGGGATTAAAGGTGTGTGACATCGAGTCTGGCCTTCCTATCATTTTTAGAAGCATGCTTCACCATATGTAGACTTGGGCTCAAATTGCTGGTAGGTTAAGCCAACCAGTGGACCGTTATTCCCCACCAGGAGATGTGCCTACGGAGACCGGTTTCCTGTAATGTGCCCCCAGCCTCCCTTTCTCCTCTGTAAGCTACATAGGATTGAGACTCTTTTGCTAATACAGAAGGAAGGAAGCAGCGATGTCAGGGCCTCTACTGTTTCAACATCAGTGCGAGACTCTGCATCTATTCTTGGAGCTCTCTGCTTCAAATCTTATCTTCTACGACTGGACCTTGGGCAAGTCACCAAAGTGCCCCAAGCCACGGTGCCCACATGAGAAGGTTGCTGAATCGCAAGGGAATGGATGATAGAATACAAGGCACCTGCCACGGAGCAGGGGCTCAGGGTGTGTCCTCCCACTCTTGTTTGTCTGTCCAGCTCTGATGCTTGTCTGAAGACCTTCAGGGCAGGAATGTGACTCTGATGCCAGTGGTTAGGACAGAGCGCAGACACAGCAAGGGCTCACGGATGACTCATGGATTAGGGAAAGAACGCAGAGCAATCGGAAGATTGGATGCCTTTCTCTTTCTGCTGATACCAGAGAGAGGCTTCTCCTGAGCCCTCTACAACCCCAACGAGGCAAGAGGGAAAAACAGAAGACATGCATGTTGAGTTCTCACAAAGTCTTCTAACAATGGATGGTTCCAAGTAAATCAATCTCACCCTAGCTAAGTCACAAGTAAGTTGTGTGCTGACACTCTTTACCGGGTGTGCGGTCGGTGTCAGAGAGTCATTTACATTTTCACTGGCATCGAGTGCTCACTGTGTGTGGGATACTGCTGAAATTCTGCATGTATAATAAATCACTTCCTCTGTGGCCATATTTCCACAACTACGGAAGTCGAGCGTGGAGTGAGTCATTTGCCTGCCCCAGTGCACAGCAGACCCAAGACTGATATTTAGGATGCCTGCGTTCACGCGGTTTTAGAAATGCAGTTGGTAAATATTTTCTAAACACAATTAAGTTATTTAACTTGGTTGTACATGTTTGGGTTGTTTTATTTTCAGACTCGTTTTTGTTTTTAAAATGATGTGTGTGTGGTGTGTCTGTGTGTGAATGTGTGCCTATGAGTCCAGGTCCGTGCACAGGCCAGAGGCGTGCAACGTGGGTGCTGGGATTTGAACTCAGGTCCTCTGCAAGAGCAGAAAGTGCTTTCAGCCACGGAGCCATTTCTCCAGGCCTCAACTTTTACTATGTCTTTGTTTACTGATTGATTGGTTGGTGGTGCTTGAGTCAAATCCAGGTCCTTGGGTTTGCTGCAGAGCACACTAGCAAATGAACAACAACCCAGGGTTCTGGTTTTATTGTTTTTTGTTGTTGTTGTTTTGTTTTTTTAATAAGGGAGAGAAAGACAGATTTTTGGCATCTGGGAATTATAAATTCTTTTATCCAGCTTTGGCCCAGGAGTAATAGGAAACAGGAAAATGAAACCAGGAGGATTTGGATGAAGGAAGGTGGGTGAGGAAGGTGGGTGCGGTGACACAGTAAAAGGATTAACAATAAAATGACACCCATGTCATGGTGACCCCCATTGGGGTCACACAGCCACAGTTACTGCTGGTTTGCTTCCCAGCATTTGGACCAGAATGAGGATGTATTCAGACAACGTTATCACAGAGGTGACAGTAACACGGATGGTTTTCAAACCTTGCATGAAAGACCTTAAGTGTCACAAAGGCAAGAAAAACAGAATATCCTGGTCTGCTTGTGTGATCAGAGCTAACCCACTTGCTTACAAATAACAGGTGACTGTTGAGTATTTCTAGAGGCTGGGCAGTCTAAAAGCAAGATGCCAGCTCATTCACACAAGGGTTCTGCATTCAGGATTCAGCCAGCTTCTAAAACGCTCACATCATAAGACCTTCAGCCTACGGCGAGGAGTTCAACACAGGAACTTTGAGGATATATATATATATATGTTATGACATTTGAGGACACATGTGGGGCGCCGCCTGCACATTCTCCATTACAAGATGGTGCTGACATCCGGCTGGAGTTAGCAGTAAACAAGTCATGTGCGCACGCGCTGGGTAACTTTCCACTCCTTGAGCTCTGCCTCTCCCGTGGCATCATAGGGCCTGATGAGTTTCAACCAATCAGGGGGCTCCACGTCCAAGGCGAGGACTGATTCCTATATAAGGGGACGGGCTAGATAGTTCGGGGTCTTCGTCTTCACGTGTTGCAAGCTTACGCTCTGCCTCTCGAGATGCATTAAAGTTTACCGCAGAAGAATCCTATTTCCGTGTGCCGCGTCATTCTTGCAGGCGAGACGGTTGCGCGGGACAGACACACCGCCCAACATTATCAGCTATTTTCTCCCTAAATAGCTGGTGTGTGTTTGTATGTGTGTACACGTGGACACGTTATAGGCACGTGGCAGTGCAGGTGTCCATGTGTGCAGTGGAAGGCCAGGAGAAGACACGGCATGTTCCATTGCTCACTGTCTTATTGCTTTGAGGCAGGGTCTCTTGCAGAACTATGTATGGTGCTTGGTTTTCTCTTAGGCTGGTAGCCAGCAAGCCCCAGCAGACTCCTCTGTGTGTGTGTGTGTGTGTGTGCTGTGAGCACACTTACCCACTGAGCTGTCTCCCAACCCCAGTGATTGGACTCCCAAGTGACGTGGAGCTTCAGAAACTGCTCGGAAACTAAAGCGACGAACACAAACAAACACGGCTAGAGAGAAGAGATCCCGGCATCTGTCCCGATTCCTTCCTGCCAAGCATCTGCTGGTTCTGAGGGGCCAAACATGGAAGCTCAGGAAGGAAGGGTTCCAAGTGCCAAACCAAGGCAGAGCCTTGATCCTGGTGGGCCCAGGACACACACACACAAGTCTAGATCTCCCAAGAGTCGGAGTATAGTGACTAGCTTAAGTTTTGAGGCCCCATAAATTAAGGATTAAATCCTAAAATTAACAGAAGGTGAATGAGGGAGGCCTCACAGGGCCAAGGCCCACCATGATACCAAACTTTATTGAAGTAATTTCCCTCATTTTTGTTTCCTTCTGGAGCACATAATCGCTGTCTCTGTTATAATCCCGTCCCATTCAGATGACATCCAGGGCCTATGAAAATTTTCACACACTGTTTCCAAGCCAATTCAAGACTCCCTGGAACACCCAAGGATATCCTCGACCAAGCCAGGGTCTTTGATAGAAACAGGAGGAGGTGGAGACAGGCCCAACAAGGACCTGGGCGTACTTGATGTGTAGGAGGAAAGCAAAACAATGCAGGGAGATCTCCATATGAAAGTGAGGCAGGGACCTGGCCAGACAGCTCAGTAGCTGAGGACCTAGGTTCAGTTCCCAGCACCTGTGTAAGGTGGACCACGCCCACTGCAACTGCAGCTCAGGCCCTGTGGGCACTGCACATACATGGAGACCCAGCACACACATATGCACACACACACACACACAATTTTTAAAAATACAAAATAACTCCTCTAGAATGAGATTTGAGAAAGGGAACATATCGAAGCCCAATAGCTGAGAAAGGCGCCCTTCCCCACTTAAAACTGACACCCGAAGAAGAAGAAATGATAGTATAGTGGGTCGCCCTGGAGAGCAGAAGATATTTGAGAAGAGAAGTAGCAGCGTCAAACCTGAATGGAGTGTGATCGGAAGTTAAAGTCTGGAATCTACAGAGAACAAGGAAGAATGCCGAATCCGGCCGACAAGGTAAATGCATAACCGGGAAGAAATGGAAGGAAAAGAGGAGGATTGTTAGAGACAAGTGGATGACGAATTCCCCAAGATGCACAGAAAAGCCAAACCCAAACAGAAATCAGTCTGGGAAAATTCTACACACCCTGAACTGGGTAACTACAAAGGAAATACCACACAGGCACCATGACTCCCACGGTAGAAAATCGAAAACAGAAAACACTTCAGTATTCCCACTCTTGGCCAAATACTAAAATTCATAAGACAAACAACACATTCAATTAAAAAACAGTGAAGACTGTTAAACTCTAAGGATAAGCCAGGCATGACAGCCCTAGGGAGGCAGAGGTAGGTAGACTTTTGTGAGTATAAGGCCAGCCTGGTCTATGTAGTGAGCTCTAGGCCAGCCAGGGCTACATAGTAAGAACTTGTCTTAACCCATGCCAAAGATAATAGAACAATAAACATTGAAATTACTCCTGTAAGAAAATAAGCACTAATTGAACCATATGGGTATGTTCGTGTGTGTGTGTGTGTGTGTGTGTGTGTGTGTGTGTGCATGTGCGTGTGTGTATGTGTATGTATGTGTGTGTATATGTTTATGTATGTGTGTATGTGTATGTATGTATGTGTGTGTGCATGTGTGTGTATGTGTATTTATGTGTGTGTGCATGTGTGTGCATGTGTATGTATGTGTGTGTGCATGTGTGTGTATGTATATGTATGTGCGTGTATGTGTGTGTGTGTAAGTAGAAGATAGATGCCTTTTAAAATAGGAACATGGCTTCTGATCCCAAAGTAAGTGCAGATTAAGAAGAACACTGTTCCAAATTTGTGAGATTACAAGACCAGTCTGTATTGGCTGGTTTTGTGTCAACTTGACACAAGCTGGAGTTATCACAGAGAAAGGAGCCTCCCTTGAGGAAATGCCTCCATGAGATCCAGCTGTGAGGCATTTTCTCAACTAGTGATCAAGTGGGGAGGGCCCAGCCCATTGTGGGTGGAGCCATCCCTGGCCCAGCCCATTGTGGGTGGAGCCACTCCTGGCCCAGCCCATTGTGGGTGGAGCCATCCCTGGGCTGGTAGACCTGGGTTCTATAAGAAAGCAGGCTGAGCAAACCAGGGGAAGCAAGCCAGTAAGTGACATCCCTCCATGGCCTCTGCATCAGCTCCTGCTTCCTGACCGGCTTGGGTTCCAGTCCTGACTTCCTTTGGTGATGAACAGCAATGTGGAAGTGTAAGCTGAATAAACCCTTTCCTTCCCAACTTGCTTCTCGGTCATGATGTTTGTGCAGGAATAGAAACCCTGACTGAGACATAGGTCTAATAGCTACAGTCATAGAATCCTCTATAGAGAAGGAAGGGGGCATGGCTAACTAAACATATGATAATTAAACATGTCTTGAAATTTGCAAGAATAAGAACTTTAAAAATTCAAGAAGAGAAAACCAAAACCTCCCAATTGGACCACCCATACCTAATAGGACAAAGTCACACCATAATTAAGATTCTGAAAACTAAAGCCAAATTCAAAAATATATATATTCAAAGTAGCTAGAGAGCTATGGCACCCCATCTACAAGGAGACACAATTAAAATGGGAGCCAGCTTTTCCTAAGACCCACAGAAGCCACAAGGGTGTGGTATATTTTCAGGTGCTGGAAGAAAGTGCAGGCGGAGTTCAGAATCTTATATTCAGAAAAAAAAGATATTTTTTCAATAATCAACATGAAGTTTAGGTACTCTTAAATGATTAAGAAACTGAAATAACTTGCCACCCACAGGCTTACCACAGAAGAATAAGTACAGAAGTCTTAGAAACCAGAAGAGAAAGCATCACAACTGAATCAAACACAGCTAAATGTAATGGACTTCTCTCGATTTAGAAACTGGCATTGGAAACCATCAAAACAACACCTGCCGTCATCCCAAATGCATATACAGGGAATATTTACACCAATAAGAAAATGTAAGGGCATGAAGTGTCTGCATGCTAGTCGGATCGATAAGAGGAGGAGGACTCGGTAGCGTGTGAGGAGTCACACAGTCAGGAAATCACAGTGAACTCCAGAGCAGCGTTTAGCAAGTCACAGCAGGTTCAGAAAACAACCACGTAGAACCATAGAAAACAGAAAACGAAAAGTAAATGGGAAAACTAATCTCTACAGCATCGATAATCATATTAAATACCAGTGGTGTGACTATATCATATAAAGGGTGGAAACGAATGATCACACTTCTTGAAAAGAAGCCTCAAATGTGCTGTCTAAAAGAAACTCCCTTCAAATACAGTTGCTGATGCTTGGCGAAGTCTTTCTTACAAAAGACAGAAAAGGATATATTTTGCAACCACTAATTGAGAAAGCGAGCGTGGGTGTGTAAGTGTTAATAAAGACACATTTAAATCTAATTTAAATCCTTAGAGACGAAGATGGCCATGATGAAATCTTAAAAGTTTCAGTCACCTAAGAAGGCATATCATTCTAAATGCATACGCACCGAGCAACAGCTGTGCAAAATATTGAAAGCAAAATCCTGCCGAACTGAAGAAAGGAGAGCCCACAATTAATATTCTGGTCTCTCTGCTCCCTCTCAGTACTGAACGTGATCCAGGTCTCTGATGGGCTAAGCATCTTCTCTACCGTTGAGATAATGTGCCCATCTGTAGGAGAACGAGCAATCTCTTGTTCTCTCTAATTGGTAGAAGGAAAGAAATGAAACAGCTCAACGCCATCAACTGACGGGGTTAAACCAACGCGTGTCAGGGGGCTTCTCTACCAGCAGGCACATGGTCTTCCTACCCACTGCTAAGACACCACTCCTGAGCCACAAAGTCAACGTAAACAAACTAAGATCATAAAGAGGGGTCTCTGACTACGGTGGACTCACGGTGAAAAGCAACAACAACAACAACAACAACAACAACAAAATTACTGACAGGAGAAACCTCTAAATATGTGAAAAGTAGGAAAACATGCTTTGAAAATAATCCATAAGTTAAATAGAAAGTCAAATTTAAAACAAAAATTTCAAGTCCATTGAAAATGAAATCACAATATTGTATGTGTATGTGTGTGTGTATGTGTGTAGATGTGTGTATATATGTATGTGTGTATATGAATGTGTGGGTACATGTGTGTATGTGTGCATATGTATGTGTGTATATGTATGTTTGTATGTGTGTATATGTATGTGTGTGTATATGTATGTGTGTATGTGTGTATATGTATGTGTGTATGTGTGTACGTGTGTGTATGTGTATCCATGTATATGTATGTATGTGTGTGTATGTGTATGTGTGTATATGTATGTGTGTGTATATGTATGTGTGTATATGTGTATATGTATGTGAGTGTGTGTGTGTGTATGTGTGTGTGTGGTGAACTTAATACAGTGCTGGAAGATAAAGTATGGCACTAACAAAATAAATCAGAGAAGAAAATTTTCTCACAATAGACTATTTTTCAGTATCACAACGAGCAAGATAACTGGGCAAAGTGGCTCATGAACCTTTGATCCAAAGCTCGGGAAGCAGAGGCAGGTGGATCTCTGAGTCTGAGGCCAGCCTGGTCTACACAGCTAAGGCCACACAGAAAAACCCTGTCTTCAAAAAAAACAAAAGTCAAACACTGAGAAATAAAATAAAAAGGAAGAAGACATATTAGACATAGGCAGAAGGTTGTTAATAAAAGAACAGGAATAAAAACAACTGAAAACAGAAAAAGTAACAAAACTGAGAACAAGCTTGCTCTTCAAAACAGGCTTTATCAAGACTGAAGGGCACTGGAGAGATGGCTCAGTGGTTAGAGCACTGACTGCCCTTCCAGAGGTCCTGAGTTCAATTCCCAGCAACCACATGGTGGCTCACAACCATCTGTAATGGGATCTGATGCCCTCTTCTGGTGTGTCTGAAGACAGCTACAGTGTACTTATATATAATAAATAAATTAATCTTTACAAAAAAGACTGAAGGGGAAATTAGGCTGACAGATGTGTCATCACAAAAGATGCGTCACTACAGAGTCATCATGTAGATGTGGCCAGTGTTACATTTATAAAATTGCTAATTTAGGAAAAATGACTCATTTATTGAAAAATGAAAACCATCAAAACTTATCCAATATAAATTCATGATTTGAACGAACTATTAACAAAATTGAAATAATAATTTTATACTTCCTGTAGGAGAAAACTGCATACGTACAGGAGAATTCAGAAGAAACAGAGGAAAGACTCCACACTGATCTCCTAAAGCCAAACCAAACAAAACCAACAAACAAACACAAAAGTACTTCAGTTTATTTTAGGAATATGGTAGTATCCTGGTGCCAAAGTCAAAGGCAATATAAACACATCGGAAACGAATTGTTGGGAAATGTAATCCCTAAGTATACACGTAAAGGATTATCCGCTGCAATCATTCAAGTTTGTTACCACAGCAAACGTACGCACAGACCCCATGGCTCAGAGAGAAAAGTAAACATGTTCTCTTACGTTAGGAACAAGGTGAGACCAAACACAGTTATTCAACAACAAACCAGAAGTTCCAGAAACCCAAGAGAAGTAACGCAGAGAGAGCTGGCCAAGGAATGCCACTGGCGTGCACAGAAACGTCAGAATAAAATCCTGTTTTCTGCAATCAGCATACGTTAATAAAAATAAATTAAACTTGTGCATACCTCTCAAAGAAACTCAATTTTGTAGACTGGAGAGGAAGTAATAAAAGATGTTCTCTATTAACGTTGGGTAAAACAGTCATCGGCTCAGGAAACACTAGAGAATTCATAGCACAAACGTGAAAGCCCCTCTGCAGTGAGTAGGGCGGGTTCAAGAAGGCAGCCGGATGAGAAGTAAGTATGGAAATAAAATGTCTTCCTGCGCGTTAGCAATGGACCCACGGAAACCGCATCCCAAAAACATGCCATTTACAGCACATGTGTAAACCTAACAGAGCATGCGCGAAGGCCACATTGGGGCGGGGGAGGGAGAGGGCACACTGAGGGTTAGGAAAGGCTCTGGGGCAGAGGTGAGCTGCGAGCACACACCGGAAGTTCGACACGGGAAAACTTCCGGTTCGCGGACCTGCAGGATCGACTCGCTTCCGTTGAAAACTGGGGCGAGCTGTCTTTAGTGGAGGCCACCGATTTTGTTGTAAAACGGGTGTGGGGAAAGAGCGTAGTTATAGGAGCCATGGTGATTCTGAAGAAAGCAATCAGGGAAGAGGCCACGCTACCCGATTCTGAAACCTACCACGTGGGTATCAATACCGATCAATCAATCAATCAATCAATCGTCCAGAGGGGAGGAAACTAGAAACCTCACGAGGAGCCTCTGTGTCGTTGTCTTGCCTTGTTTTGTACACCCCCCAGCTGGCCTCACTCTTGGGGCCCCTCTGCCTCCACTTTCTGAGTCCTGGGGGGCTCCTGGATACCTTCTGCTCCCTTGCCCCGCCCCACTTGCTCTTGCCCTTGGTTCACTTTTAGCTCCGGGTGGTCTTGGGTTTGCTCTCTAGCCCAGGCTGGCCTCCTTCCCACAATCCTCCTGTCTTAGCCCAACAAAAGTTAATCCAGGAGGTGCAGGCACGTGCCACCAGCATTTCCGGTTCAGGCCAACTGATTTTTGGCCAACATGGTGAGTGGGCTAAGGAAATCCTCCTCAGCATAGTGTAATGTGGCAATCAGTTATCTAGAGGGGAGACGGAACCTGAGCCCGGACCCCTCGCCTTACACATAAACTCATTAGGTGAGCATCGAAAGCTGTTCGGCTTAAGGGCACACAAAGGAACACTTGGGCGTGTGGAAGTGACACGGAGGCCCAACACTAAAACGTAGCTGACAAGGGCACAGAGCAGCATTGCCCAAGGACCCCGCTAAGACGATGAGACGTCCAGGTGCAGACCAGAAGGACACATGGCTCCTATCGAGGCCACAGGAAGAACCCCTAGATCCAACGGTAAACAACCCAGCTAGAAAAGAGGTAAAAGACACGTGGCATCAAAAACACGAAAAATAGACACACAAGAGAGGCTTTTAATGTCACCGGTTGCGAGATGTTTTCTTTACTGTTGACATGACTAGACTTAGCGTCACCTGGGAGACACACTTGCAAGTGGGAGGGCCTCTCCTGAGAGGTTCAGCTAAGGACGGGAGACCTGCCTTGTGGGTAGGTAGCGCCATTTACAGACGGGGGCTTCAGAATAAAAAGCCTTCTAGACACATTCCCCAGAAAAACAAGTATGTCTGATTTTAACGCCTCCTTAAATCATATTATACACACTTAACATACACATAAACATTTAAGGATTTCTTTTATCTGTATGTATGAGAGCATGTGCGCGTGTGTGCATGTGTGTGCACGGGTGTGCCATGTATGTGACATGTGTGCATGTGTGCCATGTGTGCATGTATGTGACATGTGTGCCATGTGTGTGACACGTGTGTGCCATGTGTGTGACACGTGTGTGCCATGTGTGTGACACGTGTGTGCCATGTGTGTGACACGTGTGTGCCATGCATGTGACATATGTGTGCCATGCATGTGACATGTGTGTGCCATGTGTGTGCTAGTGCCTGTACAGGACAGGAGAAAACGGTGTCAGAGCCTCCTGAAGCTGGAGACACAGGTGATTGAGCCACTGTGTTGGTGTTGGGAGCTGAACCTGGGTCCTCTGTAAGGACTACAAGTGTTCTCCAGATCTCTCTCTCTCTCTCTCTCTCTCTCTCTCTCTTTCTCTCTCTCTCTCTCTCACACACACACACACACACACACACACATAATGGCTCAATCTCAGGAAGCAGATGGAAAGGAAGGGAAAGGGATGTGGAGAACTGTGGGAGGAGATTAAGAAGAGACCACAGTGATGTGTATGTGTATATATGTGTTTATGTATACGTGGAATATACAAACATGTCCCAATAAAATGTTTCTTTGAACTCTAACAAAAAACATAATAGGAGTAAAAAATCAGAGCAGACAAGACAAATAAATAAACATCAGGCATCCAACAAGGAAGCAGTATTTGTTCACAAGAGTGTACAAGTCCGATAAAACACTGAGGCTCCACAGCGCTAGAGTCTCAGGTCAGTAGGATAGACATTCCTTCTGAGAAGGCTGAGCATCCTTTTTTCTTCAGTCTTAAATCAAGGGGCGCGGCCTCCCCAGGAGAGGCAGAGGACCAGCCGTCCTCCAGCTCCGAGGTTCAATCTCCTGTGCGTGTAACCAAGTGATGGGGGTTTCTTTCTTCTCTTTAAAATTTTTCTTTAAAATGTATTAATACTATTATCATCATCAGTAATACGATGTGTGTGTGTATGTGGAAGCCGGAGGACAACCTTCAGCTATCAGTTCTCAGTTCTCTCTCCCATCATGAGTTCTGGGGATCCAGGGATTGAATTCAGAAGGTTGAAAGTGGCTCTGCCCTTTGAAAATGGAGTTCGCGGTATAGGAGAACAGACCTCATTAAAACAGCCAGACTACAAAGACTTAAAAGCCCGAGGCACGAGAATCACGAATTTAAAGTCAGCCAGAGTGGCCACCCACAGCTGCATAATGAGACCCTGAATCAACAAAGGAAATTAGCAGCTGAACAGACTAGAAATGCAGCGGTAACAGAGGAAGAGAAGGGAGACTCATGTCCCAAACCTCCACATTTATGTTGCCCTAAAGGGGCAGCTTTTCATAAAAAGTCCTAAAATAAAGGAGCATGTAACAGACAGACAGACAGATAACAGACCAACAGACAGACAGATGAGATAAGTAGGTAGATAGACAGGTAGGTAGGTAGATAGATGGATGGATGGATGGATGGATGGATGGATAGATAGATAGATAAATAGATGGATATATAGATAGATAAATAGATGGATAGATAGATAGATAGATATATAGATAGATAGATGGATAGATAGATAGATCATAGATAGACGGAAAGACAGATGGTTATAATGTAGACAAAAGCTGCTCGTGAGAAGATCCAGTGTTGTATTTAACAGACTTCACAGCAGCCATTATAAAGATGCTAAGAGAGCAGAAGGAAGCCGTGGCAGCATCTCAGCAAACAGAAAACACAAAAAAGAGGCAGAAGTTTTGTGAAAGGACAAAATGGAAATCCTAGGGAGCTCCCAGAAGTGCTGGAGTGAAAGCTCAGTATAGGGAATGAACAGAGAGAAGAGAAGCCATGAGGTTGAAGGCGGATTAGCAGCAATTACAGAACACATGGGAGAATGTGGGGCATCATTCTGACACACACACACACACACACACACACACACACACACACACACACATGAGCTTATCCAAGTGAAAGAAAAGCCTTACCCTGTGCATTCGGTACACTCAGTGAAGTCCAAGTGGGCTAGGCACTAAAGGTCCTTATCCACACGCACTAGAGGAAAAGGACTAAGACTAAAGAGAATATTGGAAGCAGCAGGAGAGGGCTGGGGTGCTTCTGTGGGTGAGTCACTTGCTGGGAACTCTGAGGGCTGCAGTTCAGAACCCACAGAAATGGAGGCAGGCGGAATAGCTCACCCGAATCCCAGCACAGAGGACATTGGGACAGAAGAGCCTCGGGGCATGGCCGCCAGCTAGACTAGCAGACTCAGTAAGCGCTGGGATGAAATGAGAGACCTGCTTCAACACATCAGGAAGAGAGTGTTCGAAGAAGGCATCCAGTGTAAACACACACACAGACATATGCACGTGCACACACACAACTACACATGAGGCCATATGCTTGAGACCATGTACACATGTGCATGCTGTAAACACACACACACACACACACACACACACACATGCATGCACACACACATATACATGAGGTCATATGCATGAGGACATGTAACATATGTATGCTGTAAAAACACACACACACACGCACACATGCACACACATGCATGCACACACGCACATACACATGAGGCCATGTACCCATATGCATGCACACCACACACATTGTACATGAGGCTACATGTACACACATGAGAACGTGGGTATGCACATGTATGTGCATATACATACACATAATAAAAGAAAACCCATCCATCACGTACAAGGGAACAAGATTAACAACTGGCCTTCCAGCAGAAGCAATGGAGGACAGAAGGCAGTGGGAAGGCACCGTCGTAGTGACTGGGTGACACCGTGGTATGCCCACCACCTCACAGTGCTAGGCTTTGTGGCTTATATTTTTAAAGCCTGCATTTCTACTTCATACACTTGATGACACACAAGACCGCAACACAACATCACACCCAGCTATTAGATGATTGCTTTTATTTCAAAAGGTAGGACGTAGAACAGAGATATATTGGCTTGCTGATATTAGCTATTCTTCTAAGGAAGGCATTCACTAAAAAAGCAACACCACAGGGAGATAAAGAGATGGTTCTGGGAGTTGAAGCACTGGCTGTTTTTACCGAGGTCCCTGATCTGGTTCCTAGCACCCACATGGCAGCTCACAATTGTTCTAGGGGATTCAACACTCTGTCTGACCTCTGTGGACACCAAGCATGCGTGTGGTACACAGACATACATACTAAAAGAAAGTCCACACACATAAAAAATGTAAAGAAATAATACTAATACTACTAATAAACATCACAATACAAATAACCACTGACACCCAGTTTTTTCAAAGATGTTTCCATAATGACGTTTACACAGGGCTATATGAAATGTGTCCTAACACTGTAACCAATGTGAATCTTCAACAAAATCCAGTGCCTAGAAATCCCAGTAGGGCTGCAGTGATGGGTCACTGGTTAAGAGCATTGGCCGCTCTTCTAGAGGACCTGGGCTTGATTTCCAGCACCCATATGGTGTCTAACCACCTATAGCTCCAGTCCCAAGGAATCCGCCACCCTCTTCTGATTTCCGTGGGCACACCACTCACTTGCTACACAGACATACATACAGCCAAAACACCCACACACAAAAATAAACAATTAAATTAAAAAAAAAAGTCTTGATGTAGCAAAAATAATCAGGAAAATCAAAGCTTATATCTTCTGATGTCTATGAAAAGTTAACTTCGGGGGGAAAAAAAAGCTGTTTTACTGTATTTTCTCAGAAAGTCATCTGTATAAAGGATGTGGACATCAACATTTTTTAGATCATTTGGCTACTGATTGAAGTTATTCTGTTTGGGAACTGAGGGATATTCCTCTGCTTCCACCCTTTCTTTTGGAATTTATGAAGACATTATTTTTTACAGAATAGAGGAATTCAGGTCACCAAAAGGCTGACTTTAAATTAGGAGTCTCCCAGACCACCCGGTCTTGCCAAATGTTTCTAGCGTTGAAAATGGATAAAGAAAGGGGCCAGGAAGGAAAATGAGGGTGGCCCCTGGAGTCTGGACAGCAACAGGAAATAGATCATCCATCGGAGTCTGCATCAATAAAGCTGAACATTGAGTTTAGCCCGGTGCGGCCTCTTTCAGGACCTCTGAGCTGTAGACCTGGGATATAAACGTTGGTGCTCCCTAAAGCCAGGAGTGCTTGTTACTCTAGCTGCTGGAAAGAAAGATGGGAGTGGAGATGAGTCCTGCCTGGAGGAGGTAGCTGGGAGAAGGGGAGAGAGTAAATGTCTCACCGGAAGTCTAAGAAAGTGCAATGGGGTTTCAGGTTTCGGCAGAGGGAGAGAGTCCTTCCATCTGGGAGCAAAACCACTCTGCAAGAACTGTTGAGTGCCTTTGGGAACAAAGGGCTGCCTAGACGTATAAATGTTTCTTTTAGTTCCTCAGATGATGGGATGAGATGGGAGCCATACTCAAGCTTTATGAATACATGGCTTGGGCTGAGCCCAGAGTGTTTTTGACTATCTCTACGACTAGGCCCGGAAGCTTCTAGCCTCCATACAATCTAATCTCCTGCAAGCCCAGGCCTTGAAAACTTCATCTCCCAGCCTCCATCTGCTAACCTAGGCCTAGAATGTTCCAGCCTTTGCGATTCACTGCTGAACAAGATCACCATCTCTAGCTCTTCCTGAACTCTGGCTGGCTGGTTCAACTCAGCTCTCCTGACTCAACCCTCTCTCTAGGTTGACCGGCTCAAACTGGCTTCTCATCAAATTGCCCTGCTTGGCCTCAAACTAAATCGGGCAATTTGTTCTAATCTCTGGTTTCTTCTCATTGTCTTCACCTACAGCCTGTATCTGCAAAACTGTCCCTGGTAAAAATGCCTCCTCTCCCTCTCATTCGGTGCTGCTCTTTTCAATCGCCTTTCTTTGCTGACTACTCCTGTGAGAGTTGGGCATATTCTTTCTCTGAAACATTCTGTCTAATCTTCCTCTGATTCATCACTTTGTCTGTCTCTCGATTATACATTATTTTCAAATATGTCTGTGCATCATGCGTGTGCCTGGTGTCAGCAGAGGCCAGAAGAGCGAGTCAGATTCTCTGGAACTTGGCACTCCATGCCACCTCTAAAAACTCAGGTGTGGTTCATGCCACCACTCCTGCTGCTTCTGTCCTGGGTGGATATGACCGCCCCGGTGTGTTGTTTTCATTTACTTTGCTTCACTGCCTGGTGGAAACGTGACTTCACAATCATTAATTTATCAAACAGGGTTATATGTTAAATTCTCAATCCACAAACCCTCTACACAAAAAAAGCTTACAACCAGCAGACAAAGATATAAACTTCCCTTTGATATGAGATAAATTACACCCATAGAAACCTTTAGAAATAGTTATAACAACCTCATCAAGCTAGAGATGTGCCAAGAGAAGCATACACGTTGGCTTCCATCTTGCCTTCTCTGTCAATCACGACTACAGCCTCCTCTTTTGCTCCTCCAGCTTCTTTCCCTGCCTACCTCTCCACTGTCCAATCATGCATCACCTTAACATGAGCCTACATATATCATCTCCACAGAGGTTCTGACGAGCACTGCAGGACAGGTTTATTTCCAGAAAGGATGGGACGGTAAATTTGTGAGCTGTCCCAAGAAATCCTCTTGTCAAACCTGCCTGGAGGCAGTGTGGTTATTCAAAGGTCATCAGTGGAGACCGAACTGTCTCATTTCAGCTTCTTCCCAGCCACCTACAAAGCTTCCAAAACCTGATTTTCTCCATGAAAGTGAGATGTTCATTATCAAGTTTCTGGTAACAAAAAGTTGCCCATATTTTCTGAGACTGGCTATGATATTAGCAATTTCAACAAGAGGCCAGTATCACTGTACCCATGTGTGGCAGAGATCAGAAACTAAAGCATCTCCCAGAGCAACAAGACTTGGTACAGGCCTCTCCTCTCTCCTCTTCTCCTCTCTCTCCTTTCTCCTCTCTCCCCATCTATTCTCTTCTCTCTCTCTCTCTCTCTCTCTCTCTCTCTCTCTCTCTCTCTCTTCAGAAACAACATTATCTATCTCTGGCTGTCCTGAAACTCACTCTGTAGACCAGGTTGGTTTTGAACTCAGAGATCTGCTTGCCTCTGCCTCTCAAGTGCTGGGATTAAAGATGTGAGCCACCATTACTTGGCACAGCATTTTAAGGAGAGTTTTGGCTGGAAATTTAACAGGGTCAACTGTTGGCAAGGTGGCTGTATTAATTGTTTATACCACCATGGCCTTTTCTCTAAGAACCTTTTAAAGGGAAATTTTTTGTTTTATAAATTCTACTTCAAGATAGAAATGATGGGTGTGGAAAGGCCATTGGAAGGGTCTTTTACCAAACAAAGGAGAGTCTAAAGTCAAGATGAAGGGAAGAATTTGTATTTAAGACACATTTATTTGTATATACTACTAGTAGTAGTGTTAGTCTTATGTGTACATGTGGAAGGATTACACGAGGGCCATAGTGCATGTGTGGAGGTGCCAGGACAGCTTTTAGGAGTGGGTTCTCTCCTTCCACCTTGTTGAGCCAAGGTCTCTCTTGTTTCTTCCAGGCTGTGTGTTTCTGGCTAACTGGCTCACAAGCTTTCTAGCAATTCTTTCCCCATTTCCCATCTCATTTCCCACAGAGTTCTAGGATTGCATATCTATGTGACCACAACCAGCTTTGTATATGGATCTTAGAGACTGAAATCAGGGCGTTAGCTTGTGGGATAAACACTTCTCCTTACTGAGCCAGTTTTCTGATTCTAAATAGCTTTCTGACCCATGAATGCAACAGAACCTTCCATAAGAATGAGAGGCATGGGGTCAGAATCTCACCAGACATTCAGAATGTCTCCAGCCATTGTTTCCAAACTCTCAGGACTTTCCCAAGTCCCGCAATCACATCAGCATCATGCTAATTAATATCTTCTTTTTGTTTTTCCTCAGGCAGGTTAAGATGTTTCTTGCTCAAATGCAAAGGCAACTCATCCAAGCAGCGTGTGCGTCCTTTGAGCAATTAGCTCAACCAACATCTCAAAAACTGAAACAGACTTTAGGTGTGCCAGATCAGTGGATATATTAATTTAAAACATTTTAACAAGTGTTTTCTGTGTGTGGGACCACCTGGAAAACTAAAGGGTGGGATGTTAAACAAAAAAGACACAGACCGTGACTGTGGCCATGTGGAGTTTTGTTGCCAAAAATTGTCAATGAGGTTTCTAACAAAACCCTTCCTCACAAAAAGCATCGTTTGCTTAATGTTGATGGATACAGAAAGATGGCGCCCAATACTGGCCGGAGAGCATCTAAGTCAGTCATTGAAGGGTTCCTCATGAAAACAGTGTGTCTCATGGACATGAGACGTAGCTGGGCAAGTTAACATAACAGAAAGAGAACAAGATGGCTGACTGCTAAACCAGGGCAGGGTGGAACATCCTGTTGTTTCTTTCTTTTGCAGTGGTAGGGATACGATGTATGCCCGTGCCAGGCTTAAAAACTCTCCCACTGAGCTGCATTCCCCACCCCGACCTTTTATTTTAAAACAGGGTCCCACTAAAGTGCCCAACCTACCACGGAACTTGTGATCCTCCTGCCTCAGTCTCAGGCGTATCTAGGATTATAGGCCCACCACTATGGGACATTTTGTAGGCCAGGATAACAAAGGGGTAACCAAATTCCTGTTTAACATGTGGTCAGTAGCAGGTTAAAGTTGGGAATTTAGGTCATCTGATTGCAAGGTGAATTAGAAGATTTTTTTTTAATTGAACAACTTTATTTTAAAAAAACAGAGATAAATGTACAGATTTTAAAGCAATTTTTGCATAAAAGTATAGGAATACATTTTTGGCAGTACTTGATTTTTTTTAAAGGTTTGATAGTATGCATTAAAATCTTACTAGTTACAGTGAGCATAAAGTACATGTAAAACAAGATGTAACCTGGACATAGTCAAAGTTTTCTTGGTGTGTTGAAAGAGTTAAAATTTCAAGTTGGCCCCACTGACCCTGCTTTGAGGACAAGTATGCTTCAAGTTTAAGAACAAAATAACTTGTTTAAAGAAATGGCCCAAACCCAGACCAGCTAGACTCGGTAAGGTCTGGGCTGGCCTTGCAGTCCTGAGAGAAACAAAGTATGAAGGACAGTGTGCCCCCAATGTGAGTGGCCTAGAGTTGAATCATGTCCAAAATGGACAGAGTGTGCCAATTTGAATAAACCAATGAAATTGCTATGCGTTTGATGCTAACTGTCTATGTAATTTTCCCTATAAATATGTCCCCCAAATTGAGTTCAGGGTCGGCTCCTCTATCTACTGAGTGAGATACATGTCGTTCCCAGAGTTATGGTCTACCCCCTTCCCCTCAATAAACCTCTTGCCTGATTGCACCAAGATAGACTTTCCATGAGTTCTTGGGTTCACATATCCTGGTATTTGAGTGAGGGGCTTCCCCAGTCTGGGGGGTCTTTCATGTAAAGATTAAACATAATGATTTTTTCTTTTTTTTTTTTCTTTTTGGCCTTTGTTTTTCTTGAACATCATATTGTCTGTGAGTTGTTTCTGGGGTGTTCAGAGCTTTCTGGGGTTAGTATCCAATTATCAGTGACTACATATGTCTGTTCTTTTGTGACTGGGTTATCTCACTCAGGATGATATTCTCTAGATGCAACCATTTTCTTAAGAATTTCATAAAGTCATTGTTTCTGATAGCTAAGTGGTATTCCATTGTGTAAATATACCACAATTTTTGTATCCATTCATCTACTGAAGGACATCTGGGTTCTTTCCAGCTTCTGGCTATTATAAGTAGGGCTGCTATGAACAATGTGGTGCATGTGTCTTTGTTGTATGTTGGAACATCTCTGGCGTAAATTCCCAGAAGTAGAATAACTGAGTCTTCAGGTAGTACTATGTCCATTTGTCTGAGGAACTGGCAGACTGATTTCCAGAGTGGTTGTATCAGTTTAAACCCCACCAACAGTGGAGAAGTGTTTCTCTTTCTCCACAACCCCGCCAGCATCTGCTGTCATTTGAATTTTTGATCTTAACCATTCTGACTGGTGTGAGGTGGAATATCTGGGTTGTTTTGATTTGCATTTCCCTGATGGCTAATGGTGTCAAGAACTTCCTTAGACGCTTCTCAGCCATTCAATTGAGAACTTTTTGTTTAGCTCTGTACCCCATTTTTTAATAGGATTGTTTGATTCTCTGGTGTCTAACTTCTTGAGTTCTTTGTATACATTGGATATTAGGCCTCTATCAGATGTGGGGTTGGTAAAGATCTTTTCCCAATCTGTTGGTTGCCGTTTTGTGTTCTTGACAGTGTCCTTGGCCTTACAGAAACTTTGCAATCTCTTTAAGTCCCATTTGTCAATCTTTGGTCTTAGAGCACGAACCATTGGTGTTCTGTTCAGGAAATATTTTCCTGTGCCTATGTGTTCTAAGGTTTTCCCTACTTTCTCATCTAATAATTTCAGTGTACCTGGTTGAATGTGGAGATCTTTGATCCACTTGCACTTGAGCTTTGTACAAGGAGATAAGAAAGAGTCTATTTTCATTTTTCTGCATGCGTAGTGCCAGTTGGACCAACACCATTTGTTGAATAGGCTGTCCTTTTTCGATTGAATGTTTACAGCTCCTTTGTCAAAAGTCAGGTGACCATATATGTGAGGGTTCATTTCTGGATCTTCTATTCTATTCCATTGATCCATGTACCTATCTCTGTACCAATACCATGCAAGTTTTAACACAATTGCCTTGTAATATAGCTTGAGTTCAGGGATAGTGATTTCTGCAGATGTTTTCTTGTTGTTGAGGATGGATTTCACTATTCTAGGTCTTTTGTTATTCCAGAGGAAATTGCACATTGCTCTTTACAACTCTATAAAGAATTGAGTTGGAATTTTGATGGGGATTGCATTGAATCTGTAGATTGCTTTTGGTAAGATGGCCATTTTAACAATGTTGATCCTTCCATGAGCATGGGAGATCTTTCCATTTTCTGAGTTTTTCCTCGATATTTTCCTTCAGAGATTTGAAGTTCTTGTCATACAGGTCCTTCACTTGCTTAGTTAGAGTCACACCAAGGTATTTCATATTGTTTGTGACTATTCTGAAGAGTATCTTTTCCCTAATTTCTCTGCATGTTTGTACTTTGAGTAGAGGAAGGCTACTGATTTGTTTGAGTTAATTTTATATCCAGACACTTTGCTGTTTTCTGACTGATTCTATGGTCAATTTTGGAGAAGGTGCCCTGAGGTGCTGAGAAGAAGGTATATTCTTTTGTTTTAGGATGATATGTTCTGTAGATGTCCATTAATTCCAATTGGTTCATAACCTCTGCAAGTTTCACTGCATCCTTGTTCAGTTTCTGTTTCCATTATCTGTCCATTGATGAGAGTGGGGTGTTGAGGGATCCCACTATTATTGTGTGGGGTGCAATGTATTTTTTGAGCTTTAGTAGGGTTTCTTTTATGAATATCTTGTATTTGGAGCATATATGTTAAAGATTGAGAGTTCCTCCTGATAAATTTTCCCTGTAATGAGTAAAAAGTGTCCTTTCTTATCTTTTTTTGATAACATTTGGTTGAAAAATCTACTTTATTTGATATTAGAATGGCTACTCTAGCTTGTTTCTTGGAGCTGTTTGCTTGGAAGGTTTTTTCTCAACCTTTTACTCTGAGATAGTGTCTGTCGTTGTCTCTGAGATGAGTTTCCTGTATGCAGCAAAACGTTGGATTCCTTTTATGTATCCAGTCTGATAGCCTACATCTTTTTATTGGGGAGTTGAGTCCATTTATGTTAACTGATATTAAGAAATAGTGGTTGCTGTTTCTTGCTATTTTTGCTTTTAGAGGTAGAATTATGCCTGTGTGTCTTTCTTCTTTTGGTTTTCTTGCTTAGATATTTTCTTGTTTTTACTAGGATGTAGTTTCCCTCCTTGTATTGGGTTTTCCACCTATAATTCGTTGTAGTGCTAGGTTTGTAGTCAGATATTTTGTAAATTTAATTTTGTCCTGGAATATCTTGGTCTCTCCATCTATGGTGATTGAGAGTTTTGCTGGGTATAGCAGCTTGAGCTGACACTTGTGTTCTCTTAGGGTCTGCATGATGTCTGTCCAGGATCTTTTAGCTTTCATAGTCTCTGTTGAGAAGTCAGGTGTGTTTCTGATTGGTCTGCCTTTATATGTTACCTGACCTTTTTCCCTTACTGCTTTTAGTATTCTTTCTTTGCTTTGGGCACTTGATGTTTTTACTATTATGTGTCGGGAGGTATTTCTTTTCTGGTCCAACCTATTTGGAGTTCTGAAGGCTTCTTTTATGCTCATGGTCATCTCATTCTTGAGGGTAGGGAAGTTTTCTTCTACGATTTTGTTACTGTGCCTCTTAGTTGATATTCTTCACCCTCTTCTATTCCTATTATCCTTAGGTTTGGTCTTCTCATTGTGTCCTGGATCTCCTGGACATTTTGGGTTAGAAGCTTTTTGGCTTTTGCATCTTCTCTGACTGTTTTGTCTATGTTTTCAATGTTGTCTTTGGCCCCTGAGATTCTCTCTTCCATCTCTTGTAGTCTGTTGGAGATGCTTGCATATGTGACTCCTGATTTCTTTTTTAGGTTTTCTACCTCCAGGGTTGTCTCTTTTAGTGTTTTCTTTATTGTTTCCATTTCCATTTTAAATTCCTTCTTCTATTCCTTCATCTCTTTGGTTCTGTTTTTCTCTAGTTCTTTGATTTCTTTGAGTGTTTTCCTTGTTTCCTCTTTAAAAGCTTCTATTTCTTTATGCTTTTCTTCCCATTCTTGTTTCAAGATCACCATCATCATCTTGAGGTAAGATTTCAGGTCTGAGTCTTCTTTTCCTGGAGTGTTTGGCATTCTGCTGTTTACTGTGATGGGAGTGCTGAGTTCTGATGTTTCCAGGTTGTCTTGGTTTCCATTGGATAAGTTCTTTTGCTTTCCTCTTGCCATCTTGTTGTCAGTGATTGGTTCCTGTCTCTCCTGTGTACCTGGCCTGGGTCCCTGGATCTCCATTGTTTGTGGTGGCAAATGGCCTGAGCATTTGGTCCGCACACAAGTGGAAACTGAGTCCCTACGGCAGAGTTCCTGTCCTCTGAACGGGGGGGGGGTGCTTTCCGAGCGCTTGGCCCAGACCTCTCTGCACCCCAGCTATTCGCAGTCTCACCAGGCCTGCGTCCCTGGATCTCCGCTGTTCCCGGTGGTCGAATTAGATTTTAGCATAAGGTTTTTAAAGATTTCATCCCTCATTTCTAAAGATAACACAAGCTAATTATAGAGCAAAGGACATTTTATATTAGCAAAAAAGACACTGAAAATGCCACTCAGGTTTCAGAGTCTGTATGACACACAAAAGACTTGTATCCCACATGATTAATCCCAGGAGCTAGACATTGTAAATATGCCTTTGATCATTAGATTGCTCTACCATACCTTAGAAAACTTAGTGTTATGGTAAAAATCTTTAAACTAAGGACCCCCTGCCCTTCCAAAATGTTTTCAACTTGCTCGATTCTTACTATATAAGTTGAAGACTGGAAGGTATTTATGCTCAGAAAACATCTCTGGAAATGCTATCAGGAGACATAATCTGAATAGCTCATATTTATTAAAAAAATGAGTCAATGATTAATCATCTTTCTGAATGGGAAAATATATTCCAGATGTTTTTGCTAGTGAACTATGCTAAACAAGGAAGAAGTTACACCGATTTTCTGTAGTGTCTTAAAGGATTAAAGCAAATGGAATTCTTGCTACCCCATTCCATAAGGCCAGAGTCACCCTAACATGGAATCCTTACAAGAAAACAGCTTCTCACAGATACAGTTGCAAAAATCCTCACCAAAATCTTGCCAGTGGGATCTAACAGTATTTAAGAGAATGTGTGCTACAAGAGGCAAGTAAGAAGTTGGTGCAGCTCAGAATTTCAAATCTACTATGTAATATGTAGCACGAATGGGCAAAAGCAATGCTTTACAGGATCGTTTTAAAAGATGCAGAAGAGCTCTTGACAAAATACAACATTTGTTTATGATGAGAACTTTCAGGAAATAAGGACGGAAAGAGACCTTCCCAACTCAGTAAAGAGTGACGCCAGAGGACCCACTGACACTTCAGCGCACGATGCTAAAACTTCCCCACCAAGATCAGCAACATGGCGGACATGGTGCCTCTCATCACCCCTCCCCCACATTACTGGGAAATACTAGCCAATTCAATAGAAAAGAAAAGGGTATTGAAGGTAAGAAAAACATCTCTTTGCAGATAGCATGAGCCTATGTAACAAAATGCAGACTTAATCCAGGTACTTGGGAGACAGAGGCAGGCAGGTCTCTGAGTTGGAGGCCAGGCTGGTCTACAGAGTGAGTTCCAGGACAGCCAAAGCTACACAGAGAAATCCTGTCTTGAAAACAAACAAACAAACAAGTAAAATTAAATTAAGAGAGAGAAAGAAAAATGCAGATGAATCAGCGAGCCGAGGCAGTACTGCCCAAGTCGCAGCTCCCCAGTTTGATCTCTGGTACCAGTTGGTTCTGAACACCCAGCGTGTGCATTTTACACAGTGCCTGCTGACACTTCAGAACACTAACACTGCTCACAACGACGCAGACTCGAGGAGGCCTCAGGTTATGAACGGAAGTGACTTTACTGTACAAAGTTTTTGTTCATACCGAGTCTTTTTTTGGGGGCAGGATAATTTTGTAATTATACTTATGTATAGAAACTTAGTGTACATTTAACCCAGTTTAGTGGCGAGTTCTTTAGCCTTTGCCTTTTCCAGCTTGGCAATGCGAGCCACAGACTTAGGACCCAGAACATTACCTCCCCAGTGGCGGCGGATCTCGTCATATCTGTCATTATAATTGGTCCTCATAGCTTCCACCAGCTTGGCCAGAGCACCCTTGTCTTCTGAGTTAACCTGTGTGAAGGCAACAGTGGGGCACGTCTTCCTGTGGACCAGGCACCCCAGCCTTGCCTTTCCCTTGATGATGCAGTAGGGCACCCCCATCTTTCGACACAGGGCAGGTGGGAAAACCACCAGCTCAGTGGGGTCTACATCATGGGCAGTCACCACCAGCTGAGCCTTCTTGTTTGTTCTCCACTAAGGTGGTGACTGTATTGACACCTGCTCGGAGGACAGGCGGTCTTTTAGTGGGGACGTTCCCTTTACCTGAAGCTTTCTTCTCAGCACAGGGCCAGTAGCCTTTGTTTATTCTCTGACTTTGACTCTGGCCTGTCCTTGTGGACAAGCTTAAGCAGCCGAGAAGCTGTTTGCCTGTCCAGGGCCTGGGTGAACTGGTTAATGGCAGGAGATACTTTGAGCCGCTTATAGAGGATGGCTCTTTGCCGCTGCAGCCTGACGTGGTGTGGCCATTTAACGACGCGCGTTAGATCTCTTTTGGGCCGGAAGTCCTGCCCAATGCCAAAGTTCTTGGACCTTTTCTCAAACAAAGGATTGACCACCTTTCTGGCCTTTTGCTTCATGATGATGGTGGGGCCGGGGCCACCTTCTTCCCTTGGCCTTCTTTCCTTTGGGCGTCTTGCTCTGCTGGAGGAGAGAGGCTTTCCAAGTCGTTTTCACCCTTACAGAAAAATAATGATTTAATTACAGAAAACAAAAGCTGGATATGTTCTTGCCTCAGCACGTATGAAATCAGTGTGTCTTCGGATTGAATTTTGTTACGAGATCCAATTTTTTTAAAATTGCCGTTTGAATTGTCTACTTGAATTTCATTAAAATCACTCAGTGGATTTTTGGCTTAAGACCGAATTCCCAACAATTTCTGAAATGGCCTTCAACATCTGTCATTTTGTACTATGTATTTATGCAAAGCAGTTTTCTCAGTATTAATAATTATAAAATCAAAATATTAATTAGCTGAAAAATATTGAAGATATCAGACCCCCTGCAGTACCAAATATTTCATCCAAAGCCTAATTTTTATGTAGAAAAACAAGGGCATCAAACTCATTAGGAATAAGTTTGCTTTCACATCTCACGAATGGTATAAGTACGTGTGTACCAAGGAATCGTTTCTAAAATAAACTTTTTGCTTTCTCTTCCGCTCCCAGGCTCTGCAGGAATCACGGGTTACCAGGCAGTCAAAGAACCACACCGCGCACAAATAGTCCCACAAATGGCACAGAAATGGCGTCAAGACATCCAGGCTATACGAATTTCTTCAGAAGGTTGACCCCAAGTTCCTGAGGAGAATGCGCTTTGCCTTATAAGAAGCACAAGGAAGGCCGGAAGATCAGGCCAAGGATGCAAAGACAATGAGCGCATGCGCAGAGGCCTGTGTGACGTCTAAGTCGATTAAACCCAAGATGCCAACGGGCCCCAGAAGCGAACTCAGCCATCTTTCTGGGAAGCTTAGGAAGAGGATTCAAAGCTACGTGGCCAAGGACCTTAGACTCTGCCAAGCAAAGTGAGGCTCAAACCAAGGGAGAGGATTCAGCCCCAGCTCAGGCTCCCCAAGGTACCCCTCCACAGAAGCAGGTCTGTCAACGTGAAGACAAATGGATGGTTGAGACGCAGCCACCTACGTCTATCTGCACACGACCAGTGTCTTATGCTGTTTTCACAAATAAACCTGAGGCAAGATCTAAAAAAGTACAGTACAATAAACGTATTTGCAATTTTGCAATCTTTAAGTTTGTATACCGATTTTATATACGTATAGACCTGGGTCACATTACGGTCCCATTGGTGAAAAGGGCTGCAAACAGGAAAAGTTAATAATTAATAATAATAATAATAATAATAATAATAATAATAATGACAAACCCAACAACTCCTATCTAGAGATGCAATAGAATCCAATCAAATTCTCAGATTTATTCATGGGATGCCAAAGAGGCTAGGCTAGACCTAGAGTAGCCAGCATGAGGTGGAAGGAAAAGAACAAAGGCTGGGACTGCAGGGGCGTGAGGTCAAGATTTAACGCTACACCGCGTGTAAGAGTCTGGGGCTCACAGACGACTCACTTATAGTCACCTAATCAAAGGGCGATCAGAACAATGGCAGTCTTCCCAAGACAAGCCTGCTGGGTGCTGGGGACATGGTCAGGCCGGGACACTTGCCTGATACGAAGCCTCTGGGTTCTGGAACAACTGAGCATCCAGATTGCCAAAAAGAAACGACCCAGCACCAATCTTATCAGAACCGGCACAGACATTAGCTCAAAGCTTCATCATCGGGGTGGGCATTCCAGGGACGTGTAAGAGGAAGGAGTTGGGAAGAGAAATGGTCAATATGCATTGTACACTGGCATGAAATCGTTAAAGAACAAATATAAGTATATATATATATATATATATATATATATATATATATATTTAAAATATCGTTTTTATTATTTAAAAAGAAGATGAGAAACTTCTAGAGCTAGAAGAACAGACGGTTCACCAGTGAAGAACACTTGTTGCTCTTTGTGCTTCTAGAGAACTCAGGTCACCCACATTGGGCAGCTCACAATCTCTTGCAGCTCCAGCTCCAGAGAGCTGGTGCCTTCTCTTGTCTTCTGTGGGAGCACATATGTGAGCACACACATATATGCGCTCACACATACATATGCACACATTAAAAATAGTATAAATTAAAAAAACCAAAAATTCTTATGAGGCTGGAGAGACAGTTCAGTGGGTAAGGTGAGGGGTTCACACGAAAGCATGACACTTGGGTTTATTTCTTGGCACCCAGGATGACAGGATGACAGGATGTCTGAAATCCCAGAGCAAGGGAAACCATGACAGGCAGATCCCAGGTCAGAATCAGTGAGAGACCCTGTCTCAAAAATGAAGATTGCAGAGGACATCTAAAATCGATCTGGTAATTGAGCAAGTGTGCAGGTGAGGTAGTGTGTAAACACATACAATCACACATACACACACACATACACACACATACACACAATCACAATACACACATACTCACACTCACACAATCACACATATACACATATTCACACACACATACACACACACACTAACACACACAGAGAGATACACACACACACTAACACACACAGAGAGATACACACACACACATACACACAATCACAATACATACTCACACTCACACAATCACACATACACACATATACACATACAAACACACACAGAGAGATACATACATACACACAGAGATACACACACACACTCACACACACATACACATACTCAAACTCACACAATCACACATACACACATATACACACACACACTAACACACACACACACACACACACACACACCCATTCCCTGTGGAAGTCAATGTCACCAGGATGAGAAGTTGCAGACTTGTTTGTGAGAAAACTCGCCAAGGACAACATCTGGAAGAGAACCGTTATCTCAAATCCATAAAGAGCCCTCAAAACTCAGCAAGGAACGACACCTTGTTAGAAATCTTCCCAAAGAACTCAACAGACACCCCAACAAAGAAGACAAAGGAAAGAGCATTAGGGATGTGTTTACCGTATCAGACGTCCGGGAAGTGAGGATCTGAACAATTCAGCACCACCACAGAGCCCCTGGACTGCCCAACCTGAAGCCCAGGCAGAACCAAACCGGAAAGGATGTGAAGTAAAAGGGGCCCTCGCTCACTGCTGTGGCAATGCCCAGTCATTTGGGACAGCAGAGTCATAAGAACACACCCATAACGTGTGGTACAGACACCGTATTCCCAAACACGGATCTAGACGCGCAGAAGACTGGCCCATGATCATTTATAGCAGCTTTATTCACGACTGCCAAACTTCGGAAACCGCAAAGGGATCCTTCTGATAATAGAGAAATAGATACAAAATGCCTAGGCCATAAAGTATTATCCACTACAGAAAGAGATTAGATGTAAAACCACGAAATGACATTCTTTAAAGTCCTAAATACATATTCCCGAGGAAGGGATACCAACTGGAAAAGCTACACATGGTATCAACTGCAGGGCACTTGGAAAGGGCAGGTCTGTGGTTGACAGGGCCTGGCCCAGAAGGAGGGCTGGGCAGGCAGGACACAGGAGATGTGTGTGTGTAAAACTATGTGAGAGGGGAGGGGAGGATATGCACCTTCCTCCCCCAACACGTCCCTTTGTTATTAGGGTCACCTGGAGCTAAGGGTACCGGGAAGACAGCAAGAGAGAAGACATCTCCATCTCCTTCCTGAAAGCGGGAAATTCTGTTTGGGCTCTGAAAAGGACTGTCTCCCTTTTCCTCCTCACACGATTTACTTTCCTAGAGCTGCCGGTCTTTGACAGCTAATCACAGAAGTTTTTGGGCCACTTGCTCAGCCTTAATGTCCTTTCTGGGCACTGAGCCAGGAAAGACTTACATGGCTTTGGATGCTTTTCTTCCTTGAGGACAGTCTAGGTCTACCTGAGCGAGCTCTTTTCTCCCTTGTAACACCCTAGGGTGAACATGTGTTAAAATTTGCACACGCCCCCCCCATACAACATCCAGAGTGAACCCCAAGTCTGCTATGTGGAACACCAAGTGAAACCCAGTCCTACTATGTGCAACATCAAGAATGGATCTTAGAAGCACAGTGGACTTGGGGAACTAAGTGTCAGAGCAGTGTTACAAATGTAGCCTGTGAAATGGGGACAGAGCACACAGGACACCTCTGTCTTCTTTATTATTACTTTTAAATGAATCTAAAAATACTCCTACAGAATTAAATCTCAGTCCGGAGAAATGACAAAGTTGTTAAAGTCCTTGTCACATGGGTGAAAGGGTAAGAGCTCAGCTCCCCAGCTGCTCGAGAAGGAAGGGACGAGGGTTCCCCGGAGCAAGCTGATTAGCAAGACTAGCCATCTTGGGTTTGACTGGGAGACTCTGCCTCAAAGAGTCGGTGGAGGAATGGTGACGTAAGGCTGTCCCCATGGGCTGTGGGTCTCCACAGGCCGGTGCTCATGTGTGACTCCTGCCCACAGATAGAAAGAAGAAAAAGTGAAAAGGGAAAATTGATCTTTTGGGGGCCGAAATGCAGTTTAGTTGATAGAGTTCAGCATGCACAAGCCTTGGGTTCAGTCCCCCGAAATGCACAGGCCAGGCATGGTGGCCCAAACCTGAAATCTCAGCACTCAGGATGGAGAGACAGGAGGGGCAGAAGTTCAAGGCTGGTCCGAAACACATGAAGTCCTGTCTTTATATTTTAAAACTAACCAGAGCGCCTCATCCTCCTTGTCTGTTTGCGGCTTTCCTCTTTAATGTGTTGTCTGTTTAAGAGCTGGAACATGGCATTTTCACCATTTAGACATTTAGCACGTCTCCCCCATTCCTGTTCAACCCCAAACTAAGCTCTTGTTATAAGGATCCATGCGCAGAATAGAAGCCCTTGTTCTTCCTAGAAGTGCGTGGCAGAGTCAGCTTCATCCTCCCCAGAATTAGCATCATGATCAGAATCATCACCACCACCATCATCATCATCACCACCACCACCACCATCATCATCATCACCATCATCATCATCATCATCATCATCATCATCATCATCATCATCATCACCACCACCATCATCATCATCATCACCACCACCAATATCATCATCATCATCACCACCACCACCATCATCATCATCATCACCACCATCATCATCATCACCACTACCATCATCACCATCAGCAGCAGCAGCAGCCTCAGGAGACCCGATTAACACCATTTTCCTCACGACTAATCAGCAGATCGGTTTTAGAGTTCGTGCCTTGGGATTTGTTCCTTCCGGGTCATCATTTTAATTTCTGGGCCACCCCCGCTGAGCCAGAGTCTTTCTTCTTGCTCTCACCGTTCCCAGACCTACCAGGAAGCCATCTTGCCTCTTGCAAGTCCCTGACAGGCTGAGCAACGCAGGCACACGCAAATGCAAGGACCGTGCAGGCCTTGGCCTCTTTAGTCAACCAAGCAGCTACCAACATGAAATATAAAACAGAGCAAAGAGTCCAAGTGGACGGAAAGATGCATTTCACTGTCCAGCTGCCAAGAAGGCCTTGTGGACAGCGCTGGTTCTCAGAATAATCACCCCAAAAAGAAGAGCTGAGAGCACCCCATTCACTGGCCCACGGCCTGAAAGGCGCATTATTCTGGACAGATCAGGTGGAAGCGGCCTCCTGTGAATGCAGCCTTCTGATGCAGCGAGAGGCCACCCATGTTTTAAAGGGCCCTCTGGCACCAGAAATTTCAAACCAGATTTGGTTCTCAAGGACTGACACTCTATTCTCACAGGTGTGGAATAATCCGACTTCTAAAAGGGCAGATTCTCGAAGCCAGATGCAGAAAGGCTCCGGATACAAGGGACCATTTTTTTGCCCGGTGGACTCTGGTTCGGGGTGGGATTTTGAGCCAGTGCGGTAGGACTGTGAATCATCCCGGCCGCTCCAGAGAATCTCCCAGGGGGATTTCGCCCCAGGAAATGTTTATATCGAGCAATTATATCCTTGAAAATGCTAACGTTTAAAAATTATAAAAATGCTGTTGAAACGAAATTCTGAAGGGAACACCTCACCCACTTGGTCATCACGAACAAGACGTTTTCTCTCAAGCTTTATTTTCTCTGTCAATTTGACAGAGAGCACGGGGAAGAAGTAATGGTTGCAGGACATCACTGGGGAAGGTCCCCTTGGCCCGTGGCTGTCCTTCACTGGGATTCTCTTGTTTGGCTTCATACCAGCCACGAATTCCAGACTGGACAAAGGCTGAGTCTTGGTAGGAAGTCTGTGTTCCACGAGGGGCCTGGTGCAGGAGAGCTCTTACAGGGGTTGCCACTCACATCCAGAATTCTGAGTAGCCAAACATGGCTCCTTTTCTTTTTGTTCACTGTAGGCTAATGGATACCTCCAACCTGCTTTTTTGTATCTTTTCCAGTTGCAGCCTAAATTCCAATAACTCTTCTGCGTTGATCAGCAACCGTTTCCTGACCGTGGCTGGTTCCTTTGCTCCCGAGTTTCTCTATTATAAATAGCAACATGGAGTCAGCCTTGCCCACTGATTTCTTCCCCAAGGGAATAATCCCTGGGAGTTGTGGGTATGAAGATTATTATACTTGTTAACATAATAGACTTTGTCTTCAGACATTTAAGTGAATTGTAACTGTTTCATGGTCGGTAACAAGAACTAAACACACAGTATCTCTTTGGGTTTCTTGGCACTATGCATAGCTTGTGTACAGCACCCAGCGTTTACATGTATTTAATGATTCTTAGTGTAAGAGCCCAGAAAAACTGTTCGTGTCTGCAGTTTTGGAGAAGATGAGCAAGGGTGAGTGTGTGTATGCTGGTGTGCGCACTAGCCCTTCCTTGTCCTTGAATTTTGTCTGATGGCTGCTCCTGTTGTGAGCCAGAATTTGATCCTTCATAAATAGCTTTGCACAGTTCTAAAACTAATCTCGTTTTCTCCCCCAGTTCATCCTTTCTTTACTTTCTTTACTGTCACTGCTGCCTTAGCTCCCTGTTGACCTCTGCTGCGGCCCTTCCCAGACATGGCGTCCTGCCAGAATAATCCGTAACAACTGTCCGGCCATTTTGGACACTCTTGCCCATGCCTGCACATTGAATTAGGTCTTTAAATTAGTTGTGGGTCAGAAAGAATGACGGAGCTGGTGTAGATACACCGTTGTAACGTTTCATGTAATGCCTGCCTGGTGAGCTAAACCTCCACAGCACTTGTGCCTGGAACGAAGAAGGACCAAGAGAGTCCATGGCCCATGAACACAGATGACCAGCCTGGGAGAGCAACAACGCGACAACAGCCAATGGTGTATTACAACCAGCCACTGGCTAAAATTTGCCTTTGTTTATCAGAACATACAATTCTAAAGCAGACCGGAGGCATAGTCTACTTCATGCCCACGCAGGTACACACATGCTTATATACATGATTGGCTCTACCCACACTCGCATGTGAAAACTCAGGTTATTTCAGATTCATTCAGTTGTTTTCTCCGGGAAAGCAAATCTTGTTCATATTATAAGTCTTCAATATTTATTTACTGCATTATTTATTGAGATGGAATTATCTGTATGTTATCATCAATAAGAAATGATACCATAAGTACCAGTGGTGAGCTGGTATTTATTAAATATTCAATATATTCTAACTACAGCACCGAGAACATTATGAATACTGATGCTTACGAGGAAGGTACCATCTCCACTTGGTTTTATGCAAACATTAATAACCTTCCTAAGCTTGGGTAATTAATAGGTGATAGCAACTAAATTTGAATCACGTTTTCTGGAGATCCTGGATCCCACATGGCCACAAACAGGCAGAGCCTTTCAATACTCACAGCTGGATAGCCAAACATTTGTTGAGCCTCTTTAAGCGCCAGCCTGCCACCCGGCCCAGTATGGGATTCATTGGCAGGGAATGGTAGACAGACACACGGACACCAGAAAGAAGCCCGGGCCTGTGTTATGAGGGAGATTTAGGCAACAAGCCTCAGGACTTGAGGAGCTTTACCCTACCCACTAGAGAGAAGTTTGTGTCTTTGAGACCATAGCCTTGCTGTTGGCAACCTACACCGAAAGTCATTCTTCATACAGCCGGGGACCTCTCAAGTTGTAAGTGAAAACAATAATTCTACCAGGAGCTGAGGCCACCATGTTGGTTGGAAAGTGAGGGCCAGAGTTTCCTTTCCAGCTCCGAGAATACGTGGTGACACCCTGGAGATACACCTTTTAGGAAGATGACGGCAGCCTCCTCTCACCCGGTTATATTACGGGTGTCCCGGGTGTATCTGCGCCAGCTAGCGCCTTTATGAAAGGTTTTGTCCGTATTAGTTGCCTTGATTCCAACACTTGTAAAAAAACAAAACAAATTATGAAGTTAAGCTAGAGACGTACAGACTGATTGTTTTAACCCGAGTCTATCCGTAAGTGTGTGACAAATGTCACACAAGTGTGTGACAAATGTGTCACAGGACACACTCACACTGTGAAATGTCTGCTGGGGAGATGGTTCAGGGGTAAAGTGTTTGCCGTGCCTGGGTGAAGAGCTGGGTTTGGATTCGCAGAGCCCGTGGAAAAGCAGATGCGTGAACTCACATCTGAATCCCCGTGATCCGCTAGTGGGAGAGGAGATGAAGACAGAAGGGGCGCAAAGCCAAAGTCCGGAAGTACCAAAGACACAGAAACCATCTCAAAGAAGGTGGAACAAAAGGACTGACGGCCACGCTCACACTCATAAATGTGTTCATGCATAACACACACACACACACACATGCATACAGAGACACACATGCTCACAGAGATAGTCAGACAGACGCACAGACACACATGCACACATGCACATAGAGACACACACAGAGATAGACAGACACACAGAAACACACACACAGTCAGACAGACACTCACACAGAGACATATATGCACACAAAGTCAGACAGACACATATGCACACAGAGACACACATACAGTCAGACACACAGACACACATGAACACACAAATATGTAGACACACAGAGACAACAAGCACACAGAGATATACCTGCACACAGACACACACACACACACACACACACACACACTTTCACGCACACATGTTTATACACACACTTAAAAGTGTTTTGGGCAATCATGGCTTGAGGTGAGTCAAGGTACTTACTGCCAGCCCTGAGACCCCATGATTCCTCAAACCCACATGGTGGAAAGACAGAACTCCCCAAATTGACTTCTATAGGCTATGTCAGGCACGCACACTTCCCTACACACAATAATAAATAAAAGTGAATAATCGCTTTAATAATTTGGCAAATAAGCATATAAACAAAAAAAACAAGCCAAATATTTTCTTACTGATGGAGCTGGGTGGGAGAATATAACTCCCCCACCATCCCAGGCCACACGCCCACTTCCACGTGAAGGACACTCTCTGCTCTTTGGTCTCCTTGCTCTCAATTCCCTGCTTCGCCTCCATGTTTGACTCTGCTTCAGAGTACTGAAAACTGCAAACTACATCCCCCAGAATCCTGCTGGCTATAGTTAAATCCTCACTGGAGCAGCAGCGGTCAGCACCTAGAGCATCGGTGATGGCCATCCTGGTTCCAGCAAGACACTTGGCAGATTAAGAAACAGACCCTGGGCAGGTGGAGGTGGCACACACCTCGATCTCAGCATCGGGAGGCAGAGGCAGGTGGATCTCTGAGTTCTAGGCCAGCCTGGTCTATAAGACTCTTCCTGGAGTAAGTTCCAGGACATCCAGGGCTACACAGAGAAACCCTGTCTCTACAAACAAACAAACATACAAACAAAAGAAATAGAGACAGTTTCTTCTGAAGAAGCACCTTCTCTCCCATCTTGTCCTTCAGCAGTGGATGCAATTACCCTCTGCCCTGACATTTTCCCCCTTGGGTTGCATCAGGTCCCACCCCTCAGGTTCCAATTAAACCTCGTTTGTTTGACACAGGGAACATGGTTTCTGTTTTCCTCATTAGAATCTTGCTGATGTTAACAATCAAAACAAAGGGAAAACCCGAATGAACGAGAAACCCCTTTCTCATGACTAGAATCATATTCAACACAAACCAGACCCGTAACACACAGCCTGGTTGTTCTTTGCAAGCCTTGTTAGGATGTCCAGATTCCCTGTGATACTCTGCATTTGGATAGAATTCAAAGGCTTTCTGATGATAAATGATGTCTTTTCACCGAATGGCAACACAACTCTGCAAATTGTTATAAATTTAGGACATTAAAATACATTGGACTTTCGTATAGCTTTAACCCCTCTCCTCCAACCTTGGTAGCAAAGCCAACAGAGAAAAGACCTGGGGACTAGATGATAAACCAGTTCCTGGGGAGAGTTTACAAAGCTGCAGTTTGAAGAGTCTTCAACATGGATGACAAAAAGGAACCTGCAGAATCTTCTTGTGTTGTTTGTTAAAAACCTGACCAAAAGTAATGTGTGTGTGTGTGTGTGGGGGAGAGTTTATTCCACATTATAGCTTACAGTCCACCATGAATGGAGGTCAAGACAGGAACTAAAGGCAGGAACCTAAAGGCAGGAATTGAAGCAGAGACCCTGATAGAGCACTCCTCTTCCTGTGTTGCTCTTATGGCTTGCTTAACTTGTTTTCTTACATAACCCAAGACCACCTGGCCAGGCATGGTACCACTCACAGTGGATCAGGCCTTGGTTAGCCCGTCATAAATCTCACAGACTTATCCAGAAGCCAATCTGATGGGAGGCCGTTTCCCAATTGAGTTTCCCCCTCCCTGCGTAACTCTAGTTTGTGTCAGGTTGACAAAAACTAACCAGCACGCTTCCTGTGCAAGCATGAAGATGTGAGTTTGGATCCCCAGCACACACATAAGAAGCCAGGCACATCATGGCACACCCGTAATTCCTGTGCAAGGAAAATAGAGACATGAGATTCCTGCACCTCACCAGCCAAGTAGTCTGGTCAAATGGGTATGCCCCAGATTCAGCGGGAGACCCCGCTACGACTACAACAGCAACAACAACACAAGGTGGAACAGCAACTTGTCCCCGCCCCCCACACACACCTGCTCACACCTGTACACACATGTACATACACAGGGTAAGAAAACCAGGGGAGGAACCATCGGACACTTATAGGTTGGATGGATTCTTAAAATGCTGGAAAATTCAATATTATGTGAAAATGTGTTGTTCTTCAGGGTGGCTTGGGACCAGGAATGAGCCGTAAAATCCTCCAAGTGTGTTGGGAGATGACAGCCATGCTGGGGGAAGGTCCACAGAACCAAGCATCCAGAGGAGTGCCGACCGAATCCACCAAGGGGAAAATGTCTGGGCAGACCTGCCCGTTTGCTTTCCAAAACCTTAGAAGAAAATTGAAGTCAGTCGCCTGTTTGTTGATCTTCATGGGGGCAGTTTGCCTCGCGGATTTTTAATTTCCTTTCCGATCGACTGACAAAAAAGAAACAATGTGAGCCCTACAATTATGCCGGACAAACTGTCATTTTCTTGTCATGAGACTTCTATATTCAGTCAATTGTTTCTTTGTTCTCAGCTCAAATTATAAGGGAAGGAAGGAAACCTACCTCCTGCGTGTGGAGAACTGAGCTGTACTCTGTGTTGACTGCCAGCTTGGCCCCTTTCCAGCCTTTATATAGAGGCTGGCCTTTGTCATTGCCACTGGCAACAGCTGTGCCAACCGTCCTATCTCCTGAGCTCTGGTTTCTGCTGGCCTTTTGTGCCATGGTCCTGCTGGGGCCCCAAGCTGTACCCATACACAAAACACTAGTGCTGCTGTTCTCAAGCTGTTCAACGGCTTCCACGATTAAAAATAAACTCACCAGTGTTGGGCAGCAACATCCAGAGCCCCTCATCCTTTCAATAATGCCAGACAAATCTAACATCTCACAGCTTCATATAAACCCTATCATTTCTTCAGAATTAGCTCTATAAATTCACTGTCCGCTTGTTTAGTTCAACAATAAGGCATGTTGGGAAGGGAAAATAATCCACAAATTCCCTTTGCCTAGCAACATGGATGTTTTTTTCCTATTAAAGTTGACTTGTCCATAAGGGGAAACACTATGAGTCAAATTTTCTTCCTCCCACGAGGGTCCTTGAATGGTTTGGTTAGACAGGGCCCACCTTAGAACGCACAGAAGAGTCAGCTCAACAACCAAGGGCAGTTCTGAGTTGCATGGCAACCCTAGTGGGGCCCCCAAGCTAACGTAGGCTCCTGGGAGTCTCTGGATGGTCTGCCACAGTCCTTAACTTGGGTCCTGTCCTCTCTGCACCTGATGCCCCTGCTGGAAGAGAGACAACTCGGAGTCTCTTCACGAGTGTTTCCTTGACTTAGAGTGCAGGACCGCATTGCTGCTTTCTCTGTAGAGAGCCCGACTGTGAGGACTTGAAGGCGTGAGTCATCATCCCAACATCATCCCAACTGCGACACAGCATCCGTGCGGACACAGAGGCAGCAAGCTACTCCAGACAATACACAAATGAAGAGGCGTGGTCGCCTTCCAATCAAACTCCAGTAACCCAAGAAGGACAGGCATGGTGTTGTAGGACACGTGACTGTGGCGTGTAGTACTAGCTGTTGTAAAGCAGGAAGCAGTTCGTTGGGTATACTGGCTGGTGGCCCCAGCAAGTTAGGACTGAGAGGCTAGAGGACCCAAGTATTACTGATCAGGACGTTTGTTCAGTTTGGCTTCTTTGATCTTCCCACATGGGGACATACGGATACATGCTGGCTTACGTGTGAGCCTGGTCTTGACATTACAGCTCACATGGCTTCCCCCCCCCCCCCCGCCTGTTCTTTCTCTCAGTCCTCTAGTGGCTCCTCCCCTTTCTCCACAGTGGAGGTTCATACCTTAATCCCAGCACTCAAGAGGGTGAGGCGGGAAGACGGTCACATGTTCAAGGCCAGCCGGGGCTATCTGGTGAGTGTCAGGCCAGGCTGAGGTATATTATGAAACTTTTCTTTAAAAAGGAGAGAGAGAGAGAAAGAAAGGAAGGAAGGGAGAAGGGGGAGAGGGAGTGGAAGGAGGAGGGGGAGGGGAAGCAGAAGCGGAAGGGGAGGAGGGGGAGGTAATGAGAATGGGTTCTGGCCTCTAATGTACTGACTTGGAGAAGCCACACAGGAAGGCGGCAGAAGGGTCAGGAGTCACCCAGCAACTATGTACCTTGGGGTTTTTATTTCCAGAATCAGAATCCACTGAAGAGCCTTCGAGAAGAAGAGACGGGGGGGGGGGGCAGGACAGAAGCACAGCAGGTCCCACGCTCATGGGATTCCCTCAACACTGAAGACATCAATGATTCCATGGTGTGCCCATAAAAACTGACCCTGTGGGCAGCACTGTCCATGCCTGGTGATGAGTTCCCTGCTTGCACGGGGCACATGGGAGAGCTGCTGGGAAGTGGACAGTGAGCAGCCCTGCTACAGCCACATCACTAGTTACCAGTGTCATGTTCTCCAGACTTCCAGAATCTCCCTGCGTGTCTGGCTTTGCAATGCTGTAATGGTTCAAGATGGAGGAAGTCTAGATTCAGGCACTGTGTGAGTGCTGGGCACTGAACGTGAGACCTCCGCAGAGCAACGGGTGCACTTATTAACTGCCGGGCCGTCTTGCCAGCCCGACACGTTACCTTTTGACATGGGGACTCTTCGTTGAACGTGGAGCTTCAGTAGTCCGTCTGTCCTGCTCTCCCGCACTGATTCCTTAGCTAACTTTATCTGGGCACTGGGTATTTAAACTCTGGTCCTCATATTGTCTCTGCCTCTCTTTTAGAAGGATGCTTGGGACCTACCTTTATAATCTAGACTATTTTCCCTCTCAAGGACTCTTTTTTTTTTTTTTCATACAGGTTCTTGAGATAGGAACCATTAGCAAATCTGCTCTAATTACCTAAACCAGCAAGTCCCTGGGCAAATGACATACAAGCCATCCCTCTGCAGCTGCTGCGGTGATGTGAATCCATGACCCTTCTCAGTGGCTGGCGATATCCCAGTGCACGGACTGACAGGTGTCATGAAATGTCATTCTCTCCACAAACACAGGGGCCACACTGCACTCTGTGATGAGATCTGCCTTAGAATCTTAAAAAAGTCCCCCAAACTGCAGCAGGTTGAGACAATATTCCTTCTTCGGCCCCCCAACCTTAGTGTGGGGAATTTCCTTACAGCTTTCCCACTCTAGCCAAAAATACATATTCTCAGTTATCTGCTTCTTCGTGCTAACTATCAACCTGGCACGGTTATTTTCTGACAAAAGCAACTCAAGGGGGGAAATGTTTATTTGGTCCTGCATTTCCGGGGGGACACAGCCACCAAGGTGCAGACGCCACTGACACCAGGCAGGGAAGGTGTAGAGGCAGAGAAGGAGGTTGGTTGGTCGCATCTGCACTGAGGAAGCTGAGGGTAGACAGGAAGTGGGGTGGGGCTCTGGAGCCTCAAGTCCCTCCTGCACGGAACCCCACCCTCCAGGGAGGCTGTGTGTCCTAGAGATGCTGTAAGTTCTCACATAGCACCCCTAACTGAGGACTGAGTGTCTAAATTCTATTTTTTATCCATCCATCCATCCATCCATCCATCCATCCATCCGCCCACCCGCCCGCCCGCCCGCCCATCCATCCATCCATCCATCCATCCATCCATCCATCCATCTATCTATCTATCTATCTATCTATCTATCTATCTATTTATTATTGGATATTCTCTGTATTTACATTTCAAATGTTATCCCCTATTCCTCCCGACTCCCATCCCTCCTCCCCTTCCCATTGCCTCCATGAAGGTGTTCCCTCTCCCAACCACCCTCTCCACCTCAGCACCTTGGCATTCCCCTACACTGGGAAAACAAGCCCTCCCTGGACCAAAGGCCTCTTCTCACACTGATGCCAGACAATGCCATCCTCTGCTGCATATGCACCTGGAGCCATGGGTCTCTCCATGTGTGCTAATTAGCTGGTGTTTTAGTCCCTGGGAGCTCTGGAGTGTTTGACTGATAATGTTGTTCTTCGCATGGGGTTGCAGACCCTTTCAGCTCCTTCAGGCCTTTCTCTAGCTCCTTCATTGGGGTCCCTGCGTTCAGTCCAACGGTTAGCTGCAAGCATCCTTGTCTGTATCTGTATGACTCTGGAAGAGCCCCTGAGGAGGCATCTATATCTGGCTCCTGCCAGTAAGCACTACTTGGCAAGTATCTAAATTTTTAAGCCCACGGCGATCATTTCTCATCCAAACCACAACAACGGCCACTCTGTCGTTTCTGTCGCGGCTGCCTCCGCCTCTCACCAGTTACAGGATACATCCAGCACAGCCCCTGCAATGGGCGGAGTTATCTAAGAAGCTATCTCGTGATTTTTACAGATGAGGCATTGTGACAGGCACTGGGACTGTCCTGTATGGGCAGGGGACAGTCCCAGTGCACCACTAGGCTTGAACACCAACCCCTTCCACCACCCCCCCCACTCCAGCCAGGTCACTTTGAGCCATTTCTCCCTCTGAGGACTGTGGTGGCTCCGCACGCCTCTCCATCAGACTGCCCCTGCAACATGGCCCCGAACACTCGTGCAAAGGCAGGAGACAGAGCCCACGGCTCCGTCAGCATGGAGCCAAGCAGTGGCTTCACTTGGGGTAAAAGCATGTCCCTCACATCCGTCTGGGCATCTGCCACGTCTAGGGGACATCCTCCTTTTGGACGAACTCCAAGCAGAACCCTCCTCAACTGGACGCTCACTCTCCCTCCCCGCAGGCGTCTGTTGGTCTAGCATTCACCTCCTTCAGATATTCCCACTGTTCCCAGCACAGCCATCCCCCCTTTGACGGGTGAAGTTAGTTAGCATGATTGCACATCCCCGACAATGCTCGATTTTTTTTTTTTGGCTCTTTGTTTCGTTTTATTTCCCTTCAACATTGATCACACTTACATATCTTATTCCTTTAAAACAAATATGTTTCGCCCACTTAACCATCTTGAACAGTGGTTCCTAACGCACGGGTAGCTGGAGAGATCGATGTGGTATCTTAGGGACGCAGGGGGGATTTAGTCTAACTAAGATGGCGCATTTGGGAGGGCAAAGCATCCAGATACCTTACTCACACCTTCTTGACACAAGCATGCGTCGTGAAGATTCCACAGCAATTTTTTTAAAGCTATTTACTAGATGGCCAAAATAGGGTCTCTCCCCTCCCCCCAGAAAAGTTCAACATAGTTGACTTTCATTTTCTAAATGAAAAAAAATGCATAATTCAACCTAAGTTTAGCGACCCCCTTAACATTCTGGCAGGAGGTAATTTAAGGAACCCAGGCTATCGGTCTGTATGTACCGGAAGATGTTGGTGCCATGACCACCCCACACAGTCTTATCATCGTATCGGCCCGCTGACGCACGGTCCTGCCGTTAGACCCACACATCACATCACTGTTCTCCTTACATGTGGACTCTGGGTCTAAAGCTTTCCCGTGAGTGGCTCAGGCAGTGGCCGGCATCTGTCTCAGTGAGTTCACAGTTCCCCATAAAGCGTTCTCTGGGTAGAGAGCTAATCCGGCTGGGGAAGAGCTATCTTTCTTAGGGAGGTTACCCACATGAAATAGGACTGCACATGTATGGATATGCACACACACACATACACACACACACACACACACACATACACACACACACACACACACATACACACACACATACACACACACATACACACACACATACACACACACATACACACATACACACACACATACACACACACACACACACACACACACACACACACACACGAGAAGCGGGGAGAGAAGAGACAGAGACAGATGTACAGAGGAGGCTCTAACCTCTGGATAACCTCTGGGTTGTGAGTTCCTAAACAGGCTCCAGCAAACCCCCTACACGGAGACAGTTGGTAACACACATGCTTTCAGACAACTACACGGCAAAAAGTCCTACCCTGCATTGTCTGTTTCTTCACGGTTGGTAATCGTTTCTATTTCCAGTCTGACAGCATCAGCTGACAAGACAGGCATTTGGCATGGTGTGTGTGTGTGTGTGTGTGTGTGTGTGTGTGTGTGTGTGTGTGAGAATGATGTACCTCCGTGTGCACACTAATGTTTGCATGTATGTGGGCACACACGTCCACTGTGAGTATGTGGAGGTCCAAGGCAGATGTCAATACTTCTCCTCCACAGCTCTCCATCTTGTTCGTTGAGACAGGCATCTCAATCAAACCCAGAGCTTCCTGATGCAGCTAGTCTAGCTACCCAGCTTGCTCGGCGTCTCCTGTTTCCATCCTCCAAGGAACTGCAGGTTCTTGGCATTTATGTGGCTCTTGGGAATGTCAACCTCAGGGTCTGAACACGGTCCCCATGGCAAGGCCGGGCCACCTTCTTAGCTAGCTCCATGACTACTTTTTAAAATCTGCATTCAGAGGGACCAGCATTTACCTAGTTACAGGTGACTTATTTTCCTAGAAACGGTAACTCACCCGGGAAGCTTTTCAATATTAATCACTAAGTTTGGTGACGTGGACCTCATGCCCACAGAGGGTGGGGACAGGAAACGACAGTCTTTGTCTCTGATGTCTGCTCAGTGGCTAAATCAGATGCTGATCACTTTTCCCGGTCCTTGTGGTTTTCTCGTGAGGCACACGGGATCCTGGGCTGGTTGAGCGCCAGCAGCGAGAACGATCCACGTTCCACACCTACTCCGGAAACTCTTGGAACTCATCAGCTCAGAGCGGTGGCCGGTGTCCTCGGTGTTAGGGAAGTCACTCGCTCTGCCATTTCCTGGGTTTGGTGCATCAGTACTCTATTTTGCAAGACAGGCGAGCAGTTAAGAAATGTTGTTATCTACTCTGTGGAAGTAAAGAAGATATGAAATCTACGAACTGCTCCACTGCAGCTAAGTAAACAGGGGCAGCATTGGAGGTCACTCCCAGTGTCAAACGAGTCAGCCTGACCCTCGGATACTCCCAAAGTCCCTCATTTGAAAGGCGCCGCCACCCCCTCCCCCACCCCTGCCACGTGCAACACTAGACCGTATGACGTATAAACCACGGGACAGGCAACATCAGTAAGGCTTCATCTTTTTCTTTTCTTACTTAACGTATTGTTCTATTTCATGTGTGTGTGTGTGCCTGTTTGTACACCGGAGAGTCATGAGTATGCCTTGTGCTCACAGACTTCAGAAGAGGATCCCAGATATACCCGAAATGCACGGCCACATCTATCCTGGGAATTGAACCTGGGCCCTTGAAAGTGACCTTGGTCACTGGGCTGTCTCTTTCTTACTTTTTAGAAAAGCATTCCTAGTTTGCTTTCCCAGCATGGATTCGGGGGGCCACTGGGGGGATGGGGGAGAACATGAGCCTCGGAGCTGAAGAGTAACATGGCTGATTAAGAGTGCAAACCTCCTGCATCAGATCGCCACCAGGACACCTCATAAGACTGTCACTGGAAGGAAATGAGGGGTCTATGCAGTGAAAAGCCTGCTGACGGGGTGTGACTATCGCTGCCTGCACACTCCACCGTGGTCTCCGATTATCTGCAATCTATTATCTTTCATACACTTACTCTCAAGTTCGTTTAACTTCCCTGGCCAGTCGCTATCACTGTAATCTGAGGGACGGAATGTCCTAGAATGCTTGAAATTCTGAGCTCTATGGAGAACTGCCATTGTCTAACCAAATATCTTCAAAATATTTTAATTACATTTATTTATTTGTGTGGACACACTCACATGCACACACACACATGCACACACACATGCACACACACATGCACACACACATGCACACACACATGCACACACACATGCACACACACACACACACACACACACACACACACACACCAGCAGCAGCAGCGTCTTCTGCCCCAGGGAATCTAGAGCAGCAACTAGTGGAGGACCATTAGTTATCCCTGCTGATTTCACCCTGGAACTCATGAGTCAACAAATGGACACAATAGGCTTCTATCGTTTTAGGCAGAGGCCTCAGCTCTAGGAGGTGTCAGGGACCCCACCTTCCCGAGACCCCAGAGGTGAAGCGCTCATGCCTCCTGCTGCCGCTGCTACGTCCAAGAAGCCATAATGCGTTTCTTAGGAACAATTGGAACCTTCTCTTGTGCTGAGCTGGTGCAGACTGAAGACTCTTCAGCCAACTCTGTCTCCTGGGCTTGCCCGGACTGTGCCATCAGCCAGCGGGCAGAGAGGAACCGAGGAGAGAGAGCTGCCTTCTCAGCTTCTGGTGCATCTCAGAAAGAAACACTCATCTTCATTAACAAAGGAATGGAGGTCTGTCCGCTGCCTCCTTCTGGGTGAAAAACTCCCTCTTCCTTTGAGGAAAGTGCGGGATTCCTGCTTCAGGCACAGCCAGCCTGACTTGGACCTAAGGCTGGGACTTCAAAGCTATCCACAGGCCAGGGCGATTTTCCATCTTTTGTCCAAAACACCATTTGACCTTCCAGTGTGGCTTATAAGTTAATGGGTTTGTTGCTTCTCAGTATACAGCAAGGTTGGACAAACTGGCAAACAGTCTCCTCCCCCCCCTCTCTTATTACAAGGGCAGATGTTCAGACAGGGACACAGGCCATCTGGGCTATTCTATGCACAGTCCTGTTTGCAGTGGAAACAAAGCTAAGGAGTCAGAGGAACAGGGCTGGGTTAGGTAGTAACTGCAGCAAACCTGAAATCAGAGAAACAGGTTCTGTTTGTTGTTTTAAACAAACACCTGCCTTGAGGAACCCATCAACAATAGACGTGTTTGGGGTTGATGGATGGAGTTGTTTCCTTATACAAACACTGAAACTCCTGCATCAATATTGTGGGTTTGATCTGCTCCCGTGGTCCCACTACCTCTAGTCACCCTCCACAGCCTGTGAAGACGTTAATGCAGTTCTCACCTGTCCATGTTAAAACTGCCACGTCGGCCTTTATCTGTGTGCGGGACTAGTCTTTCTCATCATTTAAGAATGTATGTGACATGGAAGGTGCTCTAGAACATTCCTTCAAGTCCTGATCATGGTAAAGTGTGGTGGAAAGTCGGTGTTTTGGACTTTCAGCAACATTGTAACCCGTATCCGAGGAGGCTACAAAGCTTGTTTTAAGATGGTGCCTTTTACCATGGCATAGGGTTTGACAAATAGTCTCAGGCTAGACCAGCAAACACACGTCACTGAAATGCAGGTTCTTATCAGGCTAGAGACAGAGGCAAACCATCCGCATTTCTAGAATATTCTTGGGTGATACTAACGCCAGCTGTCCTGTGCCCCACTCTGAGTGGAAAGATGACTTCTAAAGACTGCCAATAAGGAGGATTTTCTTTTTTTTCTTACTCAGAAAAATCATGTCAAAGATTAAGTAGCCAGCATTGTGACATAGTACCCAAACCAGAAACCAGAATATCTAGTTTGAGAATTTTAACAATAATATAATTCAGTGGGCTTATTGAATTGCCTTGCCCAAGGACTATTTATGGTTTAGCTGGTAAACTAAACAAAGCACAGAGGACCCAAGTGTCTGCAATTTCCTTTCTCTCTCTCATGAGCAACTAAAATGATGTTAAAAAAAAAAAAAGACAATTGTATTGGCTTAGTACTACGGACCGATTAACCCCCCAGTGCTGACATCCTGGGGCTAAGCTTCAATTAAAATATTATTATTCAAAGTGAAAGAGTGAAATACTTTAAACCGGGACTATCCCGGTTTAAGATAGAATTTGCAATTTTCATAATTGTTCTTCTTCCCCGGAGCAGAGTTTTGGCCCCAGGAAGCGCTTGCAGGGGGAGAAATCCACAGATCTGACTGCGCTTGGCAGTGCCAGCCAGCTCGCAGCCTCCGCTGGAGGGTGGAAACCTGGCTTCAGCTACCGCTGAGAATTTATAGGAACATAACCACCTGGAAGAGAAGCTCATTGTTCTAGAATAACCCCGAGGAAGGTAAATCCATCCTTCTCCCCATAACTGGCAAAGGGAACCGAGAAAGGGGCGGGGCAGTGGGAGCCTTTGGGAGACTGTCAATCCAGGAGCTGCCCCAGGCTGAGTCAGGGCTGGCTGGCAGTGGCTCAGGAAAGCGAAGGGATGAGATGGGTCGGATCACTTCCTCCACAGGGCACTTGTGTAACAAGCTAAATGTGCTTTGTCCGTGACACGCCCGGTTAGCACCACCCAGCTCACAGGAAGTCAGGTTTGGGGCTCACTCGAAGGCTCCTTTCTACTCTGAGGGTCTCAGCAGGCACCCTCACCTTTCCTGGTCCCTCGGTTCATTTGCTCCTCCCTTTCGCCCAACCGGAAATAGGAAATCTGTGTTGGCTCTTCTCTGCGGGCTGACCTACTCAGTCCCCTGCTGTAGGTCCGCCCCGTGTGGAGATGGACAGCTCATCTATGAACGTCCTCCACGTGAAAGGTAGCTCTTCCCAAGCGCAGATTGCTAGCAATAGCCTGCGTCTCCTCGAGAATCCGAGGCAGTCCATCCAAACGTCCGTGGGGCCAAGGAGCTCATAGGCCGTGAAGGGCAGTAGAAAGGCTGGTTTTTGTGTGTGCATGCTCACGTGTTATGTGTGTGCATGCAGGTGTGCTTGTATGCTCCTGCATGTGGAGGGCGGAAGTCAAGCTTGGGTAACATTTCTAAGGCTCCATGAAACTTTTTTTTCTTTCTTTCTAAAGATAGGGTCTGTCAATAGCCTGGATCTCACTAAGTATGCTATGCTGGCTGGACGTTGGCCCCAGGAGTCTGCTTGTGTTACTTATCAACAATGGAATTAAAAGCAGTGCCACCATATTTGGCAACAATTCCCCCTTTGTCTCCTCTTCCTCCTCCACTTTCTCCTCCTCCTCTTCCTCCTCCACCTCTTCCTCCTTCTTGTTCTTCTTTATGAGCTCTGAGGATCATCATGATGTGACAATCTCACCACACCCATGAAGTCTGTTTTCTTGCTTGTGGTAGTGATTGAATTCACATCCTTGTACGTTCGAGGCAAGCCCTACCATAAGCCCTCACGCCCTATACCAGAGGTTTTCGTTTTAAATTCTATGTACAAGGAGGGGGTGATGCTTGGTTACAGGACATCTGCAGCAATCTGTTCTCCCCTTCTACCATGCAGACTCAGAGATTGAACTCAGGTTTATCGGGCTTGGCAGCAAGCTCCTTTACCCACCAAGCCACATGGCAGGCCCTTGTACCAACGTTTGTGAGCACTGCTGCTTTTCAAACGTGGCTTTCAGAGAGCATGCACTGCAGCCCCCCATCTTTAGGACTGCGCTACCTGCGCCCCCCACAGGAGAGAGCGCACTGTGTGTGGGGCTCTTCTTTTAGCAAGGACAAACTCAGGTAAATCCAGTAGAGAAGAGGATGCTGGGAGTCGTGGCTCAGAGCATGCATTCTTTTCCCTGGTCACTTTCGCGATTCAAAGTCCAACTCCAGAAGCTACAGGCGTCTGTAAACACGGATGAAAGATACCCAGATCACGGTGACTCTCAGAAGAAAGCTCGAGGAAAGAGGCCAAAGCAAGTAAAACACACCCAAACAAACCCAGGCTTGCTTCTGGCTTTGCCAAGCAGAGACTTCTTCCACTCCCACGTCTGCTCCCAGGCCCTTGGTACTTGCACTGCTAAGCTGGCGACCGACCCACAATGCTTTAGACTTTGGGCCGTACCCTGGTGGGAGGGGCTTGAAGAATCTAATGGAGGATGTCAGTAAACGTCACACCCACCCCCCATCTCTGATCTTGACTGCTTGACACCCCCACACATCATTGGAAAACTGTTTAGACAAAAGAGTCTAGAGCCAGAGAACCCTTGAAAAATTCCTAATAGAATTCATAACCCCCACATCTCGATTAAATCCTTTATTGTCTCTAATCGCCACTGTGAAGGATAAAATTAGATACTGTTCCTGTAAGCCGGCACTGAGATCCCTCACGGCCTGAAGAGACTCTTAGTAGGTTCTATTGAAGATTTACGTGTTGAACATAGGTAACACAGATCCGAAATGTTTGTAACAAACTTGCAGTGTGACCTTTGTCAGTGTGATCAAGTTAACACCTGCTCTCACCAGCCCGAGCCACCTTACACAATAAAGATCAACTTTCGGTTCCGACTGGCGTTCACTTAAGCCTGCCCGCCCCGTGTTCTTGTCCCCAGTCCAAGCTGTAAAACCACTGAGATCGAAACAGAGCCCTGCACACGCCTGACAGGGTAGCGCTGCCTGGAATTCCACACTCAGCGGGGGAGGCAGGGGGATGAGGCCAGCTTGGCCTGTTCAGTCAGCACACGCTGCTGAGGGTTTGCGGAAAGTGGAACTCACACCTGCTCTCTGCGGGGCTGTTAACTGCAACGGTCCCTCTGGAACTCGTGTGACGGCTCCTCAGAAAGCTGGAGAGACAACTTCCCATGACTCGACTACACCACTCTTGGGCACACGCCCAAGACTGCACTTGCTCACCCAAGTTCATTGCTGCCCTGTGCACGATAGCCAGGAAATTGAACCAACAAATGAACGAACAATGAAAATCACACATACACACATACATACACATACACACATACACACACACATACACACATAAACACATATACACACATACACACACACACATACACACATACACACACACATACACACACACATACACATACACACACATACACACATACACACACATACACACACATATACACACATACACACATACCACACACATATACACATACCTATACCATACACCACACACACATATACACACACATACCCACAAACCACACACACACACCACACACACATATACACACATACACACACACCACACACATATACACATATACACACACCACACACACACATAGACACATACACACACACCATACACACACACTGGAGTGTTACTCAGTTGTGATATGAAAGCCTTAGGAAAATGGACAGAATTAGAAATTATATTATATTGAATGAGGAAACCCAGAACCAGGAAGACAAATGCCAAGTTCTGTTCTCAGATGTATACCCTACCTCTGAACTCTTAGACTTGCGTATCTAGCTCAGAGGCCAGGAAGATAGACAAGGGGCTCTAGAGGGGAAAGAAGGAACAACGGGGCTTTGCAAAGGGGAGAATAGAACCCAGGGGACATGAAGTCGGAAGGACATGGGGTGGGAAGATTTAACTAGGAACGGGAAGGTAACGCCCGTGAGGAGAGTATCCAACATGTGGACACATGGTAAAGCCATATGGAAACCTACTTCATAAGCTTAGAAAAATGTAATTTTTAAAAACGAGTTTGCACGGAGGTACCTCGCATGGATCAATAATGCTCCCCCCGACGTTAAAGGTTACTGAACAAAAACACAGTTCCAGGTGCAGTTGCTCGGGATGAACCAGAGGACACCCCGCCCCCCCCCCCCCCCCGACAATGCCAATTATAATTATTGCTGTTGCTCGTCAGAATTCCACGGTAAACCTTATTACTGAAGACGTCATATACTTTGGTTATAAGACAGAATCAGGTTGGAACTTAGCTAGGAGCTTCCTTCTTCCTGGAGAATTCTTGTCGTTCTGCAAAGCACTACAAAGGCTCCTGGGACTTAAAAGTCATTAACGGTGTCACCCAGCTGCGAGCCCTGAAGACTACAATACTGACCTTCCGGGAACTATGTGTCCACAGATGTATTAGTGGCTTCATTATGATAGAGGCAACCAACCACTTGCTAATAGGACTTGAGGGCCACTCCACGGGAGAGAATTTATGCCGTAAACTTGGCCAAGAACTGACTTCTGGGGAGGTCATAGACCCAAGTGGGGAACTTAATACTGTTGTTTTGTCAGTGACTCATGTTTGTTATCAAACTGACTTGCCCATGCTCCAGGTAATAAGTTGTTAGATGTGGTTTTAGTTATGTGAGTCTAATCCTCATATTTAGTAGTGAGAGACAAACTTGTTGGGAAGTCAGTGGGGAAACACCAATGACTAAAATGTAATATATGCATGTATGACATTGTCAGAGAGTAAAAAAAAAAAAAACACTGAGCCCTGTGTTAGGGTTTTTATTATTGTGATAAAGCACAATGGCCAAATGTAGCTTGGAGGGGAAAGAATCATTTCATCTTACAACTCTCAGATCACACTACATCACTGAGGGAAGTCAGAACAGAAGCACAAGGCAGGAACCTGGAAGAACAGGAACTCAAGGCAGGAACCTAAAAGAACAGGAACTCAAGGCAGGAACCTAAGAGAACAGGAACTCAAGGCAGGAACCTAAAAGAACAGGAACTCAAGGCAGGAACCATGGCAGAGGCCATGGAGGGGTGCTGCTTACCGGTTTGCTCAGCCTGATTTCTTATACTATCAAGGCCACCTGCTCAGGAGTGGCACTGCCCATAGCACTGGGCCTTCCTACATTGATCACTGATCAAAAACAAGCCCTACAGACAAACTTAGAGGCGATTTTATGGAGGTGTTTTCTTAATTAATGTTCCACCTTTCCTGATAGGTCTAGATGTCTGTCAAGTTGACAGATCTAACCAGCACAGGCCTCTTGGTATCTTATGTGGTCATTTATATACATTAAGCACCCCATAAAAGAACTAAGTATAGTGAAATATAGGGTAAAACACACACACACACACACACACACACTCATGACTGAAACCATAACAGTTTAATCCTATTTTAACATCTGGACAGATGCACCAATGAGCCTCATTTTGATGTATAAGTAAAATGTACCCCAGAGGCCACCTTTCCCCGCCCCCCACCAAGCTAAGAGTTTCTGTTCTAACTCCAGAAGTGGCCAGTTCCCTGTTTTCTGCTAGGCATAGGTGCTTTCTTGGAGGCTCCTGTGGGTAGCTATCATCCACCACTGCCAGCAGGCTCCATCACTGTCTCCAAAGAAGCTACTCAGACTATACATATAGACCCTAAACATAGCCAGCTCGCCTGTTCCATCACAAAACACCAACACAGCAGCATGTAGAGAAGTCTCTGTGGCCCCATCTAAATGTGGAACCTTGCCATCAGAACAGCTCCACGTGCCCTCGTCTGAGCTGTGATGGGCTCTTGAAACAGCGCCGACACTGCTGTAGGAATTTTGAGGGCATCTCATAAAGGTGACTGCTGTCTTGTGGGCTACTGTAAGCGTCAGAACGGAAATGCAGCCCGTCGTACAACTCCACTTGCTCGTTGGTATGTTCTCTGACCGTGAAGACCCCAAGGCAGAAACCATGCCCACCTTGTTCCTTTAGACCTTCATATAAGACAAAGCACACAGCCGCCACTGGATAACTGCACATATAAAACTTATGGGTTCAGCATAATTAATACAGTGTCTGATGACAACCTGGTTCTCTAAGGTAGAGGAAAAAAGTACCCTATCAGAAAGGCCACACAGCCCAAGGTCACAAAACTGTCCACAGCCACTGGACATGTAAAGCTTTTCTTTCTAAATATTGATCATTTTTTTAAAAAGTGAGAGGTTTTGGTGATTCTCACACTCAGTCTCGGAAAAAAGCCATTTATTCTAGATGTTTAATAAGCCACGTCGACCTGCAGAGTCTCATTGAAACCAAACTGTGACAAAATAGAGTGACATTTGTGCTGATTGGAAGGTCACAGAAGAACCAGGCCTGTGTTTTGTCAATATGTACCCTGTATTTACAGATGCATGAACAGGACCATCCCAGGGCACCTCCCAAGGGAGGGGCACACTACATCTCACCGTCTGCAATGGGTAGCATCCACAGAATCATGCTTCTGCTACCCTTGTTTATGTGCTCTTTTGGTACTGATGCTGCTAAACACAGGGTGCTATGGCAACAGAAAGAGCTTTGCTCAACATACATCAAATGTCAGCAAAGTCCAGAGACCCTCTGAGTGGCACGTAGATTGCTCTGGTTCCATTCTCACAACTCCTGATCCAGGGAAGCTGTGTGTGATCGCTAACCAGCATTTCCTGCTTGACCCGTGTGGACCAACACTGTGGGGGAAGAGAGGTTGGCAAAAGGGAGAGAGGGATGAACCGACAATCAAGAAATCACCGTCTAAGGAGGAGATAAAAGGAAGAAGCCTTATATCCTGTTCTTGGCATGGTCACAGTGTGGCTGAGGGAGAGGCTGCTGTGGACAAGAGACAGGTTGATGCCACATACTGAAAAAGCTGTCTTAGGAGGCGTGTCCTTCAGCGGTGGCACCAAATGGGTCATTCTGTGAGGAGACTGGGCAAAGGTTCTACCAAAAGATGACTGCCAACCAAATATTCATCACCTTCCTCGGAGCTGCCTAAAAAACAATCTAAACAGAACAAAAGTATTTGTCCCACACACTTGCATCCAAAACGACAGCTCTGACCTTGGAAATTCAGAAACTGCCCCGAGGGCTCCCGCATTCACTGATGGTGAGCATCCATTATAAAATCAAATCTAGAAAGTGTTTCCCCTCCATGATTATAGTGATGGCGGCAAACCTGGGATACTGAGGGAAGTGGGCCTTCAGTTTGCTCTCGGAGGTCAGAGACTTCATCAATTAGCTGAAAGCTCCCCGTGGCTCAAGATGCAACATATTGGCAGTAAAGTAACCAAGAACCAATTGTGCCGCCGCAGGCAGTGCCAAATTAGATGTGCAGTGTATCTTCAACAGCTATTAATAGCAAGAAGCCTGGAGCCAGCACCAGATATATCTGCGTAATAAGGAAACAAGAGGCTCTTAGGCATGTAAAACATCATTAGCTGTCATCCATAAGCAACTGAACCGGAAAGCTCAGCTGAAGAGCATTTTCAGGCTGAAAGAAGATTGCCAAGAGGACCCTCGGTTTCTACTAAACTGGAGACTGAGCTAACCTTTAGTAACTTCAGGTTAAGTGTAAGAAATGAACGCGAGAAATGCATATGAACATATAGGAACACATATTAGGAAAGATATCCTGGGCAGCTCTGTGAAGCATGAAGGCCCAATGCAAAATCTGTGTAGTTGATGCAGGTGCATTTCTGCCAATGGGAATTTTCACCAGTGGGGCTTCGCACCTTAAACTAACCCTGAGCTCCATTGCCCACACAAAGCTGGTTCCTATAACATACAAGTATCCATTTGTGTGCACATGACATTGGTTCCAGGACCCACATGATTCTAGTTGCACGTCCAGTGCTGCGACAAACACTCCGGCTAAACCAACTTAGGTGAGCAAAGGGTTTATTGGTACTGTTGGGGGGAGCAAGAAAAAAGCTCAAGGCAAGAACTTGAATACAGGCCTGCTTTCTATTCTACTCAAAACAGTCACTTCACAGCCAATGTGTGGCAGGAACCATAGGGAAATGCTACTTGCTATCTGTCCCAAAAGCTAGTGTATACTTACTACTCAGCTACATGCATAGGGATGGAGCCACCCACAGTGGGCTGCCCTCCTGAATTAGTATTCAAGACAGTTTCTCACAGGCTAATCTGACCTGGGCAACCAAAACAGCAGATACTTCCTTCTAGGGTGACTCTAGGCTACATGAATTTAGCAATTACAGCTAGCTAGGTCACATGTATTCACCAAAATCTTTGGATGTTCAAGTCCCATAAACAGAGTGCCAGAGCATTTGCATAAAATACATAAACAAATTTTTATATACTTTGGGTCATCTTTAGACTTTCTATAAAATCCAGTGCAATATAAATCACATATAAATCACTGTTACAATGTCTTGTGTAGGAATTAATGTTAAAAAAAGCAAAGTCTGTAAATGTTTCCTGCAGACATTGTCAGTTTGTAGTTGTTTGAATCAAAAGTTGCTGAGGACACATATAAGAAATGCCAACTACATTTTTCAAAAAAGGTGCACACTGGCTTCGGAAAAAACAAAAACAAAAACAAAAAAACCCAAACAAACAAACAAACAAAACAAAAACAAAAAACAAACCCATCCCAACATCATGTCCATAATAGTTAATCTTAATTGTCAACCTCACCGGATCTGGAATCAACTAAGATACAAATTTTAAGCATACCCGCGAGGGGCTTTCTTAATTGGGCTAACTGGAGTGGGAAGACACACCCTAAGCGGGAGCAATGATCTTGGGGATGACCCAGAAATAAAGAGGTCTAAGGAAAAAGCTTTTGACTTTTTGCCTGCTCGTCTTTTGGTTCCACCAGAGAGTTTATCTACTCTGTGGCTATCACTGCCACCGCCACCTCTGTTGCCGCCGCCACCACCGCCGCCATCACCGCCGCCATCAGAACCAAATCTCTTCAGCCTTCCACAAGGACTTGACCAGAAGCTCTCCAGGAATGCTGCAGGTATGCAGTATCAGATTGCGACTGACAAGGCACGTCCAGCTCATGGGATGCGCAGCTACAGGGCTCCTAGTCTCTTCAGTGGGAGACGGCCATTGTTGGCTGACCCTGACAGCATCCCGTGGCCAATCTAGTAACTTCTCCTTAGATGTGTATTCATTCCCTCTGGCCTGTGAGAACTCCGACTAACACAATCCTGTTGGTCCTTTTGGCCATTCCTACCCTCCACCCCCGCTACTTTTTCTTCTTCTTAATTGAAAGGCAAAGTATCAGATGCTATAAACAGTAGGCATAACCCAAACGAAACATGATGGTGTCCTCACAGGAAGTGACAGGTCCCCCCGAACTGATTTATTCTTAATTTTGCTCCCTGTCATTCATTTGTCTAAACCATATTTAAACGACCTGGCACAGAAGTTTTAAAACTGCTGGTGTGTAATCCAAACTACAAATACACTTCCCTGAAACCTTGTTACTTGTGACAAATGTCACTGTGGACAGATAGAAGAAGGATGAAATCACTGAATATAATACTTAAAGAGCTACTTTTTGAAATCACCAGTGTATTTTAAGCATATACTGACAATATACAAAAGCATAGTTATTAATGTCTTTTACATGCGAGAGCACAGTGCTTCTACACGGCAGCTAAGATCTAATTATATGTGGAGCTAGCTGAAATTTAGCGATTACAGTGGCAATACCTTAGTCTTGTATTTTTAGTCTTGCCTATGTGTCAGACTGCAGTCTCCGAGGATCTAAAGTGGCATCTCCGAGTTTATTTCCAAATAATCATTTTTTCATCTCCTCTTCTAATTTTAGACAGCGTAGCTCTTCCTGCTTCACTCGGGTCTCTGACAGACAGGTAGACACTGGGGTCAAGCAGGCATCGTGGTCAGGGCAGCTCCGGGGTTGCTACAGTCTGACGCCACCTAGACGTACAGGGAGCATGCGCAGTGCGGTTCCAGCAGCAGCAGCAGCTACGACTGCCCTCCTCGACCAATGAAATGCTATTGATCAATTTGGACATCTCCCCCCCCCCCATAACACTTCTCTTGTTTTGGATTTTGGGGCAATTTTTGCAGACAGCAGCTATACCCGGATAGGAAGAGCCTCCTTTCTAGATCCGCGATTCTCAGCTGCGGTTAGTTCTGAGAGAGGGTCGGGACGCTTTGTTTTCGGAGGGGCTTTTCTGTGCCGTAGCCTACGTGAGGGCATTCTTGGTGCTTCACCAACTGCATGGCAACAGCAACTCTACCAGACTCTGACAACGGAAACTGTCTCCAGACATAACCAACGCCACACCTTCAGTTGGAGGCAGGCAGAGGGGAGGCAAGGTCGCACCCAGTTCCTGAGGTTTGTTCTTTCAGAATTGTATTTATGATCTCGTTCCTGCTCTTCTGAACCGGGGAACTGCTAGAAGGACACGTTCCATTCTAGCCCAACAGGGTGACTTTTGACTGGCCTAGGTGTGTGAGGTGCTTCCCTCTTGCTCCCATTTCCCCTCTGCTCATGGGCATGCAATACGGTTGCGGTCAAGAAGACACAAGAGGAAGTCCTTGGCCTGCTCAGCCTTCCGGTGAAAAGGTGAGTTTGGGCTCCGCATCGGAGGTTGCGGACCAGAATCAGGAAGACCCCGAGGGACCTGCTGGATGGTGGGGAAGCCATGGCAGAACAAGCCACTGACCAAATCAGCCCAGAAACAACAGAGAAAGGAAAGCAGAGGTTCAGGCCCCCTAAGGACCTTAGTAGGTTCTACCCTAGACATGGTCTCTGACTTCCCAGAAACACTACTGTGTTTAAGAAAACAACCTTTGGGGGACTAGTCATCCTATCACTGTGAGAGGCCTCACGGAAGGATGCCTTGCTCTTGAGTAGCGATGGGCGAATAGCACACATCGATTAACAAAATACCACAGACCGAGCCAAGCTAAACGGTACTAACTCCGGTCTTACAGTCCTGGAAGCTGCAAGTTCAAGATCAAGTAAAGACGTCAGGCATGCATTTTCACTGAGTCCTGTCTCCTTGGCATAGAGACAGCCATCTTTTCCTGGGAGTGTGCACCCAAATGTCCTCTCCTTCTAAGGACGCCAGTCATTGGCTTGGGACCAACCCTAACGAGTGTGTTTTAACCGAATCGCCTCTGAAAGACTTTGTTCTCAGACACGGGCCCATCCTGAAGGTCTGGGAGTCAGGAATACAGCGTGAGTTCAGGGCACAGTGCAGTGGGCACTGCGGAGAAGCAAAGGAGAAATCGAGGCAGAGGAGAAGATATGGGACGCAATCGTTGAGGGCGATTTTTAGCTCTGAGAGTGGGGGTAAGTGGGTGCAGAGGGTAAAGCTGTTCCAACGTTAACATGGTGGTCGAGTTGACCAAGAATGACACCAAAGGCCAGGTGTTGGCCTCATGTCGCCACTTTCAGAGTTTTCATCCTCATACCGTTTGCCTCATGGTCACAGGAAAGCCCCTGAGCCCCGCGGCGGGAAGTCCGGGGAGTGAATTATGCCAATGGTCTCCCTCATCTAGAAACATCATCTTTCCCTAAAGGCGCCCCATGCTTCTACCTCAGTGACTTCGACGGGGGAAGAAAAACAGACAAAGGAGAAGAAATAGTAGGCGGGGATATGGAGAAGCTAAGAATAGAAAGGGAAAATTATCCCCAGTTATAAATAAATAGTATATATATAATAGTTTTTATACCTAGCTTTCCCCTGAATGTTCTCACATCCAACAGCTTGCTTCATATCCAGACAATGACTTATCTTTTGGCACAAACATGTAATTTGTACTTAACAGCTGCTCGTAGACTGGGAGCTGTGTGTGTGCCCTGAGAGGAACATGGGGCACAAAGCACAGAATCGGGCCTACAGTAGATAATTAAAATTTTGCTTCAATAAGCGAGTCAACCTAATCCACGTAATTATGGAAGGGCACGTGATATTTATTTGGAAAGAAGAGAAGTCAGTCAGATTTCTTTTTATACCTCCCATGGCCACCTACTTAGGGGTGACACCACCTCTAGTGGGCTGGACTCCCCCATATCGATCACCAATCAAAGACCCCAGCGACAAACCCACAGCCAATCTGATGGAACCGATTCCTCAGTCAGGATTCCCTCTTCTCAGGTGTGTGTATGGTTTTGTGTCAAGTTGACAAAAACTGACCACACGTTAGCCTCCTAAAAAAGCCCAAATAGCTGGTCTCATGACCATCCTGCCTAGGAAAATGCTCATTTCCCATGGAGTGCTGCCTTCTCCGGCACATTCCGTAAGTGCTCCTTTAAAGGAATAGAGTCGAGACGGCCCGAGTGGAGGAATTCCAAGGCACTAGAAATAATTGTTGGCACAGAGATATGCAAAGGCTGGTTGGTGCACAGGCTGGCTGTCGAGGGCTCTTGGGTAATCTAACAAACTAAGACCAGCACAGCCCGGAACAAGGTAACTCTGTATTATAAAATCAAAGGTGCAAGTCTGAAAGACTCAGGCCAATATTAAAATGTGTGAGAATTCTCACTTTTATCCTTATGTCTTCAAACACGGGACTTCAAGGGTAGAAAACACAGACTCTGGTATCTGAGAGTTAGAAATCTGAAATGTGACACTTTTGATGAGAGTGACAGTGATAATAACCAGCCCTTTCCAAGCTTAGGAGGCCATAAACTAGTTTGCTTTAGATCAGCAGCTTTCCTTCTAGATCCAGCAGGGAGTTCATATGGCTTATGTAAGATCTTGTCTGAGGTGTAGCATGCTTGAGAAACACCAGATTACAGGTATTTGTCTTGTATTTTTCTTCAAAGTCTTGGCTATGATTTTATCTTTTTCTTTCTTTCTTTCTCTTACTAAAGATACTTCATTCTAATGTGTGTGTAGTTATGTGCACACAAGTAGTGTTCACAGAAGCCACAGATGACAGAAACCTCTGGAACTGGAGCTACGTGTGGTCATGAGCTGCCAAAGTAGGTGCTGGGACTGAACTTATGTCTTCAGGAACAGCTGTGTGCAGGTCACTCTGTTGAGCCACCTCTCTAGCCCCAAGTACTGAGGAGATTTTAACATGCAAAGCAAGTTTCCAAAACAGGATATAACAATATCAAGAGTTTTCCCAAATTTGTTTGATGAGAAAACCTCTTTACTTCTGATGGACCATATGATATTAGCAGCCTGGGGACTCAGATCTTAGGAAATGCTAAACTAGATGAAAAGATACAGTGAGGACAGAGGAGGAAAGGAGTAATAAAACGAAGAATCGGATCTCTTGGAGCTACGTGCAGCTTGTGAAATTGTCATATAATATTCATGGTATAAAGGGAAAGAGACGTATATGCCATTTTAACATGACTATGGATATAAAATCATATATCGTGAGTATGATTAAACTAAACAACAGAGCTTGGCATCATACAGTCTCCCCTGGTTCTCCAATCTCGCTTTAAATTTGAAAATGGATACGCAGCATGGATATGATGCTAACACAGACATTAAGACAACAAACCATCCCACCCTTGGTTGGATTTACTATTAAAGGACTTAAACCTACTGACGCCCCATGTCCCCCTCTACTCGTTTGTGATCCCTGGGAGCACCGGGGACCTCCTAGGTGCTCTGGGTTGCCAGTGACCACCACAGGCAGCGCCGTGCCAAACACTAATTTCTACAACTCTATGACTCTGGGATCCTGTTGTCGTCACATAGGCTCAGGGTCCCTCCAAGTTTTGTGGTGAAATCGGATCTGCACTCTGTGGTCTTAAGAAAGGTGTGGCATTTGTGGAGTTTGCTAATTCACGGGGGAATCTGCTCTCATGACTGAGATGGGTGCCCTCGTGGAAGAGGCTGGGGGCCGTGGACAAACACAGCAGGAAAGCTGACAGGGGGGAGGGGGGGAAGAGGTCCTCAAGCCTGCACAGGAACTGGCGTCTTCATGGCTTTGCATGTGCGAAGGATACATTTCTAGTGTTGGTTACAGATGACAAACTCTTGGTGACCTAATTAAGCTGAAACCCTGGGGGTTCAAGATGGTCACACAAAAGAGAAATGTTACCAAGGAGAGAGACCTTGTTTCCAAAAGATCTTTGGTGTGAGCCCAGAATGAACTTAAGACACCAGACGAGCTGTGAAGTCGTAGGATTTGCTCTTAATTAACTTAAAAGTCACCAGTTTGGAGGCCGCACGAAAGAATGACACAAGCTCCCCGGAGAGGCCGTGTCTTGCTGTGGAGATAGCAATCGTTGCCGGGGTTACTCTGCAGAGATTTGAAGGCTTGTTGGGCCATGGGCACTGCCTCTTGCTTGGAGCTGTCAGATCGTTGATGAATGAGGAAGGCAGGTCAGAAGCATGGCAGCTTTGCCTTCATGTTTTCTCTCCCCTTTATGGCCTCAGCCTTAGAGTCAGATTGTGCTCAGCCTTGAATGCAGCCATGTTGACCATTTGGAAAAAAAAAATATATATCTCGGCTCGAGACTCCAGTTGAGGAGTCTTTGGCGGCTGGAGCTGGTCTGTGTTTCCTCCAGCCCGAGCCTGTGCCTTCAGCAGATAGAGGCCCAGAAGTCCCCCCCTAGTCTTCTCAGAAGGCTGACACCAAGCTAAATCCAAGGATCTAAGATGCCGGTGTCAGGAACAAGAGACTCTCAGGAGATCCAGGGCTAGTTGGCGGCCTCGCTGCACACCTCAGGGCCAAGGCTCAGGCACATGAAGGATTTTATTTTATTTTTAGCATAGCGCCCATGCCAGATGAACAGTTATCAATGTGTAACCATTCAGAGGAAATCCGTTCTAAAGCTTGCCAGTCCCTTTTATTCAGCGAAGCAGCCTGGCTTTCTTGTGCTCAGTGCAGTATCCATTTGACCACCTTGGGTTTCAGGCTCAACAAATGAGCTCTGTCTATTATTATTATTATTATTATTATTATTATTATCATCATCATCATCATCATCATCATCATCATTATTATCATCATCATCATCATTATTATTATCATAATCATCATTATTATCATCATCATCATCATTATTATCATCATCATCATCATCACCATTATAATTATAATTAATTATTATTTATTACCATTAATTATTATTACTTATCATTAATTGTCATTATTTATTATTTATTATTACTAATTATTATTATCATTAATTATTATTATTTAATCATTAATTATTATTTATAATTTATTATTATTATTATCATTATTATTATTATTGTTGTGTGTGGTCTGGTACCATTTCTATTGTTTCCATGATCTATAGTTCAGAGTTTTGGAACCGACCTGGATCTCCTGTGTTGGGGGTCTGTGTTGGGGCAGGACATCATGTGAGGGAACACGGGGTAGAATAAAGCTACTCACATTATGGCCCCTGGGAAGCACAGGAAATGACAGGAAGAGAGCAGGTCTCAATACCGTCTACAAGTGGATGCCTCTAGTGACGTCTCTGGCTTCACAGAGGCCCCTCACCTTACAGTTCTGTCACCCAGTGGCACACATGATGAAGACAAAAATCTCTAACACGTAGACCTCTGGGAGCATTTAAGTGTCAAACTCTAACGTGTAAAGAAATGGAAACTCGTTGGAGATCCAGCAGCACTCAGAAGAGCACGCACACGCGCCCCCCCCCCAATGCTCTCCCTGATACTGCGTTGTATTATGTGCTTTTTGTTTGCGGGCTTTGCTAAGTCCTTTGGGGACCAGCCCTGGATCCCTGGCCTCTGTGATGCCCCTGCTCTCCCTCCCGGACAGTGGCTTTGAAATCATCTCTCTGCATCGAATGAAAAATCTGGCTTCTTGTCATGATCTTCCCATAGCATCAGCCAAGTGATGAAAACCTTTGTGAGAACATCACAGGTTTGGGACCCCAGGCAGCAAGTGACTCATTTTCATTCAGTTTACGACATCAGATTAATCACTAGACAGAACTTACCAGGAATCTAATTACGGGGAGAAGCAAGCTTTATCTCCAAGGACGTCAGTAGATATGTCTTGGAGCTGGTTCATGATGTACCGGAGCAAGCAAGGCCCCGAAGCTTCTAGAAGGCAGCCAGGAAACTTGGTGGGACGCTGACTGTGGTCCGCACCGGTGGGTACCTGTCCAAACAGCTGCTGTTTCTGGATATGCAACGATAGCCAATGGTATCCACAACCAAATGGGCAGGAAAAAAAATTCAGATTTCTATGACATTTTCGACAGTTTTACATTGTCTGCTGCTCCCTACCAAAAAAAAAAAAAAAAAAAAAAAAAAAAAAAAAAGGCCAATGTTTTCTTGTAAGCTAGAATAGTAATTAGGAAAAGACTCTTCTCCAGAGACAGAAGGACACAGTTCAATGTGTCCACTTGGGTTCTACCTGCCCGTGTTTAGAATTCCCTTCTATGGCTCACTAGCTGTCACCCTCTTTTCTCAGTTTCCTGGAGTGAATGAAGATAATACTTGTATCCCTGTCCATAGGGTTATCTGAGCATTCAGTGTATCCGTATATATGAGTTTCTTTTGCACGTTACCTGTTAAATGCAGACTGAAACATTTGCAAACAATACCCCAGGCACTCTTTGGACTTCCTGGAAGGCAGACCCCTTAATATGTCTCATGTGGGGCTTAGCCTTACAGGGACGGAAAAAATATTTGGAAATGAAAGATGCTACAAAAATAAATGAAGAGATAAGAGGAACCACACTTTGGCATTTGTGGTAGCAGAGCCTAGAAGAGAGAGATCAAAGTCTCCCTGCATTAAAACTCTGATGGTTTTATGTAGAAAGGGGATTCGAGCTAATTAGAATGTATTTCTTCCTGACGTTAATGGCCTTTTGCAAGACCCTGGAAGCTTTGAACAACAGCAGCTGCTGGTGCCTCTTATACACCGGAAGAAGCAAGCAGCTGCCTAAGTTCCTCATTGTGATAGAGCAGGCTAGACCTATAGGTTGTGGGTCTGGAGGAAGTGGGAGCTGAACCAAGTTAGGGAGTTGCTGCCAGCTCTCTGCTGACAGGCTCTAAATATAGGCTGTGCGTTCAACAGCTTGGTCTCTGGGACAATTAACATCCATCTGCTTAAACCTCCCAGGGGACCCTTCCCAGGGGAAGCCCTCCTCAATCTCGTTCCAGTTAACCCCCTTCCACCACCAACCCAGGGTGAAGTTAAGAAAACCAAGGGTTTTATACATCAAAAGGCACGGGAGAGGCCTGGTTGGCCACAAGAGACGCGCAAACAGGAACTTTGAGGAACTACTACTGCTTCGAGGATTTTCAGTCAGACATAGAACATCTGGGTTAGCCCAAGAGCCAACTTAAACCAAATAAAACGAGAGATAAAACAGTATTTAAAAAAATAAAACCCTTATTTAGACTTGGTGATTACCCAAAAAGTTTAAAGCTGTCCTTCGTGGCAAGGTAATCTCTCCGGGTGGTTTGAAACACGGATCTGGAAGCTCAAAGCATTTGGGCTCTCAGAATCCTCTTGTATCCTGATTATTTTCTGTTCCCATTTTCTCTAATCTCCCCCTTTCTTGGTGTGTTTTTCTCTGTAGTATGAGATCATGAATTCAAACCATCTATTTAAGGCTGAGTTGTGCTCTTAGACAAGCAGATATGTTGTTGCTCCTTCCCAGAGCCTAAGTGGGAATCTTGGCCTCTGTAGGCCCTCATGTAAGCATGAAGGCCACCAAATGACTTGCTGTGCCCAGTTTTTTCCTGGTTTCACAGAAGTATCATCCCCTGCCCCATCAGTTGGCAAATACGTTGATATAGCATTATAATGACCAATGTTCCCACAAAGACAGGATGGCGGTCTGCACTGGACCTAAAGCCATGAAGAAAGCACACTCTTGTGTATGTCTGTGAAGGTGTTTCCAGACACGTTTACCTCAGGAGGGAAGACCCACTCTGAATATAAGATGTGCTATTACAATATGCATACTATCTTGCGTTTGACAAACTGTTAAAGACACGTACACTGATTCCATACCAAATATGACAAACTAAACATACCCAGTGACCTCTTCCCCCAAATAAAACCTGTACAAAATGATGTTAGAGAGTATACGAATGCATATCTACAGTCCAAAGAAGAAGAAAAAAAAAGAGATAGCAAAGAAAAGATAATAAACACAATTTCAGGAAATGGAAAATAAAATTGACAAGACATTGGGTTTACAGAGCAAGGAAGGCTGAAATCAATTACCTACAGACGTTATTGGGACCTGGGGACATGCTGAAGTTGGTGTCACCTCTGAAGATGAGGAGAGAATGGAACGGAGTCAAGGGAGAGATGGGAAGGCAGTGGTGTAGGAAATTACTTCTCCTTGGCTGTGACAGATTGCCTGACAGAAGCTACTCCAGGATGGAAGAGAGGGTTCGGCTCGTGGTTTAAGGGCTGCAGTCTATCAGGATGAGAAAGGTCTGGTGTGGGGGGGAGCGGGAAGTGGCTGCTCACACTGAGTTTGCAGTAACTGGAGCAGATAGTTTTTCACCCGCCCCCTCGTTTGTTCTGTCTGGGACTCTGACCCACAGCATAGTACCAGTCATAGGGTGAGTGTTTCCCCTCAAAGTTAAACCTCCCGTGAGGGTGTTCCTCATGGGCATACCCCACGAGTGAGTCTTCCAGGTGATTCTAAGTTCAGCCAAGTTAGCAGCACAGACTAACACAGGCAGAAGGATGTCTGTCTCATGTATCCCTCTCAGCTCCCAGGGCAATTGCTGTCCAGTCCTCAGCAGGAGGCTGGGACACGTGGCAGGAACTCTGAAGAAGAGGCTCAGCAGGGAAGTGTGAGGCGAGAGGCTGAAAATGGGATTCACCGTCTCTGACCCGTACCCAGCACCCAGGATATCGGAAGCCTAAAGAGAAATTAGAGGATTTCTGGAAGAGAAATAGAACAGTCCCAGAAAGAGAGCAATATCACAGATTCCCCAACAAGATGGGCAAGTGACTAGCTAGCAACGCCGCAAAGAGTTCCGGGACTTCTACGCTGAGCGGTTGGCCATGAGTTTATACTTGCTCACTCTTGACCGTGAATGAACAGCTGGGGAGTCCCAGACATTTGAAGACAGATTCTAATGAAAGAAAAACAACCAAAGAGAGGATGAACTTGGAGAAAACAAGCAAACAAACAAAAGGTGTAAGGAGCTAAAGGAAGTTTGAAAGGGGCCATCGAACAGCCCAGGATGGAAGGTTCGAGAAGCAAGGATAGAACAGAAGAAAGTGAAGAATGAGTTCATAGGAATAAGAGTATCACAGCAAGAGTCTTTTGATGCAGTGGATAATTCTGGTATTTTAGGAAATACCCTCGCATCTTACCAGGTAGAGGGCAGTAAAGCTGAGGAAGAGAACAGAGAACGGATTAGGAGGACAGAGTTGACACAAGATGTCCAGGGCTGGAGGAGGAAATGGTAGTGAAACATTACAGGAACAAACTTTCTCCATCAGCAGCATTGAGCTTTGTCACTGTGTGTGCTCATGGACGTGACACGGCGTCCCAAACAACACGCAAATTCGTCGTGTTAGGTGGGAATGATGGCACTTAGTTCTAACTCAGCACTCAAGCGGCAGAGGCCAGAGGATCACGTGACCTCTCGGGTGGTCAGCACTGGGATCTGAATGCTGGCTGCCCAGGGTTATAAAGTCAGTAAGTCTCTGTACCAAAAACCTAAGGGAGAAAAAAAGATATTATTTGATGCTTTTGGAATGCCAGTAACAGAGGTGATCTAAAAGTTTCTAGAAAGAAAGAGTAGGTTATTATAAAAAAATGAGTCTTAGGAACCAGAATGGAAAGCTGTCAGGGCCAACGCTGGAACCCTGCCATCTCCAGGGAAAACAAACCTCCGCAAGTAATTCAAGCAATGAAGTTAATCTCTATATCACGAATTTGATTATGGTATGTTTTCATGCGTGTTAAAAATAATTACCTCTGATGAGTCCTGTGTCAGGATGCTCTCCCAGGAAGCATGGTCCCTCGTTTCCTTTTCAAAGCAACCAGGAAAATCAGGGAAGATGAAAAGGAGATTCAAGAAGAGTACCCAACTCAGGAAAGAGAGAGAGCACCTCTAGATAGAGAGAGGAACATCTCTACATAGAAAGAGGGAGAGCACCTCTAGATAATAAAGATGTAAGGCAGGGTGACATTAGGTCTGGGGACAGTTCTGGCAAAGACTAGTCATATTAGCTCCAAGAAACAACAAAAGAAGGAACTGCAAACCCACCGGAAACGCCAGATCCCCCAGAAGAAAGTTACGCTTTGTCAGAAGTGGGAGGACTGGCACGTAAGGCTGCGAGAACCAATCTATAGAAGAGGAAATTCAGTGATCTCACGAGTGGTTGAGTTGTGCATTGTTTTGCTTTACACTCACATATCAGCAGAGGTGGAGTTCGTGTGTGCATGTGCGTGTGCCCACGTGGTGCTCAGAAGCCGGAAGAGAAGACTGGGCTCCCTGTACTGTCACCTTCCTCCCCTGAGGCAGGAACTCTCACTGAACCTGGCTCTAGGCTGGCAACCAGCAAGCCAGAGTGATTCTCCTGCCTCCACCCCCACAGGGCTGGGCTTACAGGCACACGCAGAACCATGCCTGACTTTTTACATCAGGACTTGAACTCGTACACCACACGTGTGTGGAAGACTCTCTTACACTCTGAGCCATCCCTTTGGGCTGAAAGCCACTTTCTCAGTTGTGATGCTGTGGTACTGAGAAGAGAAACTTACTAGTAAGAGACAGTTTCCACTGAGGAAGATGGGAAGGGCTTAGAGTGGGGCACGTAAAGAGATAGGTCTTCATTTTCCTTTTTTTGGAGGATAATGTCAAAACAGAAAAACAGAGTGTCAGCAGGAAATGCGTAGTGCTTGGAAGCGTGTGAACATTGGTGGCTCTAACCGGATTACCCGGCGGACCCTGAGGACTAACAGTTATGGTTTTAGCTGTGTGCTGGTTGTAAAACAAAGACATTGTTAAACACTGACCGGGGCACAGTGATACTCTCCTGAAATCTCAGCACTGGGGGGTTAGAGGCAGGAGGATCAGTTCAAGGCCAGCCTTGTTATACAGAGTTCAAGGTCAGCATGGTCTATATGAGATTCTGCTCAAGAAACAAATAGGTAAATAAATTGAACCACACAACCTTTAAGTTAAATGAGGTCTATTAGCAGCAAAATTAATAAAATGCAAAACTCATCACCCTTAACAGTGGGAAAGCAGAAAACAGATTCTAATCCTATAGTGTCTACACAGGGAACCGGTCCCATCTGCACACTGACGTCATTTCAGGCAGGCTCAGCGTAGACTTCTGGCTTTCAGAACTGCGAGATAGGATCAGTAGTATTTGAAGTTAGTAAGTTTGTCATAATGTGTTACAGAAGCAGGGGATGTGGATAGGGTAGAATTTTGAGCTTTGGCTTGAGTTCTTGTTAAGAGTTGGATGGTAACAGAAAGTAGATCCTGGTCCCGGGAGATATTCATGAGGAGGTATGAAATCCTTGCCACTCTCTGGGTCATTGGGGTTTCCTATCCCATGCTGGGGTTATCAGCATGAATTACAGAGTATACCATAAAGACATACTAACACAGGGGTTGAGCATACACGTGGGAGGAACAGCGGGAACAGAGAAATCATGGAGTTCCAGGAGGAAACCGGGACACACAGCCTGAGCAGAGCAAAGGAGGGGTTTGAGGGCCCTGTGCTATCTTACAAACACCCGAAATGGCAATGAATGACCGCTGAAGACAGCTAGGCAGCCACTCTGAGCCCTGCCACAGAAGAGCGGAGTTCCGCTGCTCTCCTTCCGGTGTCTCCTCGTGATGTGCTACAGTTTCAGTTCCGCTGCTCTCCTTCCGGTGTCTCCCCGTGATGTGCTACAGCTTCAGTTCCGGTGCTCCTCTTCCGGTGTCTCCACGTGATGTGCTACAGCTTCAGTTCCGGTGTTCTTCCCGGTGTCTCCCTGGGATGTGCTGCAGCTTCAGTTCCGGTACTCTCCTTCCGGTGTCTCCACGTGATGTACTACAGGTTCAGTTCCGGTGTCTCCACGTGATATGCTATAGCTTCATGAGATAGGAAGGCAGGTAGGGACACTAGTGTCCCCACAGCAGAGCCTTCTCCTAGCAGGGCAGTTGTCTAGGCTAGCCTCCTACCCAGGCTTTTGTTTTGTTTGGGTTTTATGTCACTGCGCTACATTTGTACAGTAGATAGAAGACAGATTCCTCACCCTCAGAGAATCTGTAAGCATTTGGTACCTCAAAATGATGTAATTGTCATTACAGAAGAAGAACACTCCTCCGACTTGTAACTCGAGCATTGCTAGACTGCTATTTTAAATAGCAAACAAGGCCATTCATTGAGTTCCCTAAAACTACCAGTTTATTTTTCTTTTCTTGTACCTAGAACTTAACCATGAATTATGATCAACCAGAAATAAGGAAATGGGTTTACATGTATCACAATTTAAGTTCACAGGGAGATAAGTCAAATAATTAAAATCTTCTTTGGGCAATTTTATCAAGAACATGATGATTACACAAAACATATGACAGTGCACTACTCCTGTAATTCTGTTTCTTCTAGGACTTAGAACAAGGACTTAGCCCCTGTCAACTTTTCCCTCTGAAGCTATGGCCTCAAAGCCTATAAATTGGGAGCCATGTCCAGACAAAGTGTTTTCTTTATTGTGACCCATGTGGTCTTACCTAAGCTTAACCTCGGCTTTCCTAATTCTTAGACAAAAGTTGGAAAATACATGGAATATGCTTTACTACATTATTATCCTTTGTCCACAGCAAGCTACTCACAGTTCAAGCAAATACTAACCAGTGATTGCTTTCTAGGAACATAGAAAAACACAACTTTGGTTAAAGATATAGGCAGGACAGACACCCCTGCTCCACTGTGTTCAACTTCCACTGACTTTGCTGAGTTTTATATTGTATTTAATCAGCAGTAGCCTCTCTCCACACTGACACTTACACAATCCCCCCATTACCTGGGAAGAGTTAAGGCCCAGTCCCTGGCTCTACTGGTGGATCGTGGGGTGCACTACCATGAGACTACATGGTAGTCTTCCCCACTGCTCTCTAGAAGTTTTAGGGCTCTGGTTAGTTGGTTTTGTTTTATTTGGTTTGGTTTGGTTTTTCAAGACAGGCCTTCTCTATGTAGTCCTGGCTGTCCTAGAACACACTTTGTAGATCAGGTTGGCCTTGAATTTAGGATTAAAGGCTTGTGCCATCACCAACCGGCCTAGGTTAGTCTTTAATTTACATTATTAATAATAAACATTCATGGAGAACTTTCTATTCCTTAAGACCCCTGCCCTCCAGTGCTGAAGTTTCATTCTCGCTCTTCTTCACAACCACCAAGGAGGCAGAGGTGCCCACTGCTGCCACCTCACGGAAAAGGGCTCAATGGAGTGGTGGTTAGAGTATCAGGTCCATCCAGCCACTGCACCTAGGGCTGGGCTGGAGTGGGGATCTCTCCATACTGCCCTGCTGTATGTATCTGCCATGAGACTCTCAAAGGTTACCCCGGCTAACCTCAGAGACTTCTACTTTCTTTTCATCCTTCAGAGCAGAAGGTGTGGGATGGAAGGTAGAGAAACAACATCACCTCTGTTGCTCAGGACCACACCCCCTCCTCAAGCACACAGAGCAGTTAGAGTCACTACAGGCCTGAGGCTTCTCTCCACGTGTCAACTTAGCCTCTGCTGCAGACTAGCTTGCCAGTTTTAGAAAGCCTAGATTCTCTCCTTTGTTTTTGGAATATCTTTAAACTATAATTCATACATACACACACACACACACACACACACACACACACACACACACAGACCCATAGATATGCATACACATACACACAGACACATACACACAGAGAAACACACATGCACACATAGACATACACACACATTCTCGAGTGCACACACAAACACACACACACACACACACACATACACAAACGAGCACACACAGAGCCCCCTTTGCCACCATACACTTCAGTATTCGCCCTTCAGCTAGGTCAGCTTAAGGTAACATTTCATCCTGCGGCTGGTATTCTTAAAATAACAGCGAAGCTAGAGTTTAAGGATAGGTCCTTGGGGCAAGACTGCATTCCCACCCAAAGGAACCCATTTGTTCCTCGTGGCAACTGTGGTGAAACCATGTCAAGAAAATGCTTTGAAAGATGCAAACCCACTGTGATGGGGAGAGAGTGGCCCTGACCGGACCAGGGAACCATTAAGGCAGGGGGTAAAAGAAGGGACTCCTAGAGACAGTGACATTTGACAAAGAACCAGAGGAAGTAATGAAGTGTAAAAGCATTCAGAGGAAGGACCAAAGAACAAAGTGGGGTGACGATTCAAGTACCCAGGGAGAGAGAAACTGCAATGCCAAGGCTAGACCTTTGCTGTGAGGTCAGAATTTCATGGATGTTGAGGCTGAGACATTAGTTCCCCCCCCCCCTTCTCAAAGGTCCTCATGTGACTAACACATAGCGGGGCAGAGAACTGAACTATGCTAAGCAGCAATCAGAACACCCTCTTGTGCGCAGACATTAGCGAAGACTCTGAGCACACACACTCTGTCATTACCATTAGCTCCAATCAAGCTTCTGGAGCTAGGCTACTGACTGCCATTCCATGGGTGACGTGGGGACACAGCTCTCCACAGGTCACTGATGGAGGCAACCCTATGCCACACCCCAGGCTTTCTCAGAGGGCCTATGAGGTGTGGAGAATGAGTCTCCTCACTACACAAGCACATCAATGTTCAACCAGATTGCAGGACACTAACCGGGGAGTGCCACCATCCTGTGAGGGTACAGGAATCCCAGGCCGACTGAAGCGAGTAAGATTAATTATGGGCGCTTTGTGTAGACTATTTCATTTTGAGCCAGGGTCTTGCCATGTCTTACATTTTCACGTTGTTATTTTTCCCAGAAGATATAAAATGCACAACAGTTAAAATTATATGCATATATGTTAAGATAGCCCTGATGCAGCCTGGGTGGGCTCTTTGGCCTGGCTCTGCATTTCTTCTGTCTGCTTTAGAGGAGTGGGTGTCTCCCTTTGACTGTAGCCCAGCCATGGGTTTCCATTTATGCTGTCTGCTGGCAAAATCAGCACCTTCCCAGTAACAGCCCCAACTTCAGGCGAGCACATCTGTATGTTGCCTTCATTTGATTGCGATCCTTTGGGGTCAAAGGGTCCCAGCCCCCAAACTGTGTCCTTCTTAAACTCAAACTGACCTTCTAAACCCTCACCCTCTGAATGTTTGACATCCCACAATTCCCTGTCCAGTTGACCCAAGTCACTTTTAGGATTTGTGGTAGGCTTTTCCTGGACAGGTGTGTGTGTGTGTGTGTGTGTGTGTGTGTGTGTGTGTGTGTGTGTGTGCGTGTGTGTGTGTGAGGGGAGGAGATAGAACAGGGTGAAAGGTGGAGCAGTAGGGTTCTGCATGAGGAAAGCTTTCTAAAGATGTTTACATCCTAGCTAAGAGCCCACAAACACTCTCTTTACATGGCAAAGAGGATTCAGAAATAGGGTATGTCAAGGTTCACAAGGTGGGAAGATCAACCTGGATTCCCTGGATGGACCTCTGTAATTACAAAAGTCTGTATAAGAGACAGCCGGAGGACCAGCTCAAAAGCTGAGGTGAACTCGCAGGAACACATGATTGGAATGGTGAGAGAAAGGGTGTGTGAGCCCAGGAATGCAGGCAGTCTCTAGAAGATGAAAAGGCCAAGGATAGACCCTCCCCCAGGCTTCCCAAAGGAGCTCCGCTCTGTCTAGACCTCGAATTTAGACTCCAACTTCCAGAACAGTGAGCTATGAACTGGCATGGTTTAGATCCTTAGTTTGCTGGACTGTGTCATAGAAGTTAACCCAGAAAGCTTGCCTGAGTGTCCTGCCGTGAGATCAAGGAGTGGGAAGGGAAGCAAAGGCAACAGGGTCCAGGATGACAAGTTGAAATGCTTGCCTTGGGCACCGTTACAGCCAGAATATGTAATAATGCAGGCTCAAAGTAAATAACGTACATGAACAAGGGCACTGTGTACTGAAGGGCTTAAGTGGGACCACATATTCTGGCTTTTTAACATTATTCCTACTATTACTACTACATTATTGCTACTACCACTACCGTTATCATTAGTTTGTTTATTTGCTTTTCAAGACCGGCTTTCTCTGTGTAGCCTTTGCTGTTCTGGAATTGTCCACCAGGCTGTCCTTGAACTCAGAGATGCACTGCCTCTGCCTCCCAAGTGCTGAGATTAAAGGCTTGCCATGTTGAATTCACCACCAGTCCATATTCTAGTTTTCAAATTCCATATCATGCAGCACAGCTGGCATGTTATTTATCTGTTTACTTATGTGTAACTTATGGGAGCGTTCAGGCATTGTCTAGGAAGACTGAGGTCTTCCAGTCTGGATAAACCAGATGCAGGGAAGAGCAGCATCACTGGGCTTGATTTCCTGGATCTTTTTGGGAAGCTTCAAGCCCACTTTCTCTCTATCCAATTTCTCAAATATTTACTTGTGTTGTCTGTTTCCAGGAAACAGAAACATATTATGTTCCCCTACAGTTTGAAAACTGAGGAAATTAGAAACAGAAAACACACGGGCCGTCCGTCGGCACAGGAGCACTGCTAATTCGCCAGAAGAAGCAGGACTGTCGCCTCCGTTGCTTAGCCTTCTGTGGCCCCTGTCGTGTCCTGTAAGTGCTATCCCAAGCGATGACTAACATGGCCGCTCCAGTGACCTAGATCTGCAGAGAAGTGGCTTTGTCCCCAACCAAATAGCCATCTGTTTCCAAGGGTAATCAGATCCAAAGCCCAATAAGAAAACCCTCTTCTGATTTCCACAAGCTCTGTGCGTGAATGAAGTACATACGTAACCGCAGTCAGAACGTCACACACACGAAACAATATGAACAGGTCATTAAAATTGTTTAATGGCGAAGGGAACACACACGAGGAAAGGAGACCTTAAGTAAGAAAGACCTGATCAAAATGGACAAAGAGAGAAGGGGGTGTTCATAATGTATCTAATGAACATCAGCCACACAGCAGTCAGTCCAATGGCACAGGAGCGTCCCCCAAAGTCTGGCAAGAAACCGTGACCACATTAGAAACACACGTTCATGCTCAGGGAGAATGGAGTACGAGACCGCGTTACAAGTGAAATGTAACTCTTGAGCTTTCCCTGCGTTCCTCCCGGAAACCGTGACCAATACCGTTCTTGGCAGTTAACTAGGGTTCTCGTATTTTGGCGGAATCTGTTCTCTGAGGTACAGTCAGCCTCCTCATAAGGTACTATACCCTTTTGGAAAGTCTGGAAACCGTATCGACATTGAATAGAAAAATCTGGCAAAATGCGAAGCCATAGAGGTTCTCCAAGACTGCTCTCTGGGCAGTTAACCTGGATCCTTACAATTCTTCTCCCCCCGGGACTGAAATTCTACCGGCTCCGGCAGGGGCCTAGAGCATTGCAGAAGAGACCCAACACACGTCTCAGTGCTGTGCCCCTCTGCTGGCTGTGACTTCAGCTGTGTGTCACTGTGTTCCTAGACAGTTTAATTCCTCTACTTCAGGGAATTCTGAGGATCTTTAAAAAGTATTTACTCTTTAAATTTGGCTAACACTTGAGAATGTGTGGGCCTGAATCCATCAGATCTGTATTATGATAATGCCTCGGATCTGTCCATTTCTTAAGTGTTAAGGATGCTAGAAAAAGAATCTAGTCCACTGCTAACTCTTAGTCTGGTGGCATTGGATTGCTGTAGGTCAGGTCGGTGAGCACTGAGGATACAAAAAGGTTTCTGGGAATCCCCATCCCTGCGTCCCGTGCGTCCCGTGCGTCCCGTGCGTCCCGTGCGTCCCGTGCGTCCCGTGCGTCCCGTGCGTCCCGTGCGTCCCGTGAGTCCCGTGCGTCCCGTGCGTCCCGTGCGTCCCGTGCGTCCCGTGCGTCCCGTGCGTCCCGTGTGTTCCCTGCGTTCCCTGCGTTCCCTGCGTCCCCTGCAAGTGTTACCAGAAGCCAATTCAAGTGGCACGCCGTTATGATGAAGCACAGAAGAGTATTTGTTTTAATGTTCTTGAGGACAAATAGAATTGGCACATGTAACTGGCAGTTTGATAAGTAGTGCTATGTGGGACACATGTCAAGTCAATGCGTAAAGGGGAAGTGAGTCTTTTTTAAAAAGATATTCAGTTTATTTCTTAAGAATTTTATTTAATGTGCATTGGTGTCAAACAGTTGTGAGCTGCCATGTGGGTGCTGAAAATTGGACCCAGGTCTGCTAGAAGAATAGCTAGTGCTCTTAACTACTGAGTCATCTCTCCAGCCCAAGAAAGAAGTTTAGAAACCACTTTTGGGATAGCCCCTGCTCCAGTCGTTGGGGGATCTGCTAGGTCCAGCCTGTGAATGCTTTCTGGTTGATATTTCAGTCTCTGAGAACCCAGAAGGGTCGAGGTTGGTTGACTCTGTTGGTCTTCCTATGGAGTTTCTACCCCCTCTGGGGCCCTCTATTTTTCCCCCAGCTCTTGGATAAGACTCCCCAAGTTCCATCCTATGTTTAGCTGTGAGTCCCTGAATCTGTTTCAGTCAGCTACTGGGTAGAGCCTCTCAGAGAACAGTTCATGTGAGGCTTCTGTCTGCAAGAATAACAAGAGTCTCATCAACTGTCAGAGATGGGATGGGTCTCAAGTTGGGCCAGTTACTGGTTGACAATTCCCTTAGTCTCTGCTCCATCTTTGCCCCCATATTTCTTGTAGACAGGACACATCTTCTGTTGAAAATCTTATGGGTGGGTTGGTGTCTCTTGTCTGGCCTCAATGGGAGAGGATTTCCTACCCCAGCAGAGACTTGGTGTTCCACGGTGGGGAGATATCTAGGGGGAGCCTCCACCCTCTCAGAGGAGGCAGCTTAGAGGAAGGGACTGTGTGAGGAGAGGACCAGGAATGTGTTTGTGTGTGGGGGGGGGCTATGATTGGAATGTCAAGTGAATAAATTAATTAATCAAAACACAAACGAAAAATAGCAGAGGTGGAATGTGATACAGTGAAAACCAAGAGGCTAAGACTCAGGTGATTAAGGCTTGGGAAACTGTTTCTGTGGAAGATGGCATGATGTCAGCCCCTGGCATGATGTCAGCCCCTGGCATGATGTCAGCCCCTGGCTCTCCTCTTTGGAAGCCTTGGGTACAGGGCAGAGGGCGGGTTAGAATCCACAATTTCATACCAAGACTAAAAGCCTTTCCATGAAGCCCCCATTAGAAGCATCATGCCCATTTTTTTCTGTTTGGAGGCCAAACCTCCATCTTGGTTAGTCCCAGTATTGCCCCAGTGAAGAACAATAGAGCTAAAGTTTATAGACAACCTTCTAGATCTTTCTATCACACCGCTACTGCTAAATAAACCTCTCTGGTTTCCAGCAAGGCCTATCCCTCTGGTGACATCCAGCTTGCTTTAAGGGAAACCAAATCAGAGAAGCAACTCTAGGCAGGTGAAACTGGACCATGAACCAGCTTCAGGGCTTGCATGTCTCTTATCTAGACACTGGAACATTAGCACTGAGGAAAAGGAGACACAAATTTTCTCCATTGGGAAGGCTGACATCTTCCCAAGGGCGAGGTATTTGAACGCTGGGGTCGTAAAGCATCTGTGTCTGAGTGCTGAATCAGTAGCCGCCCAGGATGATGGAATACATGTGGGGATGGTTTCCAGGGCTTATTTGGGCAGCTGTGGCCTGGTGACCCTCATTCAGTATTTCCCACACATCCGTTTAGTCCTAGTGAAGGACTCAGCTGGACAATCGTACTTTCTTACTCAATTTAAAAAATCCCCATGTCCCTAAGTGGAAGAGAAAGGGCATTAGGGTGAGCAAACAAAGGGGCCAGTAAAAGTACAGAAAGGAAGAAACAGAAAACCAACTCTTCTCAAGGGGTCTTAAATCTGGATTTGTGCCAGACTAAGTATATTCCTGTATTAACATATTATTATTATTATTAATTATTTCATCATGCCATAAATAGCGTAACTTCATATCAGTAACGGCTTAGCTAGGGGTTTCTCTGTACAGAAAGTGGTCTGGACATTCTCCATGACTTTATGACGTGCGGACTGTGTGGGTTTTAGCCACAGATGAATAACTAGATGTTCAGAGAAGGTAAGTCATTTGCTCCAAACCCCAGTTAGAAAAGGGAAGACTCTGGTACAGATGTCAGCTCACTGGACTCTAAATTCGCTCATTTCTTTACCTTGTTTGGGGGAGTCTCCTCCTCAGCAAGGGGCATCGGCCGACGATTGCCGGGTGCACAGAAAATATGTCCTTCATGCAGGTTGTGCCTCGTCACAAATGTTCTACTCAAGAACAGGCCCACCTTCTGTCCTCGGGGGGAACTTGCTGTGGCTATTTTGCCAACTAGGCATGAACTGAAGTTTTCTCTAAATTCATATCTGTATGACAACAGATCACTGTGACTCTGAGTCCTCATTGTTATGCAGTGGGCAGCGATCAATCCAGAAACTCAACTACTGCTCAGAGTGAGGAGCTGTCTATATCCGCCCTTCCTGAAGGTTCAGGGAGCATCTGGAAGAAGAGGCAGAAAGATCGTAAGAGCCAGAGGTCAGGGGAAGACTACAGAAAAACTGTCTTCTGGACTTCTCCACCCACGAATGCACAGCAGCTGTGGTTGCCTATATATGTCAAGGCCAGTTGACATTCTGTTATGGATGAAGGGAGCTCGTGAGACCCCAGCCTTAGCTACAGGCTATTGATGACGGCTTCTCGGTGGGGGAAGGGCAGGGAGTCTATTTTCTTTAAAGGTATGGCCCCTGGTAGGTCAGCCATGCTCTTGTCGACAACTTCACACTCATGAGTATATGGGCAGTCCAAACTGGATTCAGTGAGTTCTGGTTCTTTTGTTTTTAAGGGCAAAGGGTTGGGAGAAGGTTGGGCATGTGGAAGGAGGATCTGGGAGAAGGTTAGGAGACAAGTGGAGAATAAATGTAATAAAGATATGTTGTATGTGTGTCTGAAGTTCTCAAATAATTAATAGATCAGTTGTTTTCCTCTTGACGACCCTGTGTCCTTCCATCAGTTGACTGTGACTATATTGTCCAGTCTCTTCACCCCAGCATTCCCCCTCGACCACTTACTGGAATGACAGCTACTCTGGGCGACTTTTGCTGCGTTTTTATAACCACTGTGGTCTATCTTGCTCAGCATCCCTCAGTCCTTTAATTCTGTACTAATTATCTGAGCCAGCATGGAGCGATCTTTCAAAACATCCAATTAGCAAGTGCACACAGGAAACTGGGTCCATAATTAATTAGCAACTCTAGGACACAATGAAGGAAAAACAGAGCCAGGGACATGGAATTGGGAAACTAAAACTCGGTGGGAAAGACACAGGCATCCAGGTCCTTCCTCAAAAATGACAGACTTGACCCACGTGCACACAGACTTAGATCCCGAAAGTGGTTCTGCAGGTCTTAGAACATCGTTGAATAAACTTCAGTCACAGGGTGGAAGTTCATCTCTTCCATCCCAGCTGAGATCTGCGGGCAAATCGAGTCTTCCCCCATTGTTTTTAGAAAACACACTTGTCCATTCTTTTTTTTTCTCTCAGAGTTGTTCAAGCCTCCAATCTTATGAGATCTTAGACTATCCTATCCTAGTTCCTGGGATTGCTTGCTCTTCCCAAAGCATACCAGAAATGTGGTGCTTTAGGTGAAGATGAGCCCTTAGGCTCATGTGTTTAAATACGTGGTCACCAGCTGCTAGAACTGTTGAGTTTACATCTCAGTTCACAAGCAGAGCGAACCAAATTAGAATAGCATGGATTTTTGAATCTCAAAGCCCAACCTCACTGATACACCTCCTTAAACAAGGCCGTGCTTTCTAATCTTTCCCAAACAGTTTCACCACCTGGGGACTAAGGATTCAAATATATGAACCTATGAGGAGCCATTTTCATTCAAACCACCACCCCCATCACAGACTCTAACCCTTTGGAATGGTAAGTCTAGTTAAATGCTTGTGTTTAATCAGTTACCTTGGTCATGATGCTTTGTTACAGAAATAGGAAAGTAACTAATATAAGAACTTAATCTGAGGAGAATTGACCAATAGTAGAGGGATGCTAAGAGTCACCAATGGGCCAACAGTAGATGGATGCTGGGAGTCACCAATGGGCCAACAGTAGAGGGATGCTGGGAGTCACCAATGGGCCAACAGTAGAGGGATGCTGGGAGTCACCAATGGGCCAACAGTAGAGGGATGCTGGGAGTCACCAAATGAAGAGCTGCTTTCTGATTCTGAGCAGGCTTCAAGTGAAGTCCACCTAGTTCCTAGTCACCCAGGCAAGGTTAGAGCTGAAAGCAAACAGCCTGGACAACGTGATGACGCCATCCCACATCACACAGGCTTGATGCCACCACCATGACACACTGTCAGCAGTGACAATTAGACCTTAAACAGGATTTAAGCATTAGGAAAATGGTTTAGATTATTGTTGTTATTGTGATTGTTATGGTTTTGTTTTGTTTTTCCATATGCATAGCCCTTTGGTCCTAGATAGGGTTAATCCCAGCTTCAGAGCTGATCTCTGTCCTTGCAGAGTGACACTGAACCTACCAACTATAGACAATACACTTTGCTTAATCCCATATAATGCCATGAAAGAATATCCAACGGGGAGGAATGAAGATACCTCAGCGGACACTAAGGCAGCATGCTGACCGCCGGCTCTGCTGCATCGGGAATACATCTATCTGGTCGTACACTTTTGGTCCTTATCCATAGTAACTATTAGTCACAGGATGGGAGACTCTACCTCTGGGTACAGGTGGAATGTTTTGCCTTGTCCGCAAACAATCCACACTGACGGGAAATGGCTTCTGTCCCCAGGCACTTACCCATGTGCCCTGGCTGGGCCATACTCAACAGCTCAGTGGTAAATGTTTCAGAGAGTTTTTCTGCTAATTCTTGAAGGTCTTCAGATACCTCCCCACAGAAACAAGCACATGCCACGGGCGTAAGAGAGAAAGGTGCTGACTCTGGAGTACCTTGGTCCAGTTTATCACCCACCATTAGGTGTCACAGAGAGCTGCTGATCTGATCAAGTCAGAAATGGAAAACTTTGGAATTCCTGCTTAAATCATATTGTCAAATACTTCATTCTGTTGCTTTTATACGATGTATTTTCTTCCAGTGGAAATGGCGGTGGGAGATGGTCATCTAACCCTGTATGAGTCCAGTTCGGAAATAAACTTAGATTCAAGAGCTTCAGTGTATCCTGAGTAAGAACAAACTTAGGGGCTGCACTCAGAAGTTCATCTCAAGTAACATGGTTATTTAACAAGATATTTCAGATTTGTCTCAAGCTCCCTTTACTTGAATGAAGAAACTTGGATTATATGGATTCTTTTTCCAGTGCTGGAATGAAACCCATGCTAAGCACTGCACCCTACCGCTGAGTTCCACCCCCAGCCCAAACTAAGTGAAATGTTGCCACTATAAAGTTGAAGAAAGTTAAATTATTGATCGGGTGGTATTTGCTTATGAGGCTCATATCAGCACAAGAGGATGAGGAATACGCTTTGTATTAGATTTTATACTGTAGACCAAGTATTTTTATAAAAACCAGTAAGTGGAACAGCATCAATCATTCTTCTCCTGTTTTAGTTACGTCATGTTAATTCCATTGGTCCTAAAGTTTGACCAAGACTTGATCCATGATTCCTGGAGCAGGCGCTGCTAGGCTCGTGGACAAGGTGCTTCTTAAGCATCCGGCGAGTCCAGGAACTGGGGTCACGGTGACACAAAGGAACAGCCCAGGGATATCTGTCCAGGGCAGTGCTACTTCAAACCGGACCACAGGAAGACAAGCACATCACCACTCCTGTGGTATCCGAGGTGTGATCAAGTGCACTCCCATCACCAATAGGATCAGAAGTGTTTTGGCTTCCATTGACATTGCTGGTTGACTTTCATGAGAACCTAAGTGATGGTTCTGGCCAGAAAGACACATCCTTCCCATAGAGCATTTGAGAAGCACTATCCCAGAGCATGCAAACCCTTCTAGGAGGGGCTGGAGAGATAGCTCAGTGGTTCAGAACACCTGCTGCTCTTCCAGCGGTCCTGAGTTCAATTCCCAGCAACCACATGGTGGCTCACAACCATCTACAATGAGTTTTATGTCCTCTTCTGACAGTTGGATGTACTTGTAGACAGAGAACTCATAGACATAAAATAAATAATAATATTTTTTTAAAAATTAAAAAAAAATAAAATCTAGAAGAGAGATTCTTAAACAACCCTGAATAATACAGAAAAGTGCTCTATTTTAAAATAGTTGCAGATTCACATGAACCACATGGGGAAAAGAAGAAATTTTAAGAAGTCATTTTCCTTATGGTGCCATAAATTAGTCATATGTGTGTATAAATATACACATTCTGAAGCATTCCATGGGCCCAATGGCATGGTCAAATATCTCTTTGGGAGATCTAGTCACATACGATTAACGTGACTTTGAAATGCCGGTCCTTAGCTTTACAGTGACAGAGAGAATACAGTGTTTTAATTTCAGAAGTTTTGATTAGACCATAAGATATTAAGGGAAGTTGAAATCAACACAATATACAATAACTTACATGAGAATGCCAAGTGTTGGTACCAGAAGACACAAGAGTGGCTTCCCGAGCCCCTTGTTGTTTCTAGCTTCCTGTAAAACCGGAAATGACCTCATTAAACCGGAACTGACCTCATTAAACGTTTGTGCATCTTACCCACAGGCTACTCATGTGAGGCTTCTTTGGCACTGAAATTCTCAGAAGTGTATCTTGTGAAAGGAAACCGCACCACACATAAATTCTAAACTTTGATGTTAAAATCCTAAGATGGCTGCAAATAATATAAGGCTCTCAAGTATGCACCTGACCCCCTGAATTTTGCATTACTGCGTTAGGATTTCACAAGCTGGGTGAGTCAATCCTGATGATTTGGTCATCTAAACCTAGTTTCATTATATTCTCTTTGATCGCAATGTAAGAACTACAGGGCTGTAACTCTACTGCACTGTTGAGTGAACACATTTGTCATGTGCCTGTGACACAAATCTAAAATTCATCAGTGAGTCACTGATCGTGACGACAATGCAGTGATTCTCTGCTGAGAGTCATGTTGTCCATCCCAGGGGACATTTGACACTGCTAGAGAGAGTTGTCATGACTGAGGTCATACTCTGATGCCCATGAAATGACACTCAACACCTACACGCCCGGGACAGCTCCTGCGAGAGAGTTATCAAACTGATTCAAAATGGCCAAATACATATGTTGGAATCTTAGCCCCATCGTGATGACTTGGAGAAAGTGACTAGATGTTAATGGCAGAGTCTTCATCAGTGAGATGTAGTGTTGAGAATAAGGAATCACAAACACACACATATGCCTGGACTGTGGAGACGGCTTAGTTTGTAAATTTGACATGAAGCATGGAGACCTGTGTTTAAATGTGTGTTTCTCAGAACACACAGTGGCACACACATGCAATCCTAATGCTACGGAGGCAGAACAGGAAGATCCCTGGGATTTATTGGTTGGTCCTCAGTCTGGCCTATTTGGTGCACTCAATATCAGTGAATAACCTCATTTCAAAAAAGAAGGGTGAACAACACATACCACACACACACACACACACACACACACACACACACACACTCTTACATACACACAAACCATACATAACATACATACACACATCTACCACATGCTACACTCACCACATGCTATAAATCAAACACACACACACACACTCACACACACACACACCACATACCATATGTACTCTATGCCATCACCCTCCTCGGCACACACACTCATTCCCTCTGTCTCCCATCTCCTCCATGAGAACATTAACAAAGGTGCAGTCTCAGAACTATGAGATGGGCTCTTCCTGGATCTAGAATCTGCTAATGCCTTAGTTGGAGACTTCCCAGCTTCCACAACTGTAAGATATAAACTTCTGTTGTTTACAACTTACTGCATTTATAGTGTTCTCTTGTAACAGCCCAGACTACGATAGTGACCACTACTGAGTTAGCCATGTTGATTCTTCCCCTCTGAAAGTCTGAAAGTTTGGAGTTCCTGAATCAAGCACTTTGTTGTTATGCCTCCCTTTGGTAGAATGAACCCCTATGATCAAATCTGACTTTCCTTTCCCAGACTCGGCAGTGTCTCCTGTAGGAGCCCTGGCTTGACTCCATCTATTTCTATGTCTGTATCCAAGCACTGCCATTGGGGACTCTTTTCTGTAGGTCAAGCAAGCCTTGGGCTTGCATTCCTCATGCCCCTGCATCCTAAATAGATGGGATTACAAACCTGTGTGAACAGGGTCGACTGTCATGAGGAACTCTTTAAACAGGTCTCCAGAGAAGACGGGCCCGCTACAAACCTATAAATAAGACTTGATCTTGATCGTATTAAGTGTGCCTTAAGTTTCTGTGTGTCACCAGAATTGGGGCTCCCTCAGACAGGGCTCCAGGGATGCATGGCCCTCTCAGTGGGGAGCCACAGAGAATTTTAAGGTACACTATCAAATAGCAGAGAATATGGGGATGAAATTATTTTTCCTTGAATGTGTCCATTGACTGTAAGACCCAAGCCTCACCTAGAGGGGATGAATGTGGAAAGTCTATGAACTACATACATGTCTAATAAGTTCTGGCCTCCCATATAAAAGGAAACAGGAGAGTCTGAAATGCTCTCCCTCTCTGCTCTTTCTCAGGCCACGTAGGTGGATTGTTTCTCTGTAGAGACTTACACTGTCTCCTTGTCCTGACCCCAGCTCTCCAGAGAGAAGTTGTCAGAGCATAAGGAGAATCGTGGCTGCATTCTGTCCTCGGGATCAAAAGTAAAGTAGTTCGAATCTCACCTCCCCTCTTATACGTGTCTCTCCGGAAGTTCTCTACAGCATCTGACTGACTTGACTGCTAAGAACATCCACCAGGAGCATGATGTCCTGACAGTTGGGACACGAATCCTCCGCATATTCAACAGAGGAGTCACACACTTCAATGCAATGCTGCATATATTTAAATGCTGCATATATACTTTATCTACATACCTCTTTGATGACATATGCATAAATAAAAACTTGCCACAGGACTTATACATTTGTGTATTGGTTTATTGTCTGCCCATTCCACTAGAATATAATACCTATGCTAACATAGTTTTTTGGCCTCGTGTTTTTTGTTTTTTTTTTTGTTTTTTTTTTTTTTTTTGGGCTGGATAAGTGAATGAATAAAGAGATGAGTTCTTACAAAGGACAGATTTGTTGGACACCAGGAGCTTTGATTCCCACATTGAGGAGAGGAAATAGTAGACTGTTCCTCATTACAGACTATTCATCAGACTATTCGTGCGTGTGTACTCATTCGTCATCTTTACACGGATGAATCCATTCTTTACATCATGGTCTCTTGCTTACAGGAGCATCAGTCATGGCCAAGGTTCTATCAAGTTTTGTGTTTCTTCTATCTTTCTATTGAATCTTAGCCAACACCTTCAGAACTCTCTCGGAACACATTCCCTCTTACCCCCAGGGAAGCTAGGCATGATTATAGGCTCACAGTTCTTTGTTCCCCTGGCCCCCACCACCACTGCATCATTTGTGAAATACTTCCATGTGATTATTTGGTTGTTTCCCTCCTGCTGAGACATCCACACTGGCATCACTGTGATAAATACCTGAGCTCAATCAACAGACTTAAAGAAAGGTTTGGTTTGGGTTCACTGTTTCAGAGGTGTCAGCTGAGCTCACTCAGGCCCAAGGGGAGGCAGTCCAACATGGCTGGAGTGGATACTGGAAGATGCTGCTTGCCTCATGGCATCTGGAATTCAAGGAGGGATGGAGGGCTAGCATGCCCACAGTGAGTTGATTTCCTCTAGTTCAGTCTTCCTGGTACAAGTACTACCACTTGTCAATAGTTCAATGAGATAGGAACTGTCTCCATCTCATGGGCCTTTTTGGGAGAGATCCGAGGGCCAAAGGATAACCCCACCTTACTGGGTGGACAGCAGAAATCATACCTTCCTGGTCTCCAACATCTGGCACAGTGCCTGACACAAAGTGACGGCTCAACCAGTTTGTGTTGAACAAATATATAACATAATTCTAGGAACATGCACTGCCATAAAATGGGTGGTACTGTATCATTTATCCTTCTCCAGGTTTCAAGTTACTGGGTGCTGAGTCAACACACATTCGTTATTGAAATGAGCCTTTATTGTTTCAAGCACATGTTCCCATCTCTGTACAACACTGGGAGGGCTTGTTACAAGCTTGCTAGTACATTAGCTGTCCTTGTTCTATGTTCCTTGTATGTCCTCAAGAAAAGGCAGTTTTATTTTTTTTAATTGACCTTGTTATCTGAGATGGCATGGTGACAGGTAGAAAATGGCTGACCTAGACTTGGTCGTGTGACTGGTCAGCATTGGTCTCTATGTAGGTGTTTGTAAATATCTAGGCTTGAATTTGAATTGTCTTCTGAATACTTGGCACCTTGTGTGCTCTGCCTCAAAGACAATCTCTCTCCATTATTATTCTGGAATGATGGGTAATCTGTTGGAAAATAGGTGTTTGTGACATAGGAGCATTTAAGGGACATTGAAAATAATATGGGGTGAGTCCTCAGGCTATCAGCTGTTATTGGATAGCACACCTTAAAATCACTGGCGACTTACTGTGCAGAATATAATGTGTCCCTAAGATTTGTCTTCCTGAAGGAAGTAATCAATAATAAAAATAGAAAAAAAAAAAGAAAAGAAAAGAACCTACTGCAGAAAAAGAGGTAATTCTTTATAATATTCTGTAACAGAGAAGCTGGTCATCTGGGGAGACTTGGGTGAAAGTAGCAATTTCTTGGGACTCCAGAAGTCAGCGCATAGAAAGAGCAAAAGCAAGACATCATCGGAATGTTGGTGTACGCTTGTCTGCCCATGGACTTCATTATAAAGTAATTTTTTTCTTGTTATTGAAAATAGAGTCTTGCTTCCAGTTTCCACCTGCACCAGGAACTGAACCTGTGACACAGATCTGTGCCCAGATCCCACTGGGAGAGCTGGTCTCCCAAGAAGCACTGACACACCTGAGAGCACAGGACACAGATCTGTGCCCAGATCCCACTGGGACAGCTGGTCTCCCAAGAAGCACTGACACACCTGAGAGCACAGGGGAGACCACCATTTCTGCTCCAATTTCTGACCCAAGAGGAACCTGCCAGGAGTCCTCAGGAGACAAGAACCAAAGAGCAGTCTAGGACATGATCTCTCTGGTTTCCACCTGTGCTTGGAAGTGGCCCCGTGCCACAGTTGTCTGCACTCAGATCCCGTTGGGAGAGAGCTGGTCTCCCAAGAAGTACTGACACACCTGAGAGCACAGGGGAGACCACAACTTCTGCTCTGAGGGACCTGCCTGGAGCCTCAGGACACAGGAATCGAGAAGCAGTTTGGAGCAGGATCCTTCTGGTTTCTGTCAGTGCCCTGAGCTGACCCTGTGCCACAGTTATCTCTGTCCCGACCCTGCTAGGAGAGACCAGATCCCCCAGAAGTGCTGACACGCAGGCTTACAGAAGGATCAAGCCACTGTCGGAATCAGCAAGACCAGTTAATACCAGAGATAAGCAGATACTAAGAGGCAAGTCCAAGAACCTAAGCAACAGAAACCAAGGCCACTTAGCATCAACAGAACCCAGTTCCCCCACCATAGCAAGTCCTGAATATCCCAACACATCAGAGAAGCAAGATCTGTTTTAAAATAACAACTCATGATGATATTAGAGGACTTTAAGAAGGTCATAAATAACTCTCTTAAAGAAATACAGGACAACACAGGTAAATAGGTAGAAGCCCATAAAGAAGAAACACAAAAATCAACCAAACAGGTAAAGGACTTGAACAAAACCATCCAGGATCTAAAAATGGAAATAGAAACAATAAAGAAATCACAAAGGGAGACAACCCTGAAGATAGAAAACCTAGGAAACAGATCAGGAAAAATCATAGATGCAAACATCACCAACAGAATACAAGAGATAAAAGAAAGAATCTCAGGGGTAGAAGATACCATAGAAAACATTGTCACAACAGTCAAAGAAAATGCAAAACATAGAAAGCTCCTAACCCAGAACATCCAGGAAATCCAGGACACAATGAGAAGACCAAACCTAAGGATAATAGGTATAGAAGAGAGTAAAGATTCCCAACTTAAAAAAACAGTAAATATCTTCAACAAAATTATAGAAGAAAACTTCCCTAATCTAATGAAAGAGATGCCCATAAACATACAAGAAGCCGACAGAACTCCAAATAGATTGGACCAGAAAAGAAATTCCTCCTGTCACACAATAGTCAAAACACCAAATGCACAAAACAAAGAAAGAATATTAAAAACAGTAAGGGAAAAAGGTCAAGTAACATATAAAGGCAGACCTATCAGAATCACACCAGACTTCTCAACAGAGACTATGAAAGCTAGAAGATCCTGGGCAGATGTCACACAGATCCTAAGATAACACAAATGCCAGCCCAGGTTACTATATCCAGCAAAACTCTCAATTAACATAGATGGAGAAACCAAGATATTTCATGACAAAACTAAATTTATACAATATCTTTCCACAAATCCAGCCCTACAAAGGATAATAGAAAACTCCAACAAAAGGAGGAAAACTACACACTAGGAAAACCAAGAAAGTAATTTTTCAACTAACCCAAAAGGATATAGCCACATAATAAATTCCATCTCTAACAACAAAAATAACAGGAAACAACAATTACTGGTCCATAATATCTCTCAACATCAATGGACTCAATTCCCCAATAAAAAGACATAGATTAACAGACTGGATATGCTGCATACAGGAAACACACCTCAGTTACAAAGACAGACATGACCTCAGGGTAAAAGGCTAGAAAAAAAAAATCTAAGCGAATGATCCCAAGAAACAAATTTGAGTAGTCATTCTAATATAAAATAAAATTGACTTTCCACCAAAAGTTATCAAAAAAGATAAGGAAGGACAATTCATACTTGTCAAGGAAAAATCCATCAAGATGAACTTCCGATTCTGAATATCTATACTTCAAATGCAAGGGCACCTAAATTCATAAAAGAAACCTTACTAAAGCTCAAAGTACACATTGTACCTCACACAATAGTAGTGGGGGACTTTAACACCCAACTTTCATCAATGGACAGATCAGAAACTAAACAGAGACACAGTGAAACTAGCAGAAGTTATAAACTAAATGGATTTAACAGATTATCTATAGAACTTTTCATCTTAAAACAAAGAAATATACCTTCTTCTCAGCACCTTAGGATACATTCTCCAAAACTGACCATATAATTAGTTACAAACAGGCCATCAACAGACAAAAAAATTAAAATAATCCCATGCATCCTATCATATCACCATGGACTAAGGCTGGTCTTCAATAACAACAAAAAAATGACAAAAAGCCCATATTCACATGGAAGCTGAACAATGATTTACTCAATAATAATTTGGTCAAGGAAGAAATAAAGAAAGAAATTTAAAAATTTTTAGAATTTAATGAAAGTGAAGGTACAACATACCCAAACTTATTGGACACAATGAAAGCAGTGCTAAGAGGAAAGCTCATAGCTCTGAGTGTCTCAAAACAAACAAACAAACAAACAAAAATCTGGATAATGCATGCACTAACAGCTTGACAGCACACCTAAAACTCTAAAACAAAAAGAAGCAAATGCATCCAAGAGGAACATAATGCAGGAAATAATCAAACTCAGGGGTGAAATCAACCAAGTAGAAACAAAAGGAACTATACAAAGAATCAACAAAACCAGGAGCTGGTTCTTTGAGAAAAACAACAGATAGACAAACTCTTAACCAGACTAACCAGAGAGCACAGAGAGAATATCCAAATTAACAAAATCAGAAATGAAAAGCGAGACATAACAACAGAAACTGAGGAAATTCAAGAAGTCATTAGATCCTACTACAAAAGCCTATACTCCATAAAATTGAAAATTCTGAAATAAATGAAAAATTTTCTAGACAGATACTAAGTACTAAAATTAAATCAAAGTCAGATAAACCATCTAAGCAGTCCCATAACCCCAAAGAAATAGAAGCAGTCATCAAAAGTCTCCCAACCAATCAATCAATCAATCAATCAATCAATAAATAAATAAATAAATAAGTAAATAAATAAAAAGCCCTGGACCAGGTGAGTTTAGTGCAAAATTCTATCAGACCTTCATAGAAGACCTAATACCCTCCAATGTATTCCTAAAAATAGAAACAGAGGGAACACCACCCAGTTCCTTCTATGAAGCCACAATTATGTTTATACCTAAATCACACGAAGACCCAACAAAGAAAAAAAAAAACTTCAGACCAATTTTCCTTATGAATATTGATAAAAAATACTCAATAAAATTCTTACAAACTCTATTCAAGAACACATCAAAACGATTCTCTATCATGATCACATAGACGTCATTCCAGGGATGCAGGGATGGTTCAATATATGGAAATCCATCAACATAATCTACTGTATAAACAAACTCAAGGGGGAAAAAAAAGAACCACATGATCATCTCATTAGATGCTGAGAAAGTATTTGGTAAAATTCAACACCCTTTCATGCTAAAAGTCTTGGAAAGGTCAGGAATTCACCCTCATAGAAGCAGGGAGAGGGCGGATGGAATAGGGGGTTTCTGGGAGAGGAGATAACATTTGAGATGTCAATAAAATATAGCCAATAAAAATGAAAAGAAAATAGATTATTCTCTCATACAATATATCCTGGCTGAACTTCTCTCCCTCCAGTCTTCTGAGCCCCACTCTCACATCTTATTTTACCCCAGATCCACTCCCTCTCCATTTCTACTTCAGAAAAGAGCAGACGTCTGAGAGACAACAGCCAAACAGAACAAAGCAAGATATAAGACAAGGTGAAAACCCTCCCATCAAGGCTGGGTAAGGCAACTCAATAGGAGCAAAAGAGTCCCCAAATGGTCAGAGGTACAACCGTTTCCACTGTTAGAAGTCCTGTAAAACCATGAGGCTGACTTCTACAACATATATGCAGAGGGCCTGGTGTGCACTCACTCGGGACCAATGCTTGCTGCTTCACGGACCCTAGTGAGCCCTGCTGAGCTGAGTTTGATAAGTTCTCTTGGTGTCTTCCATCCCCTGTGTCTCCTACAATCCTTCCTTCCCTGCGTCCATAGGGCTGTCCAATCTATGATGTGAGGGACCCTATAGAGATCTCCAACTTAGACTCTCTTTGCATGTGTACAGTAATTTCTTTACACATAGCCTTCCTACTTTCTGCTGTCGGGATCTGCCACAAAGCAATTCTTTATGTTTGGATTTCTTGCACAAAATTACCCAAACCCCACAAAATTTGGGAGAATTTGCTAACTTGCCATTCTTTTGGGCAAACCCAGCTAAGAGGTCTACATTTATACCAAAGAGTCACTTTCTCCCCTTAGACTGCACCCCCCTGCTCTCTCTAGCCAAAGGTGTCCATCCAAAAATGTCTCCTTTACTCCTTGAGAGCTTGTCTTTCAAGCTCTCACCTACCTAGTCTTCCTTGGGAATGGCACGTGCTGCATGTGGGAACCTCTGGGACTTCCCCACATCAGCCAAAGAGGAAGCTGAACATTCTTTGGTCTACACTGGAAGAGATCCACACTAAAGAGTTTGCTGATACTGCAGACACAAGGGGGATGAGGATGCTTGGAGAGGTGCAAGAATAAGCCAGTGTCTAGCCAGACACAACCCTAGTCCTCAGGAGGCTGAGGCAGGACTCTGAGTTCAAGGCCACTTGGGGTTCATAGTGAGACCCTGTCATAAATAACAAAGACAAAACTCTAGAAGCCAATAGTGGGATTCTTCTTTATGCCCCCACATTTAAAGAGTGGGGTTCCCGTGTTGGGTCTCACACGTTGTCCACTGTCTTTAAGCAACACATATTTTTCTATGGTGGCTTAGATTTGACATCAGAAAGACATTTAATGCTGTGACATCCATAAACAGTTCATTTGTCACAAGAGAGAACACCTCCAGCCGCCTATGGTTAATGGACTTAAATGCAGTTTTGTTTCAGCCCCCAGGACAAACACAATAGCTCCAGTGCCCACAGGGAGAAAGCCATTAGATTGGAACATGACTTCTGGCAATTTGTCACTGTCCTACAGCTTGCCTTAGAAGGACTGGCCCACCAAATTTGGAACAAAGAATTTCACTTTCGCTTTCTCCTTTTACCCACAAGATATGGATAAGCTGTGTGACTAAGCTGATGCTTAAATCAGAGAGACCGAAGGGGAAGAAGTTCATTTCACATAAAAGTCAAATTGGCATTCTTCCTTGTAAGACCAACGTTTGTTTATATATATATATATATATGTAATTAATTTATTTATTTTAATTGTTGCCATTTTCTCCTCACACAAGACTGGCCAAGAACACATGAAATTAATAGTGATACTTTGACTCCAGCACACACACACACACACACACACACACACACATACACACACACACACCCCAACACCTGTGTAATATTAACCTGCATCCCAATACTGGCTGATTCCCATGTGGGCCCATTAGCTTATTCTGAAAGTTTTCCAAGAAACCCATACACCAATACAGTCCTCTTCCTGAGAGCTAGTTAACCAACGAGATGGCGCTTGAGACTTATGTAACCAATGAGATGGCGCTTGAGACTTATGTAACCAATGAGATGGCGCTTGAGACTTATGTAACCAATGAGATGGCGCTTGAGATTTATGTAACCAATGAGATGGCGCTTGAGACTTATGTAACCAATGAGATGGCGCTTGAGACTTATGTAACCAATGAGATGGCGCTTGAGACTTTTGTAACCAACGATCTGGCGCTTGAGACTTATGTAACCAATGAGATGGCGCTTGTGACTTATGTAACCAATGAGATGGCGCTTGTGACTTATGTAACCAATGAGTAGCCTCCACAGGAAGCTACTGTTGCTGTGTGAACCTCGCTGTACTGAAAGAAATTCTCAGAACTGTTCAGAATCAGAAACAAATCCCAGCGCCCACGGTACGGTAGATTCAATGTCCCGTCACAGTAAGCGGGGTCGGGAGGCTCAGAGATCTTCCTGAAGCCAAACTTTGCTTCTTCACTGCTGAGCCTTAGTTCGTTTTCTGCCTTGCTGTGTGTTTCTAGATGCGACGCTTAAAAGAGGTTCCCCTTTAATCAGGCGCCGCAGAGGAGAACATAGTTTTCCTTTCTCCTCTGAAAATTCCAACCAATGCCCAGCTTTGCCTGTCGTTCCGTATAACACACTCCTCGTGTTAACCACGACGATGGGCACCCCAGGCTAAAGCTTCGAGGATGGACATAAGTCAGTGCCCTCTGTTTACCAGACGCAAAGAGGAAGACACAGCTGTCTACACAGCACACGCATCTTTGTGTTTTAAACCGGAATTTACAGTCTAAAATCCGGGTCTCGCGATAGCTTAGGAAAGAACTCACTGTGTGCAGTCCCAGCCCCTCAGGCCCCAGGGCTGTTCTGTCCAGGCGGGTCCTCTCGGCAGCGGGTTGTGGCTCTGCAATTGAAATCGCACATAGTCAGCCACGCTGTTACCAGAACACTCAGCAGCAGCAGCAAGAAAGTTTAGGTTCATTTAATGTCTCTGGAGTTGTCTTTGCAAACAGGAACAGGAAACACATCTAAGTAAGGCAACAGCGCTCAGCCCCTCCAGCAGTTGCTTTAAAGGACTCAGGGCTGAGTATCACACGCACCGTCTTCTCAAAGGACGGTGCCCAGTGTTGCATGGTCTCAGTTGCTTTGGACAGATCTATACGGACAATGTAGTGTTAAGGGGGAAGTGAACTCAGCTATAACCAAAAACTATCAACTTAAAATAAACTTATTTATGTATTAGTGTACACACACCTCACACAGATATACCACACACACACACACACATACACACACACACCACACATACACATACCACACACACACACACACACACACCACACATACACATACCACACACACACATACACACCACACACACACATACCACACACACACACACACACATACCACACACACACACACACACACACACACACCACACATACACATACCACACACACACACACACAGAGGTGGTGAAAGACTATATTGTCAAAATACAGAAATTATTTAAAACAATAAACTATAGGAACTGTCATTTGGGAATCATATACTGACAAATAAAGAGCTCAACTCAAATTCACTCACATAAAAATCAATACAAGGAAATATTTTTGGTGCGTTCAGCTGAACAACTAGCAGATAAAATAAAACAGGGGTCAGGCTGGTTTAGGGAGAGCAGAGATTTGCTTTTCTGTTTGGCTTTCTGCGGCTCTCCTGCCGTAGGCTTCTCTGCAGGTTGACTCTGAGGGTTCTTAGACCATGTCATATTCCAGTCACACACACACACACACACACACACACACACACACACACACACATAAAATGGCAGCCTCGTTGGTCCTAAAACAAACTATCTCAGTACCGCTCAAGTTTTTACTTTGTGAAGTCTAATGGAATGATGCAAACTAATCCAGGGCTAGCCCAAGAGATGAGGCTAGTGTGTTAGCTTACACAAAAATGACACGGAGAGGCCTTTGGGGCTCTTTGAGGAGGAGAAGGGGGAGAAGGGAATTATGAAAAATAATCCACACATTTCCCCCCACAATAAGGCTCAACCAGAGAGGAAGGCTGAGATCTCAGCACACCTGTCCACAAAAACACTGGACTAGCCCTGGGATTGTCAGCTACGGAACCCAGAAGGAGCAAGTCTAGACTCCCAGGCCTGCTTCACCAGACTTTTCTGTCAGCACAGGGTTCGCTCTCGGAGGAAATGACTCAGAACCCCATTTTGGTTATGAAACGTCTTCCACGGCGTGTGAATCTCCCCTGCTTTCTGTCTTCTGTTCGTCATCCAGACAGCTCCTCCAGAGTGGGCCGACATCACAGCTGGAAGCCGACCATGACAGATGTCACACGCTGCCTCCCCAGTGTTCAGTCTGTCTCTCTCCCTCCGGAACCCTGAGGTTGTCCAAAGCAAAAGCTCTCAGATGAGGAGGAGGGGTCAAGTGAGCCTGTCACCATAAGTTCTGTGAATGGGGGTTACTTGACAAAAGCCACGCAGTGTAAGACCTGAACCGGAAGGAGCTGCCACGCTGGCCTCTGCCTCCTCCCCTGCCCTTTGAGAACAAGTGATTATCTTTGCCTAAGTCATCCAGAAGGGTTCTGTTAGGACACAGAACAAAACCAAAAGCCAATATATTTTCACTAACACCTCGATAGTGATGTAGTGAGAAATGCAGACTCAAGTCTAGTCTCCTGACCTCACTAGGAATAGTTCTGATCCTAGGCACAGTCTGACCTCTGAATTCCATACAGTGGCGTTTCTACTTTGGAGCTTCAGTGAGGTAGGGACATGTGGCGGGGCCGACCTGTAACCCCAGCACTCGAAGATAAGGGCTCTATAATATTTTCATCTGCACAGCTAAATGCAAGGTCAGCCTGGGCTACCTGAGACCCTGGCTTCAGAAAACCCAAACATAACGGAGGCTTGCCTTCTTCCTCAGCTGAGCAGGTGATTTGAATGACTTGAGCCATAGTTCAAACAGGGGCGGAGGGCTCATTTCCCACCCCCATGTTTTTGTTGGTTTTCTTTTCTTTTCTTTTTTAATATATGATGCTCAAGCACTCTAGCTGCTACAGCAAGACTGCCTTAGCTGAAGCAAATGAAACCTGTCTCGTTCAACACAGTTCCCTTCAGTGTGTCTGTGGGAGAGCCGGCCCTCTTCCCAAATCTGCTACAGAGGAGTTTTGTCTCTTGATTTGTCTCCCCCACTAGGCTATTAAAAGATGTCAGAGCCCCCATGAAAGTTGAGACAAACGTACCCATCCCAGAAGAAACCATATCCGAAGATTGATTCCAGGAGGATTAAGGTTTTAGCTGTGAAAAGCTAAAAAGGCTTAAATGTTTAGAGGGAGCTTAAAAAAATAATAATAACATTTTCTGGCCTCAGAACGGGAAAGGAATCTTCAAGGCATATAAGGGTTAACCATAAAAAGAAAGACTGACGTATTTGCAACTGTAATATTAAGGTCTGACAAAGAGAGGAAGGGGTTGTGAATGTCTCAGCAGATAACGTCATTTGCCACCAAGACTGGGGGCCTGGCTTTGATCCCTGGGGCCCTATGTGGTGGAAGGGGAGTATCAACTCCAGAGAACTGTCCTTTGACCTGCACTCGTGTGCTGTGTGTGACAGGTATATGACCCCCACCCACACCACCCCCTAAATAAATGTACAGGTTTCAAAGTTAAAAAAAAAACAATACCGACAGGCCAAACCAGTATTCAAATTGTCCAACGAAATGCTATGAATCTGTCCTAAAAACAAGACAATAACAAAACAAGCAGAAGATCTGATGGGGACACCACGGAGGAGACAAGCAGGCACAGTGGGGGAAGGCAGGCTCAGAGGAGACAGGCACAGAGGAGACAGACAGGCACAGAGGAGACAGGCAGGCTCAGAGGGGGAAGGCAGGCATGGTGGGGGAAGGCAGGCTCAGAGGAGACAGGCACAGAGAAGGAAGGCAGGCACAGAGGAGACAGGCACAGAGGAGACAGACAGGCACAGAGGAGACAAACAGGCACAGAGGAGACAGACAGGCACAGAGGAGACAGGCAGGCACAGAGGAGACAGGCACAGAGGAGACAGGCACAGAGGAGACAGGCACAGAGGAGACAGACAGGCACAGAGGAGACAGACACAGAGGAGACAGGCAGGCACAGAGGAGACAGGCAGGCACAGAGGAGACAGGCAGGCACAGAGGAGACTGACAGGCACAGAGGAGACAGACAGGCACAGAGGAGACAGACAGGAACAGAGGAGACAGACAGGCACAGAGGAGACAGGCAGGCACAGAGGAGACAGGCAGGCACAGTGGGCGAAGGCAGGCTCAGAGGGGGAAGGCAGGCATGGTGGGGGAAGGCAGGCTCAGAGGAGACAGGCACAGAGAAGGAAGGCAGGCACAGAGGAGACAGGCAGGCACAGAGGAGACTGACAGGCACAGAGGAGACAGACAGGCACAGAGGAGACAGACAGGAACAGAGGAGACAGACAGGCACAGAGGAGACAGGCAGGCACAGAGGAGACAGGCAGGCACAGAGGAGGAAGGCACAGAGGAGACAGACAGGCTCAGACGAGGAAGGCAGGCTCAGAGGAGGAAGGCATAGAGAAGGAAGGCAGGCATGGTGAATAGACAGATGAAAACTGAGCATGTGCCATCAGAAAATGCAAATTAAATGTCTGGGTGGGTGTACATTGATGGCAGCACAGGATCCATTTCATCCTGTGGAACCGAATGTCCCCAAACCCTATGAGCGCCTACTGACATTCTCCAGTGCTGTGGTCTGGCTGATGTGTGTCCGCTGTGAAACTTAACGCCCACTGCAGCACCATTAAGGGCTGTGGGCCTAGCGCCATTGTGAAAACGGCTTTGCATGCAAGCCCTCTCATCCTTCGCCTTCTACTGTTATACTGTGTGTGTGTGTGCGCACATGGGTGTGAGTGTGTCCTTACACGTGTGTGCACGTGTTTGAAACACAGCACATAAGTGGAAGTCAGGGGACAACTTAGGAGAGTCGGCTCTCTGCCCTCAGCACATGGGTCAGGTCATCAATCAGCCTTGGTGGCAACCATCTTGCTGTGGTTTGAGTAAAATGGCTCCCATAGGTCCATCAGAAGTGCCCTTATTAGAATAAATGTGGCTTTGTTAGAGTGTGTCGCATGGAGGTGGGGGAGGCTTCAAGGTCTCAGTCTTCTTCAGCTGCCTGTGGAACAGGATGTAGCACTCTCAGTTCCCTCTTGGACACCACGGCCACCTGAGTGCCGCCATGCTTCCCGCCATGATGATAGTGGACTGAACCTCTTGGACTGCAAGCCAGCCGCAGTGAAACGTTCTCATTATTGAGAGCAGCTGTGGTCATGGTGCCTCTTCATGGAAATAGAAACCCTAACCAAGACACATCTTTACCCACTGAACTGTCTTGCCGACCCCACATCTTTGTTTCTAGCCTATAGATGTCCAGCTACCCAGCGCGACTTGTTACTTTCGCTGAGTTACTTTCTCACACTCACACACTCAACTAGTCCTTACTCATGGCCACCTCTGGGTTCTCTGCGCCTTTCTGTTGTTAATATACCCAGCCCTCTGCTGATTCTATGCAGCATTGATTGCTGCATATTATAATCAATTAATTATAAATAATATGATATAATTATAAATATTATAAATAATAATATAAAATTTGATTATAAATAAATTTTAAAATGAGGTTCACTTTATTTCTTTGAATGGATTTAGGGATTCTAATTTTAATTGAATTATTAGAAAAATATTGCTTATATTACCAAAATTTTCGGTGTGATTTTTAAAAATTAAAAAGTATGTAAAAACTAGGATTAAATATAAATTTGTGGAGAAATGACACAGTTGGTCCTTTATGTCTTCTATCCCATAAAGAACATAGTATAATTCTTCACTTACTTAAATATTTTTAATTTTATTGGAATTTTGTGATTCTCTGCATTAGAACTTTTATAATCTATTTTAGATATATAAGTAAGTATTCCATATGCTCCTCTTCTTCTTTTAATAGCAAGGCAACTATTCTGTATGTCCCAACATGATTATAAGTGAAACTGAATTTTAACTTCAGGGTTCATGTATCTATTACTAGCATATATAGTTCATTTGCAGAGGGTTTATTATTATTATTATTATTATTATTATTATTATTATTATCATTATTATTACTACTATTATTATTATTATTTTCTTTCATTATGAAACTCTACTCCTTAGTTCTAGGGCGGTCCCCCCCCCCCAGGGTGGTGTTAGTTCGTTGGTTTGGGTTTTTTGTAGCTAGCATTGTATTTTCCCAGTAAGACCCCGTGGCATCTCTGGGTAGGAAAAACACTCTAACCTCCCTCTGCTTTACCTGATTTTACTGCCCCCCCCCTCTCTCTCTGTCTCTCTCTCTCTCTTTTTTGCTTTCCTGCAATGTAAGATTTCAAGTGCTCCGCTGAGCATCGAGAGGGAGTTGTGAGAGGGGTGTCCTTACTTTGTTCCTGATCTTAGGGTGAAGGACTCAGTCTCTCACTACTGTGCAGCCCATTGGCTGCAGTGTTTCTCATGGTAACTCGTGATACTTTCCTCTCCATTCTCTGAGTCTTTATTGCTAGTGGTTGTTGAGTTTTGTCATTCGTGTTGATTTTTGGGCGTCAGTCAATATGGCTATGATTTTTTCCTTTAGAGTTTTGAATATATCTTCGTAGCATGTTGAATTTCACATTGCTACTTCTCAGCATGTAAACATGTCTGCTCTAGCTGGCCTGTTCTGGTGGGTGATGTACTGCAGGACTTAGGAAGGATCCCCTTTGTGTTTGTCGTTTGTAAGATTTCACTCAAACTCTTGAGTCCGTGTGCCGATGTAAACCTGAGTAATTTTGACTTTATTGTTCTGAACGCCTTCCCAGCCCTACCCTGGGCCATCTCTCCTCCGGCCCTACTGACTTCTTAGGTCCGATAAACAGAATTCTCACGGTTCTACTTTCCCTTCTACTGCTGTGGGAAACCACGTGGCCAAAGCAACCTGGGATGGAGAGGTGTGGCTCACACTTCCACACCATAGTCCCATCATGGAAGGCAGGTTGGGAACTCAAGACAGAAACGAGCAGAGCCTTGGAGGAATGCTGCTCACTGGTTTACTCCTTGTGACTTGCTCAGTCTGCTCTCTTATAGAACTCAGGGCCATCTGCTTGGGGGTGGCACCTTCTTTAGTGGGCTGGGCCCTTCCATACCAATCATTAATCAATGACCTTCAGACTTGCCTACAGGACAATCTGTCTACAGAGACATTTTCTCAACCAAGGTTTCTCTTTCCAGACGACTCCAGCTTGTGTCAAGCTGACAGAAAACCAACACAGCCACTTATGTGTCCTTAAGACTGGTACGGCAAAGTTATGCTTTTCTTCTTTAAGTTACCACTCCTGCCTGCTTCCCGCGGACTAAATACACGGACGGACAGGAAGGAAGCTGTTCCCTGGAGGTAGCTGCCTGTTATAAAGCTTCCGGGAGTTTCTCTGTGGAGCAGTGTTTCCGCTCCGGCTTTCAGTCCGGCAGGAAGTTGAGGCACCAATGGGTGGAGTTTGTTACAACGCAGGGCTTTTCTCCCCTCTACCCCCCAGTCCCAGACTGGTTCAGTTCTTCTCCAGCCTTCTAGCTGTTTGCATGGACTTTTTACTCTTCTCTCTCCGGGATCCGCCTCCCTCGGACTTCCTGTTTCCCTGGCCCAGTTCAGCATCAGAATCTGCATCCGAGGATTCCCTAGCCCTTGACCCAACTAAACATGCCTCCCAGACACTGTAAGGGGTTCACATTCACCAACGTATTATTGCCCTCCTGGCTAACAGAATCCAGATCCTTCTTCTCTGCAAGGCCTGGATGAGGGAGATAGACTTTAAAGATCTCTTCTCTCTAGGACGCAGTCCTGCGAGGTCACCAGCTGCTGCTGGCTTCCCTAAGCCTGGCACCAGAGGGCAGGAAGATGAATGGGTGGGAAGACAAATTAACACCGCAAAGCTTGATACATAGTAAATACTAAAAATAGCCAGACCGCAGTAGTCACCTTTAGAAATTTCATTTGTGCTTCTTTTTGGGGGGGGGGGCTTAAGAAGGGAGGGAACACTTTAAAGCAGGACTGGAAATGTTACCTGGAGGGCAGAAGAGTTTCCCCTGCAGGCAAACAGCCCCACCTCCTCTCTGGAATAACCCTTTCTGGGCTCTCTTCATCCCTGCAGCTCTGGAGGGCCTCCCTCCCAGGGCTGCACAAGGCACCCCTACTCCTGCAAGGAGCCGGGGAAAGTGCCTGGGAAGCTGCAGGCTTGGCCGCATCTTTTTCCCTCTGCGGAATTTCCAGTTGTCCCCAGAGGAAAGAGGTGACTGGGACCAGTACGTATCTGTCTGCGAGTCCCTGTTCCTTAGGTCACAGCAAGGCCCCAGTTCCTACAGACATGATCTAAGTGAGGCGGTAACTCCAGATTAGGACTCCACAAGACTCCAAACATGCTTTGATGGTCGGGGGCAGAATATCCAGGTTTAATACAAGAGAAGAGTAAACCCCTTTTTATTCTCTTGCTGTTGCCTCTCTCTCCCTGGTGAACAGTTCCACCCCCTGTGAGTCTGTGAGGTTTGCTAGAACAGAGAGAAGATGTAGGGAGGGAAACAAAGCCATCCTCCTGGGTGAGCACATGCGCCTTCCAGTTCTTCATCATCCCCCCACAACAATCAACAATGCCTTCCATCCCATTCCCTCTCGGAGACTAGCTGCAAATAGGCAGCCCTCTGTCTCCATCTCTTCTCTTAAAAATCACATCTGGATCTGCTTCCTCTGTGAGTCGGAGGAACAGGATGAGCAAGGACCACCCTCCTGCGAATGTCACTGTATGTGTAAAACTCCCTTCCGGGGCACCCACACTTTCCCATCACCCCTCTCCCATTTCCCATCTGCCTCCCCGGCTCCTCCTCAGCCTTGCTCAGTCTCACAGGGATGATGAGTTCTGCGTCTTCACCTTCGCAACCACTGCGTTCCTCCGCCTACCAATCAGGCTTCCCGATGGGACTCGGATTCCTTCTCTCCTCTACTCCGGAACCTTCCTTCTTGACACCTCTACCTCCTGAACCCACTGAGGCCTCTCCACCTGCTTCCCACAGGCTGCCTCTGGATTCCCAAACTGTCCAAGGCAATGCCCTTGGCCTTCCTGCTCAACTCTCTCCAGTGCATTAGGCCTTTGGATTCTGTGACAATGCAACATCCTGGTTTTTCCTGGGGACTGCGTGTCCATTTCCAGGACCCTGTGACCAGTGTGTAAGGGTGGGCATTACCACTGTCTAACGTTACCAGGTTGAGCAAATAAAGATACTGATCTTGCAGTTGGATTTGAATTTCAGATCAATTTTAAACGCTGCTTAGCATGTCTAAAGGGAACTTTTTTTACACTGAAATAGTGTTCTTTCCTACCTGAAACTGAATTCTGGGTTCCTGATTTTTAACTTGACGGCCACTATAGCTTTTCTTCTTCAGCGTTTGTCTCTAACCGCACCCCTTTCGTTTTCTATCTCCATGGCCCTTGTAATGATTTTTTTTTCCTCAGAAAAACAAAAACTAAACAACCCTAAATCTTCACCTCTCAACTCCTCTCTTTCTTCCCTGTTTCTATCGCCCCCTTTCTCTCAGTTCTGTGTTTTCCCCTGCGGATATTTTATAGCGTTTCTGAATTCAGTTGAAACGGACATCACTGTTTGACCCCAATCCCTTTGGGTCCTTCAGGCCCTTTGTTTTCGTTTCTATCTCTCTGGCCTCCCAATCAAATCAACTCCGATCTCACCTCCTTCCTCCTCCGGTGGCTAGGTCTTGGTTCTGCCTTAACTGCTCTCTCCAGCCTGCCTTCCCTTCTATGTCCCTGGGACCCGTGGATGTGAGGCTGTCACCAAATCCTACCAGTCTTTTGAACCTGCCTTCAGCTAGTTCCAACACTTCTGAGCTCCTTACCTGCAACCTCACAACCCTGAATACCTCACACACTGCCACTGTATGAGCATCCTGAAGTGTAAGTGTGGGTGTTGCCCCCGTGCTCTAAGATGCCCCTGGCTACTGAAGTTCACATGCCTCAGCCAATGTTCAGAACTTGTCATAACTTGCTCTTTCTCAGCTCATCTCCCTGTGGTCATCTTGGGGACCTTCAGAATACAACCTAAGGCCTTCCTCTGTTCATTGGTTCACACTCACACTTAAGCTTAGTTCATCTTGAAAGGGACAAATGCAGTTCAGGGGTAAGTATAAAACTATTTACTGAGTTGCTAAAGGGAGCCGGTTAGAAGCAAGCATATTTGGGCCATAGGATGGTTCAGTGGTTAGGAGCACTTTACTCTTCTTGCAGGAGAGACTGAGATTTGGTTCCTAGAACTTATATGATGACTCCAATTCCAGGGCATCTGGTGGCCTTTTCTAGACTCTGTGGGTGCCACATAGACATGCAAACAGAACATTCACACACATAAAATAGAAATAAATAACTCTTTAAAATAATAACTATTGAAGTAATTAAATAAGCAAGTCGTTGGGAGCTGATATAAAAATTCACTTTTTCACAAACTCAGTGCTCGTACCGGGTATGAGCAATGTCCAGTTCTCATGAGCATCCTTTATCCCTGTGATATCAAGTCACTGCTAAACTTAGGGAAATCCACTCAGCCACTGTTGCCTCTCCACTGACCTCTTCACTGGATCCCTTTCTTGTCACCCTATTCTTGCAGATGGGAGCTTGCGGTGGCTTCTGTAAGAGCTTCTACCTTCTGTGTGATAGAAATCTCCAAGCAATCGCGGGCTCTATGTGCTTCGAATTCACATTCTGATCCCAAAACACGAGACCATACAAGTGACCTAAGTCACGGGATCCTTACGTTTTGTTGCAACCAACAAGACAGTAAACATTTCCAACCCCACAGCGTGTGCAACCTGAATAAGGAAGATTTTATCTTGGCTCACAGGTCCAGGGCTGAGTTCATCATGGGAAGGGAGATCTGGTGGCAAGAGCTTTAGACAACTAGTCATGTCCAAAGTCAGAAGGCAACACAGTAGAGCTGCCCCCTGATGGTGGGGGCACAGGTGAACCAGCCCCAAAGGTGTGAGCACAAGAGAGCTGTATCCACTACTTGCCTTCTATTTGGTGACATGGGCAAGGGAAAAAATGACCCTCTCCTTCCCTCTCGCCCGCTACCAGCAATGGCAGGTAAGAGAGCTGTCCCCAAGGTCATCAGAGTGGTAGAGCAGGCCCCGCATCTCACTGGGTAGAAGCGAATAGCTGGTCCTGGATTTGGAGGTTGTGGGTCTGCTGGCCCTGGAGGCACAAGTGTGAAAGAGGTGACCCCACCTCTTGTCAGCTGGGTGATGGCATGGATGAGGGACAGACACCCTCCTCCCTTCCCTCCTTTCTTGCCATCTACAGCAGGCAGCAAAGCTGGCCTTGAGGTCATGAGAGTAAAACTGGCCTTGTCCCTCACCAGCTGCGACAGTGGGAGAGAGCAAGCCCTGTGCCTCACCTAGGCAGCAGGGTAGAGCTAGTGCCCCGAGTGTATGAGAACAGGTGATCTGGGGGCTCACCAGCTCAGATACCCCTCAGGCCCAGATCCAGGGCTTTGCATTGACCCACCCCAACATCTACCCCAAACCCTGAACTGCATTGAAGGGACCGGTTCTACAGATCCAAAGCTACAGCATCTCCACGACACAGGGCAGTAACAGAACATCTGAGAGGAGTCCCAGTGAGGGTTATCCAGCATCAGAAGCCAGAGGCCTTGTAGGAGATCAATGACATATTGTAATGAGCATTTGGCAATCGAAGTGTGGACCAAAGTGTATGCCGTGGGGTCACACTGGTGCACCACAATCTCAATGAGAATTGTTCTATTCTCTGTTGGGGGGGGTTGCAAGGGTGAGGGTGAGTGCAAAAAGAGGGGGAGATGAGTGAGATTGGGGTGCATGGTGTGAAATTTACAAAAAAATAAAAAATAAAAAGTGGTGGTGGGGGGGGGTAGGAATGCTTCTGTTCTGCCCACGGTCTCCTTTTTGTGTATTCTGGGAGCCCAGCGCTTTCTGCCCCCTTCCACATTTAGGGATTGCTCACCCCCACTCAATTAACCCAACCTAGATAATCCCTCGCAGACATGTCTAGGAGCTTGTTCCTATGGTAACGTGAGTCCCATGAAGTTGACAATGGAGACGAACCATCACAATCACAAAATTTAAGAAAGTACCAGCAAAGGCAACGAAGAATGAATAATGTTTAGTGCGACTACTCTTAAAAGTCAAAACGGATGAAAGATATTGATGGACGTCTGAAGAAAGACCGGCTCGCTCTTGCTGAGTTTGTATTGTTTCCCTGGATTCAGGAGCAGCTCAGCATTGCGCCATTTTTAACCCTGTTGTGTTTAAAACCTCAATGCTTTTCCGTTGTGGGTCTTCTGCAACCGTTTTGATTTGTTTGAAGTTATCCGCGCTATCATTTATTGAGACTGACGTTTTCAGCAGCATCTAGCTCTGCACGAGGCAAACTCTCTGCTGGCTTACCTCCCACTACCTGGTCTCATCCCCAAGATGGTGTCTGCACTGTCAGTTTCTGTCTCCTTGTTAGGAAACGGTGTCCCTCTGGTGACTCTACCTTCAGTCTAAATCATTCTTCTTGACCGTCTCAGACATTTGGGTGTACCTCAGACACGGGCAGCTTTGAAACACTTGGAATCTCTTGTCCGGTTCAACAGTATTTCTTAAAGCACGTGCTGAGGAGACAGGGAACCAACAGTTCACTCATGGTGTACTTATAGAATGCCAAGCAGACATCCTCCCCATCCCAGAGGAGCACATAAGTCTGGCGTCTTTAGCCCGGTACCATCCATGTATATCTACGCTAGCCTAAGATGGATTAGACATTATTGGATGCGACTTTAAACATTCTTTCCCTTAAGACAAACCCTTAACTCTTGTAGCCCAGAATGGCCTCAAATGCACGATTCTTCTGCCTCAGCCTCCGGTGCGCTGAGAGCACTGACAGCGCCCAGCTTAGGTGAGGTAGCTTTGTTCTGGAAGGATCAATAACTGAGATGCTTTGTGTGTGTGTGTGTGTGTGTGTGTGTGTGTGTGTGTGTGTGTGTGTGGAGGGGGGACTAAAACAGAGGGAAAGACACGGAAAGTGTGAAGCAGCAACTTCCCCGAGATGAAGGTCGTGGCTGGAAATCAGAAGCAGAGAAGGTACCTGCCCAGGGAGGGAACGGGAAGGACTCCCGGTAAGATGAAGCCAAGAAGGATCTCCAAAAGGTCAGGGGGTTGCCTAAATCCATCCCTCTTGGTCCAAAGAACCGTTCCAGTTAAATCAACTGTAGTCAAAGCAAGTGTTTCACAAGCCTTTCTTCCTTTCAGGATTGGTGCTTCAGAAAATCAAGTCAAACCCATGTTTCATTCCGTCCTGGGTGCCGCCATAACTGTGTTCCAGGCAGAGCATCGTCTGGACACCAATGCTAGGACCATGGCCACGGGTGAGATGGATGAGGATGTAAGCAATGTGATGGAGAAGGGAGAGGAAGCCATCGCTTCCCACACAGTGCCAGGAGGAAGGTAGGTAGCAAGGGCTCTGTCAGAACAGCCCCAATTCTTTCATCTCCAGGCACCGGCCCACGTGAGATGCTCTTTAATGAGATCCACAGCAGATACATCCAAGCATTCAGCATACTTGGATGTGCAAAATTTCACAGCTGGTCACGGGTTCATAATAACTATGTGCCTCTTTTGTGGGGGAGATGCCGCACCCCGCTGAGAGTCGGCAGGGCAGCGCAGCTCCCCCGGCTTTCCAAATAGAGCAGCTTGAAGACTCCGCTGGCAATCTGAACTGTACAATAATAGAAAACACCCCAGGCAGAGTGTGAGAGACCATTTTTGTAAACAGCGAGATGGGAAGGTGTAAACAAGAATGGGAAGAAAACATCCACCCTGGAAAAACACTGCTTTTTGACAAGGGAATGGAGATAAACTCAGTCTCAGATATCATGGAACAAAAGCCCAGAGAAGTGTGAAATCGCACACCAGGCAACTTCAGGGATCCATTCCAATCTGCCGGCACCTCCCTTTTGGCATCAGGCATCCTTCTAATTTTATGTGCTTGTGTTGGGGAGTTCGTTTCCCTTCCCAAGCAGCATGACCAGCATTTTGAGGCACTTACAGCTTCTCCAAGCCTCTTCGTCCTTCACAGAGCCCAAAAGTATTGATCTGAAGAATCCATAGCATCCTGGAGGCCATGCGTGTCCAACTGTCTTTGTACCATCCTTGCATGCAGTAAAAATACATCCAAAGTCTCACGCTGCATTTTCATAAGGCTCCTGTAACTGGGTTGTTAGAAAGATCCAGAATTGTTTATCCTTTCAAACAAGGCTACTGTTGACTAAACAAGTACTCTTTACAGTAGTAGTTTGAGGGTAAGAAAAGTGAGCAAGACCCTGGCTTTGAAGATCCCATAGACCTCAGGAGAGGAGAGACTTGGAAACGCCTGGCATCAGTCAAGGAGGGAGCCACCTTTATCCCTCAGTGATAAGATGCATGGGAAACAAGAGTTTATAGGCGGTCGGAGATTTGAACAGGCACATGCGCTAAGTGCCACAGAACAGCTCATAAGAGTTTATACAAGCTAAGTACTATGTAAACAAACTGAGGCCTGAAATGTGTTAGGAGGAGGAAGATGAGGGGAAAGAAGAGGAGGAGGAGGAAGAGGGGAGGAAGAAGAGGCGGGGGAGGAAGAGGAGGAGAATGGTGATTCAGATTGTTTACATCAACCAATAAAAACAATTTATATGAGCAGGTATGGTAAGGACAGCCCTCTCTTGCCCTTCTGAAAGATTAGCAAGCTCAGGAACTCTGGAATAGCCAACCTGCCCTTTGATTCCTATTTTCTTCTGCCTTCCCCCACTGCAAAGCCAACCTTCTCTGCTCATCCCAGGGAAAACTGCTTCTTGGTTTTGTTTTGTGTTTTGACACAACAGATGCTAATTGACTCTAGGATGATAAACCAGTCAGACCTCCAGACTAAACTGATTTTTGTCTCTGGCGTCTCTCACTTGGGCTGTGTCCCTTCAAGACCCATGGCTAAAGGAGGTGGCTGTAGTTGAAGCAGTGCAGCCATGGTCCAGCAGCAGTGCTATCTAAAAGGTGGAGACTGTTCTTCTGTGACGTTCTTCAGCACCCACCTCTGTCTCTCTTGCTCAGTAGCCCAGCTGTTGGCCTTGACCTCCAAACTGCTTTGCTCAAATCAGAACCGTGCCATGCGTGTTCCGTTGTACCAAGACGGCTGTATCACAAACGCAGTGACTTCTTATAGCACCTATGGATTGTATTAATGTACCGGCTGGTTTTGTGTCAACTTGACACAAGCTGGGGTTATCACAGAGAAAGGAGCCTCCGTTGAGGAAATGCCTCCATAAGATCCAGCTGTAAGGCATTTTCTCAACTAGTGATCAAGGGAGGAGGGCCCAGCCCATTGTGGGTGGAGCCATCCCTGGCCCAGCCCATGGTGGGTGGAGCCATCCCTGGGCTGGTAGACCTGGGTTTCATAAGAAAGCAGGCTGAGCAAGCCATGGGAAGCAAGACAGTAAGTAACATCCCTCCATGGCCTCTGCATCAGCTCCTGCTTCCTGACCTGCTTGGGTTCCAGTCCTGACTTCCTCTGGTGATGAGCAGCAATGTGGAAGTGTAAGCTGAATAAACCCTTTCCTCCCCAACTTGCTTCTTGGTCATGATGTTTGTGCAGGAATAGATACCCTGACTAAGACAATTAAGTAGGTGCTGTAGCTGAAGACAGACCAGGACGAACAGTCAGGAGGCAGGAAAACTAAGACTAGAACTAGGTCAGGAGACAAGAAAGGCTACTTCAGTGCCAGAAAGCCTTGGCTGCATGTGTGTTTGGATTTTTCTCCTGACGGCAGAAGTTATGGTTTTCATTTTTCTGAATAGCTCTCGAATAAGCAGCTACATTCGTGATTCGATTGAAGATAGGCATCCCTTAGATCTCTAAGATGGGTGTGGCTACTTTGCTTGGCCAACCCCATTTTTGTGCTTCTGAAACAGTTGTTTCAGGTTTGTGCTCCATCTTACAGTGTTAGACTGAGTTAGGAACATATTACAGGCTGAGGGCAGATGGAGCGTACCACTGTGGGTTATTAACACAGCAAGTGTCAACATTCTTGCTTTAGAAGATCTTGTAGTCTTGGATCCTGGAGAGGTCCTGTCTCTTGCAGAGAAAGCGCCTCAACAACAAGCAGTGTTAGAGTAAGGTGGACAGGCAGGGGGCTCAGGATCCCCGTGTGACCTGAAGCTCAGAAAAGGAAGTTCAGACTTGGAGGAGGTCCTGTCACCTTCCTGCAGACACTAGTCTCAGAGGCAGCGCTGGATAAGGGGAACATGAGCTGGTAAACGCCTGTCTAGCTTTGCAGTGTAAACCCACACCACCAGATCCAGGTGCTACTTGGGTACTCCTGAACAAGAAAATCCAACTTAGACTTAATCACTGACGAGAGATGCCATCAGCATGTCCCCAGGAACAGACACCTGACAGCTGATGTCCTACTCTGAGGAATGACTCATATGACACCCTGCTTCCAAGTAAAGCTGCCTCTTTCCGCATAAAACCTAATGATCAGTGCTTCAACTTGCAGGTAAGCACATCTGGAACTTCAGATTTATCTGTTAATATGTGTATCAAATAAATCTGAGGAAACAGGCGGGTCTGAGCCCCACCCAGTAAAGAAGCACAGGAGAGAACTTAGGTGATAGATCAGGAGCTGAGAGAGATTCTAGGACCTTCCACAGGAAGCAGACTGAGGAAGACGCACTCTAGATAAATGCACCCCTGGGCTTTTTGCTTGCCTCAAACAGGAAAGGTTACTTGTATTTACCTTCGCTTATTGTCTGTGTGCCTTTTAAAAGACACCTTTATTTAATTTCTACAAAGAAAACAACCCTGAAGGGAGGAAGGGAAGCTTTGACTTTTCTGTGATGAATGAGTTATTTCACCAAGAGCTCTCCTGCTCTGGACAATAGCTCTTTAAAGCCCTTGGCACAAGAGAAGCCAACATCTACAGCTCGAGGCTTACTACGAATGAGTGAGGAAAACTAAGGGGGATTTGGAAAGGAGAGGGGAAGCTGGGCGCACTGAGAACCCCATCCCCTGCAGGGGACTTAACTGAGTGAACACATTGTGTGTGGTTAACTTTGGCTTCACCTTAGCCACCCTGTCAAGGCAGCTGCAGAACTGAGTCCTAAATAGCAAAGATTTCCTCTTCCTGTCTCATCGTAGGCTAAGTGATCTTGTGACCCAGGTCCACCCACAGATACGGGCCCAGTCCTGAGTTCAATGCCAGCCAAGCAGCTGCTGGGCAGGTGCACTTCTGATGCATAAATACGGAGTAGGGATTCTGAGATGATTCGACTTTATAAAGGAGCCACCAAACCAAGGAGAAAAACAAACAAGATGCCAAATACGCAGGTGTTGGTTACAGTAATCAGTGGACAAGGTGGTAAGCCCACATTTCTGGAAGTGGTGTTTTATAAGGACTCAGAATCCATAAGAAGAAGTCCGAAAAAATGAGTATCTAGTACATTCAAAATATAAAGCTTTATAAGCACCATGCAATGCGTAGTGCATACAGCTTCAATGGTGTCATTCTATTAACTCGTTATCCGTGAACAGACGTTTAAAACGAAAGTGAAAAAAAAACACCAAATAGCCTTAAAAGGAATAACCGTGAAAAGCTAGCGTTGCTATCATAGTATCTGAACTTCGACGACGTGAGCTCTTACAATTCGCACACAGGGTTGCCATGGAGTCAAGAGCGTATTTATGTGCAAATGTCTGTGCTTAAAAAAAAGGCTGGTCAGAGAAATCCTGATATATTTAAGAACTATCTGTAAATATTCTGATTTCACTCTCCTCATAACGCCCCCTGTCACCTGCTAACTCTGAGGCGCTTTGGAAGCCGTGGACAACTTTTGGGTGGGTGGAGTGAACCCCGTTTTTTTTTACCTCCAGCCACAATCTGCTTGAAAGCAGGCATGGAGCACATCCCATGCACTCTGTCTTTTGTAAGTTTGTCCTTCCATGGTACGGATCCCAACATCCCACGACTCATAAGCCTGGACGTGTAACTTTCTTATCACAAAGTGCAAACCCCTCAGGCGAGCCCCACTGATCCCTGCCTCTCTGATGCCCGCCCGTGAGGCACAGTGTATCGAGTCATTTACCTTTGCCAGCCATGGCACTGCCCACCGGATACAGTTCCCTAACTGCTCGGTAAGAATCCAACTTAGCAGACCTGAGTCGCTCACTGTCTTCTGCTGAGTTTGAGACAAAGGGCTACGAAATGCCTCAGGGCCAAGAGGACTGGGTGGTTCCTTTGATGAGAACAGATCCAGGTGGCAGCCACAAAGAAAATGAGAGACTTCGTATTTTAAGTCCCATATTTATGGTAGGTTTTTTTTTTTTTCTATGTAGCAATAGACAGCAAAAAGCACATGGGTTTTGTTGTGCTTTGGATCTGGAACGTTGCACACACTTGTATTGTGAGCAGCAGACCCTCACTTGTAGCACTGTTTTGAAGGCTGTGGGGTCTTTAGGAGGTTAAGGTCTAGCTGACAGATTTAGGCCGGTAAGGACAGGACCTTGGCGGCTACAGCCTGGTTCCAGCTGGCTTTCTGGGCTCCACGGTCTGCAGCAGTACGTACTGTTCCTTCACGCTCCTGCTTTCTCGGATAGATCCGCTTCGCCATGTTTTCCCTGCCTCGTCAGACTGATAACTCTGTGAAACCATGAGCCGAAAGAAACACGCCCGCTCTTTGGTTTTCCTGCCAGGTGTCTGCCATGGCGATGCAGAAGAAGAAACAGACTCCGATTCCCCTTGCATTCACATAATCAGGTTTCACCTTTGGCAATTACTTTGTTGGCTCCCCCCCCCCAATTGTTATTGTTTGTATCTTTGTTTTCCAAACGGGGACTCATGCGGCCAGACAGATATTAAATTCAAGATCCTCCTGCCTCAGCGCCAGGAACACTGAGATTACAGGTATGCACCACCATGTTCAGCGTGTTCGTCCTTCCCAGGAGGGTAAGAATGGAGCTGAATGTTCTATAGACATATACAGACAATTTAACTTCAAAGTTCCCTCCTCTAGTTAGGAGTCTTGACACACGCATGAATCACACCCCAAAGTAATTTTTGTTTTTGTGTTCCTAAAAACGAGCAGGTAAGGGCTGGAGAGGTGGTCCAGTGGTTAAGAGAGTGACCTGCTCTCGCAGAGGACTGGAGGGTTCCCAGCACACGTGTCTCGTGGCTCACGACTGCTTTTGACTACAGCTCTGGGGGATCTGAGAGCTTCCTCCAGCTTCTGGGGTACACTTGTGTGTACCTAGCACACACATGTATACACGTAAATATTTTCTCTAAACCAGTGCTTGGTTTCTTGATGTTTTGAGGGAGAAGTATACTTCTGTTTAAAGAATACAGTTTTCTTTTCCAACATTGAGAATGTGTAGAATCTTTAGGAAGCTAGATTGAGTGTACCTGTGGACTCTAAGCTCAGCTTCCCAAAGTTAACACCTTCCATTAGCAGAAGAACAAGAACCACAGAGACAGTAAGCCATGAACTATGCTGTCATCTCGCTGCTGACTAGTCACACTCTTTATGCATGCTTTGTAGCTTTATGTCCTGTCCACTTCCCGGTTCTGTCCCTGAGTCAACCCTGAGTACGACATGACATTCAGTCACAATGTTGGCTCGGACATCTGCCTGGAACAATTTCTCATACGTCACTTGCTTTGAATCACACTGACGATTTTGAAAGAGCCCAGGCCAAATATTTAGAATAGACAGATATTAGAACTTGTTTGGAGTCAGGGGACATGCTGAGAAGAAAACCACAAAAGTAAAGTGCCCTTCTCACTACAGATCGGGTTTTCCTCTTAGTAAGATGCCAGGTCACTGGGATGCCAACCTCCGTCCCTGGGGGAGGTGAGACAGGGGGATGCTTGGCAGGGATGAAGCTCTGGTCTCAGCTCTACAGAGCAGACAGCACGCCTGTCTTAAGTAGCGTTTGCCAGGCTCTGCCATGGTTTTTCACAGTTCCCGTTCTGTCCTCAGTGGAAGGACTAAGTAAATACTACTATTTACTATGTAGCCTGTACTTTGTCTCCTGTCTGTAAACCAGCTGGGGTTCTTCTTCGGCAGGGTTGGGGTGGGAGCAGGGGCGCCCTTGTCTGTGTATATATCTATCCGATCTTTCACACGAGTGTAGTTCTGTGCCATTCACTCTGCGTTATAGCACAATGTTATTTTACTTATTACGAGGAGCTGCAGAGTGAGACTTTGTCTTTAAAAAAAGAAAAGAAAACAGAACACACACACACACACACACACACACACACACGACAAACATTTTAAAAGCACCCGACCTCGCTAGAGCAGTTCACACAAATACAAATTCATTGCAAAGGTTTTGTATCAACAAGCAAGCCAGCGCTAGTAGACCCATTTTAAGAATGAGAAAACCAAGTCACAGAGGAGCTGCCATACACACATCCACTAAGTAGAAGAGCCAGGACAACACACAAAGATCTGGGTTCGGATTTGGCATACTTCCCCTACTCCACATTGCCTCTCAGTCGGGGTCAGAGGGCTCAACGGGCTGCTATCTCTAACTGTCGAGTCATTAACCATGTGCATTCTCAAGACATGTATGTGCACAGGAAGTACCATACTCTGCTGTAATTCCCCCTAGAACCATTTGAAATATATCTTGGCCTATGACCCAACTTAACATGGCAGGGGAGGTTACCGGAGTGTGGCCCCTGGAGATAATCTGAGCCCTGTTTATTTTATCTCTGTCCATTTATTGGTTCTGTTGATTTTAAAGCAATGGCTTAGTGTCTTTCTTAAACATAAAACCCATTTCTAATGCTGCTGTTCACTGATAACGTATTTGAACAAAACGGTTCTTGTGAAAGCCGTTGAACGAAACCCATGTTTCTATGTAGAGCTAAGAGGAGAATTCAAAATGCTCACTTACTTTATGCTGCCAATTTCAGGGGCTCTATGGGGCCAGATTTGAGGTGACCTGAAAGAAACATACAGCATAAGAGAAGTGAGTGAGAACTCCTTTCGGGGGCCACATCCTTACCTTGTTAAAGAGCCCGCTGCGGGCTTGGTTTGCTTAGCCACTGATGCATTTGGGAAAGGATTGCGGAACAACAGAACAGTACAAAAGCAGAAGCCAATACCAAAGGAGTCTGGGATTAACTTCTTAATGTTCACAGGCTTCTTGGAAAGAGATGAAGCACTGGGGGAAAAAGACACTGGAGAAAGAGGTCCTCATGGCCAGCTCCCAATAGATAGATAGATAGATAGATAGATAGATAGATAGATAGATAGATAGATAGGTGGATATATAGATAGATAGATAGATGTAGATATAGAGATATATAGATAGATAGATAGATAGATAGATAGATAGATGTAGATATAGAGATAGATAGATAGATAGATGTAGATATAGAGATAGATAGATAGATAGATAGATAGATAGATAGATAGATAGATGGATATATAGATAGATAGATAGATGTAGATATAGAGATAGATAGATAGATAGATAGATAGATAAATGTAGATATAGAGATAGATAGATAGATAGATAGATAGATAGATAGATGGATATATAGATAGATGGATAGATAGATAGGTAGATAGATATAGAGATAGAGATAGAGATTATATATATATATTTTTTTTTTTTCTTAAAGGTCATGGGAGATAGTTCAGAGGTCCTGTTGATAATAAGCCTGGTAAGCTTACCATGATGGAGGCAGATAATGAAGCCCAGAGAATTACTGTCCAGGCAGAAGAAGAGTCTCTGGATAAGACATGATTTAAGTGAGCTGCCTTCCACATGTGTACAGCAACTCAGTGAGAAATCACAAGAGGATCGATCTATGGTGTTGGGAACATAGCCGTCTCAGCTAGTAAGGAGCCAGGAAAGGTAGCATGGATGTTTATTAGGTTGTCTGGACTGGCAGCCCCAGGGTATTAAACGTGCTGTCTTTAGAGAGGGCTTAAACACCAGACATGCGTCCATTAGTGACGGGACCCATCTTGCAAGCACGAGGACCCAAGTTCTAAGTCAGGAATCCACATGAAAAGTCAGGCATGATGGTGCTGGAGAGGCAGAGACAGGCAGATCCGTGGGGCTTGCTGAGACCAGCCTCGCTTACCAGTGAGTTACAGACCAAATGACAAACTCTGACTCAAAAACTAGGTGACTGGCTGCTGAGGAAACATCCAAGGTTGTCCTCTGGCCTCTGTGTACATTTCGCATACACATGTATACACACACACACACACACACACAAACATACATGTGTATACATACATATACACAGACACACACTCATACACATGCACATACACACTCACAAACACATGCAAACAGACACACATATACACACACACAGACACACAAACATACACATGCACATACATACTCACAAACACATGCACACACACATGCACATACACACTCACCCACACATGCAAACAGACACACATACACACACATGCACACACTCAGACACACAGACACATACACACACATGCACACAGACACTCATACACACTCACACACACATGCATACATATACACAGACACACACTCATACACATGTACACAGACACACAAACACACACATGCACACACTCAGACACACAGACACATACACACACATGCACACAGACACTCATACACACACTCATACACATGTACACAGACACACATACACACACATGCACACAGACACTCATACACACACTCACACACACAGACACACAGACACACACATGCACACACACTCATACACACACTCACACACATACACTCAGACACACACTCACACACATACAAATACTCATACATATATACACAGATACCTTTTTTTAAGTCAATAAGGAATGGTAGATGACTCAGTGGGTAAAAGGTCCTGGTGACTAAGCCTAGGTTTCATCCCTGGACCCCACGGTAAAGGCAGACAGCCAAGTCCAGGGAGTTGACAATGTCCGTGAGCATCCTGGGAGAAGACTAACTCAGTAAGGCTGAGGAAGAAAACTCTGAGGCAGATGTGGTCTGCGAGTCCCATCACTAATGGACACATGTCTGGTGTTTTAATAGCTCTGGGGCTACCAGTCTAGACAACCTAATCGATCTCTATAATATAATTCCAGAGCTATCAAGAAAGCAAAGCCCTCTGGGAAGATCTGCTTTAAAACCCCCAACTGGCGTCATTGAATTAATAAGCATCCATGATACCTTTATTGGGGATAAAAGTCTCAAGGACTGTACAGTTGTTCTTAATGTCTAAATGTCCTTCCTGGTTTTCTTTAAAACATCAACTGTAACAATTCAACATGAAAAGGTAACTCAGCTGACACGTTAGAAAACCGATCTAGTTTCTGTGTGTTGTGGATTTGCTGATGTACCAGATGCCAGCACGGTCTTCCCCATCAACACACCGAGGACTTCCGAGCCTGGATGAACAACTGAACTCAGTTGAAACAGAACTCGGAGCTTTATCAAAAGAATGAACCATTTTATCCCGTTGACTACAGGACAGAGGCAGTGTGTTTCAGTGGGACAACTGATTGAACCTCCATGTGTTCCAGAAGTGACAGCTGTCACTTAATTTTTAGTTTCGGCCACCTAATAATTCTGATTTAAAGCAGACCTGTGGCTTCTAACTCACGGTCTATATATTTAATAGAGATTATTGGAAAGCTTTGGTTTAAAGAAAAGTGATCTCTCCAAGAGAATTTAGAACTGGGAACAAAAAGCACTAGATGGTTTTTATAGATGGTCCCTTCAACTCAGTCACTTTGGGGACATCCAAACATATCCTAACTTTAAGAACGACATTCCAAAAATGTTTCATTGCTAGGATTTGGAAGTGGATGAAGTAAATCCACAATGCTGTATACATTTAAAATATATGGAGTCAGCTGTCTCGGGCTTTAGGAATCTATGGGGGTGGAGATAGAACCACAGGTGAGTGAGTTGACCTGCTATGGGCCTTTCTTCAGCATCAGGCCCAACCACTTGCAGAGAACCAGGCTGGCTGGTAAGCTAATAGCGCAGGCGGGGAAGATTCTGTCTTTTCTCTAAACCTCTGCACACGCTTCAGGTCTACTCACAGAACACTGTACGTGAAACACACTCTATTTTACCCATTCTTGTCTCTGACACTAATGGGAGAATGGGCAAGGTGGGGTCGATAAGAAAGAATTGATTTCTATAGGCTGTCCTCTGACTTCCACAACCGTATACACACACGCTACACACGTTCATATATATATGTAGATACATATATTATATGTAGATACATATAAAGAGAAGTTTTATAGGCGATGTTTACATTTACAGTCCTCCAAATGTATGTCTGATACAGTAGTACAGAGAAGTGGAGTCTCTGAGGGATGATTGCATCATGAGGACTTTTCCCTCCTAAATGCAATAAAGGCTCCTATTAAAAACAAAACAACAATAAAAAAACTGACACAGGGCACTTAATCCCCTATCCCTTGTTTCTTCTTCCAAGTGAGACTCAAGGGAACCAGTAGCCCTCACCAGACACCAGAGTGTCCAGTACGCTGGTCTTTAGCTTCCCAGCCTCCAGAACTATGAGAAATGATATTATATTCTCTACAGCAACACAGGAGAAAGGGAGTTAAGTTCAAGTTCATAACTTTACTCATTGCCATGACCGAATGCCCAACAGAAGCAGCTTAATGAAGGAAGGCTTTATTTTGGCTCATGGCTTCCAGGAATCCAGTCCACTGGCAGGGAAGGCAGTGGGGCTGGGATGATGCCGCTGGTGACAGAGGAAGTGTGAGAGGCACTGGCTCACATCTTGACTGACCAGGAAGCAGAAAGCTCAGGCAAGTACTAGAAGAGTTTTCATCTTCAAGGTCTGTCCACAACAACTGACTTATGCTCGCTAGACCACAGTCCCAAAGGTCCCATGACCTCCCCAAATGGCACCAACACTGGGCACCAAGTGTTCGAATGTATGCGCCTGGGGGCAGGAGGGACATTTCACATTCAAAGCAGTCTGCTTTGTGCATTCCTAATATACGTTAGGACTCTGGAAAGGGAAGAGGATGAAGAAGATGGCTGTGGGGACATCTGAGGTCTTGAACATTTGTTAGCAGGAGGTTGATCTTGGAGCCATCGGAGAAAGACCCTGAAATATGGACAAAGTGGAGTATGCAATCATCCTAAATCTACCTCCACTTGGGTTCAACTTTTCCTTTTAAGACCTCTATTGGGAAGCTTGTACTTTATGAAGAACCAAGCAAATGCAGCTGCTTAAATTTATCTTTTCAGCAGCCTGAAGTAAAACGTTTTATGATATGATAATGCTTAAAGTGGTTTATATTTGAATATGGAAATTTCAACGTTTATGTGCTCCTGAAGCTATAGAAGTTGCAAACATCTGGATCAAACACAGCTTTGAAAAGTTTTCAATGTTATGAGAAGATATTGTGTAGTTGCAACACCACTTAGATACTATTTCTAACCCCCTGGTCAGCTGGGCTAATCATTCCTGCTTATGAGAATCATTTCTGATCTGTCAGATTTTGTATACAAATTTTCACCCACAGTCTGGCATTTTCACAGAGCATTATGTTTCTAAAAGTTCTTGTCAACTTCCCATCCCTCCTTACATTTCGTTTTCATGGGATTTAAAATATGTTTGATAGTCTGAGCTGTAATTCAGCCCTAGTTTCCTCAGGAAGTGGGGAAAGCTTAATATTTGTTCATCTGGAAAAAATGTACCATGTCCCAAACACAATTAAACTAAAAACAGATGATATTTGTCCTCCCAGGGGCATTTAGCATAAGCTAAATATACTCACAACACAGCTGACCATCCCAAACATAGCTACCAGAGCCAAAGCTGTGTCGAGGACAGTCCTGTCGTTGAAGACGCACACATCCTGAAAGCAGGGACCACATCTGAGCATCACACAATCAACCCGATCTGGTCCCCTTCGCAGAAGCATCTAATCATTGTTCTCAAATTTTCTTTCATCTCGGTTAAAAATGACTGTGCAGGGGCACAATACACATGTACCACAGCACACATGACGGGGGCGGGGCATGGCTTCTGGACTTGCTTCTCTTTTCTTTGTGGATTCTAGGGATTAATCTCAGGCTGCCCTGTGTGTGCAGAGGACGGCTTTACCCACAGAGACATCGTGCTAGCACATAGAAACATTTCAAAGTGTTTTCTCATCTCATTTTCTACTTTTAGCCCAAGTCCTTAGAAAAGGTTTAATCTAGCTCTCAAAAATTTAGTAAACATGTTAGCATTAGCTATAGATAGAGTGGATTTAGGAGGATTCTTTTTAATTGTATATTCCCTCCATTTACATTTCAGATGTTATCCCCTTCCCCCATCCCATCCTCCCTCTCCCTCCCATTGACTCCATGAAGGTGCTCCCTCTCCCAACCTCCCTCTCCACCTCAGCACCTTGGCATTCCCCTACACTCCTCCCATTGATGTCAGAGAATGCTGTCTTCTGCTACATATGCACCTGGGACCATGGGTTTCTCCATTCGAACTCATTGGTTGGTGTTTTAGTCCCTGGGAGCTCTGGAGGGTTTGCTTGGTTGATAATGTTGTTCTTCTTATGGGGTAGCAGACCCTTTCAGCTCCTTCAGTCCTTTCTCTAGCTCCTTTATTGGGGTCCTCGTGTTCAGTCTGATAGTTAGCTGCAAGCATCCTCTGTATCAGCATGGCTCTGGCAGAGCCTCTGAGGAGGCATCCATATCAGGTTGGATTTAGGAGGATTCTGACTTGCCTTTATAAAAAAATATTTCTGGGCCTACAAGCAAAGCTTGGTAACCAAGGACTTGCTTAGCATGCACAAGGTTTTGAGTTTGATCTCCATTACAAACAAACTAAAACAATACCGATTACTGCTCTGTTAACCATTTTTACCTGGGCTGGGTTCTCCCAGAGCTGGGATTCATTCTAATACCATTTTTCTGTGACCTAGGTTACAAGACATGCTTATTTTTATATCCTTTGGTTGGTCTAAAAATTTTTTTAAAGTATTTATAGGGGAAAAGTTTTTAAATGAATACAAAGAAACCAACGTGACCCCATAGGACAGAGATTGGCTGCCTGAGATTGGAGAAATGTCTTCTTTAGCTAATCACTATGTTCCTAACTGTTAGAGTTCTTGGAGGGCCCACAACTTGGTCACTTCTCTGCCCAGCTCACTTGCAAGGGGCCACTCTAGAGAGGACCTGGTCACCTCAGTTAAGGAAAAACAGCATCATCCAGTAGCCAGGCCATAATGGCATCTTATCTAGGGAATATTACTTTGCTTGCCCCTGAAGAGAAGAGCCGGCTCACTAGCTATTGGGTTTTTCTTCTCTCCGGGTTCGTTGGCCACTGGCCCACGGGGACAAAGGGAACTGTGCCAACAAATGGGGGGTTTCAGACAGCCCATGGGTACAAATGGGGACAACAACACTCTGGGATCAGATTCGGGGAGACAGTTCAGCTCTATCTGGGGTAAATCAAGGCTTATGTAGTTATCGGAGTGGGTGAGGAATATCCCTGCTAGCCAAAGGTCATTGGCCGAAGGCTAAGGTACTGATATGCCTCATTAGCATGCGGAGACATTCAAGGAACCTCAGGCACTCGCTGGATGGGTTTTTACTGTGGGTGGGAAGAAGCTGAGCCTGTAATTTCACCAAGGCTACATGACATTCCACAGGCAGAGTGAGGGGGTTTTGAGCTCCACAGACAAGGTCAGAGAAGGAGAAGCCTTGCTGGTAAAGAGAGTCCCAAATAGTGTGCCAACCTCAGAAGGCTCTATGGACAATGGTAGACTTTGGCCTAAATTATCAGGGACCAACCATCATTTATGGCAGAATGAACCAGTGAAGTCCTCAAGACAGGCAAAAGGCAGATTCATAAATGGGGTAACGCCCTTCTCTGTCTTAAAGTGTTCCGTCAGTATCTGACTGTGAGTCCCGGAAACGCATGACGCTATACATTTGTCTTTGGTTGATTGTCTCTCCTCGCTAGGAAAGAAGTTCTTGAGGGCATAAGACTTTCTTTGATCCACTGAGGCAAAACAGTCTCTGGAAAGCAAGCGGTAAGTGCTAAGAATTCCACTAACACGTGCTGCCTAAGGGGTGCATAAGTGAACCAGCCTTGTAGCAGTCACTCAAAACAAAGCCCCTCGGGAAGACCGAGGGGAATGATGCTAGGTTACAATAGAAAGCAATGGGATGTAGATGTGTAAGACGCGGAGAACAAGTGAAGAGAACTCTGCGTGAGAAGTCCTTAGATCCCTAGGCCTGAGGACCTCAGGGAATTTTGTCTAGCCAGCATGCGACCTTCTAGAACTGTCTGCCCCGGGTCTCTGTGCTCCTCTGCTTGCTGTGGATAAACCCAAACACAAGGCAGGCCATCTGATTCTCTCCACTTAATCTGCAGCTAACAAGAACATAGGAGGCCGAGTCACCAGTCACAGCAGTGCCTTGGAACGACGGCTCACAAATTCTCATGCCTCAGATCCCTTTTTTCCGAAGCCTATTTATTCGGTTCTTGATATTTGTTAAGCCGCCGAAATCTGTCCAATAGCCTCTGGTTTTAAAAACCAACTCTGGTCTTTCCAGCATACCCCTGTTGACATAGTGTATGTTTCCATGGCTACAAAGGTGATTAAAGGGTGATTGAATGTGTTTGAAAGGCCTCGCAGTGATGAGCGAGTGTGGACCACTAACTATTCGAGTTGCCCAACTCACTGTGTAGAAGCATCTTTAGTAGTGATGATTTCTAGCTTTTAAAGACTTAAAGAAGTTCATGCATCCAGACTGCCATTCAGCAAGCTGCCGAAAGACTCCAAAGGCCGTGAGCTGGGCAGCTGAATGTCCTCCCTTGGGCCACTAAGAGCTCCTGGGTGTCCTGAGTCTCAGCACGAATAAGTGGAAATGCCTCTGGTAGCCAAACTAGGTAGAGCTGGCATTTGGATGGGGTGCTGGTGGGCCTGTCAGAGGGTGGGTAGAACCAAGCATAGGAAGACCAGCTTCCGTATCACTTTCCAAACTCTGAATTGCATTATTTGTGTTTTTTCTACACCGTGCAAGAAAGCTAGGATACCACCTACTAAGCAGTGTGCTCAAGGGGACGCTCAGAGAGGAGGCACCGAGAAAATGGTTCCAAAGCTCCTCTTCGCCTTTTTCTTTTTCTTCTGTTCCGGGGACTTCCAGTTGGTGACCACAGGGGTGAGTAGCTTTTGTTGAGCTCTCTGTGACCTAGGCTTGCTTAGCCTCCAACATCACACCGTCTCTTCGTCACCGACACACTTATTCATTCCTTACCACTTAGAAGACAATCTCAGTATCCGACTATGCCAAGCAAGGGCGGGTGCACGGCCAGTAAGAAGAGTAAGACCCTGTTCTCTTAAAGCATGAAACCTATGTAGAGAAACAAAACTACTGATATGGCACGCGCATTAGGCCGTGAGATCAACCGCAGACTCATAGAAACATGTGCAAGTGTGCACTGTTAGGAGACGAGGATTCGGGTCTGAGATGGGATGGGATGCAGAAGAATAAGATGAAAAGCTCTGAGGCAGCGTGAGGGGTGTCCAGTTATAGAGCAGACAGCTAGAGAGAGTATTGTCCCTGCAGAGGGAGCCTGTCATATAGAAGCCCACACGTGGGACAGCCTATTTATTCCTTTTAGTCACTGAGACCAAAATACACTTCCAGGGGACATTTTCATTGCAGTGCATGATTTCAGAGGACCAGTCCATTATTACGTAGCTCCATATTTATGGGGAAAACATCATGATTGGTCGTGGAGGAGAGTTTTCACCTCATGGTGGACTAGATGTAGAGAGAGAGAGAGAGAGAGAGAGAGAGAGAGAGAGAGAGAGAGAGAGAGAGAGACAAAGAAAGCAGCTGGAGGAAGAGACCACCAAAGACAGGCCGTCAGGGACGTGCAAAGCCCCCACATCCTAAAGTTTATATACTTTTAGTGCCAGTGGCTGTGAACCAATTTTTCAGCATGAGCGGATTTTCATATTCATACTGGGAAGGCCTGGCCCGGCTGTCTTGGAGGTCTGAGGGGTTTAGAGGCAGATGGTAGGAGCCAAGGCTGACTGAGTGGGCAGGCTAGATTGGAGTTTGGACTGTGTTCTGAGTGCAGCCTATTCTCCCGTGACTTCCAGAGGAAAACATGTTGGGGAAGGCAGAACTAAAAATAACAGGGCGCAGCAATGGTTTCAAGCAAGATGTTCCTGTGTATTCCACGCTCAAATGACTGTTAAAATGCTCTGAGCTTGCAAGGCGAGGAGTCAGTCCGGGCTGCGTTTCAGAGGTAAGCTGCCGAGATCTGATCTGACTAGAAGGCAATCTTATAATATACCCACGGCGTGACTCCACCTCATTCAGAGAAACGAACTAATCCGTGGATAACCTCTCCCAGATCCTGAGCCTAAAATCAGGGCTTATTTTGCAGATGAGAATGAACCTAAGAGGGGCCCCTACAGCTCCTTGGAACAAGTACAATTTAGGCTTGTTAAACTCTCAAGCTGGGCCATACCATTTCCCTAGTTACTTTGTTGTTTCTGTGATAAGACACCATAGCCAAGGCAACTTCTAGAATAGAGCGTTTATTTGGGGCGTATGGTTTCTGAGGGTCCGTGACGGTTGAAGGCTCATACATCTTGATTGACAACCACATGGCAGAAATGGAATGGCATGAGTCTTCTAAAACCTTATAGTCTGAGCTCCTCCAACAAGGTGACACCTCCTAATTCTTCCCAGTTCTTTCAGCTAGCCCAGTACATGGGCCTATACGGGCCATCCTCATCCAAACCATCACAGCCAGTAAGATATACTTACCCTAATTCTAGGATGCAGAGAGGTCCCAGAGAACCCTGAAGAAAGAACTTGCTGGAGTAATAGAGGGTAAAACTCTGAGAAACGTGAGGTCCAACAGAAGAAGCAGAGACCATAGGGCCGGAGGATTCTTTTATCAGGAAAGGGACTATTACTTATAGGATGGAGACTTCACAAAGATGGGAAACAATGTACAATGCACACACGTAGATGAGAACGGTCGAGAAAAGAAGAAGAGAAAATTAGCAAAGGTAGAATGATTGGGGGCCAGGTGGATGAGCCACGTCCTAAACAAGAAAGGTTTGGGATGCTGGGTTCACACTCAAGGCAGAAGCTCCTGCCCCAGGCTCTGGGAACAAAGCAGAGAAAGCAATATGAAACCAAACAGCTTATTTCCAAAACAAAGCAGAATCAAAGCCCCCACGGGTGAGGCCCCAGAACCAGTATGTTTTGCTTGTTAATTTACTACAGACCCAATAGTTTGCATGTTCAACCAAGATGGGATTTCATTAAAATTCTACAAGGATATGGTTTTGGGAGCTCTCAGATCAGCACATGGCCGATAAATCCAAGTCTCTTACACACTGGCCTGTTGCTGCTTTGTTTCCCTTGGCTGAGAAACAGAGGTTTAAATCTAATCACAGGCATTCCACATTTGCCTCCTCGTTCATTTACTCTCCTTGTCTTGAGCTGAGATCATTAGATATGTCTCCCAAGTTCTGCTATCGATAGATACAACTGGCACACTTTCTGATGTCTTCTAAACAACACAACTGTTAGTGAACCTAATCAAAGAGAACTTGACGTTCTTCTAGTGACTGCTTTCTAACAACATAATACACTGAGTCACATCCTTACCACCGGCTAAAAACTTTGTGGTTTCATACTTACAGAGATATAACAATCATCTGCTATAGTCTTGGTCTCACAGTAGCTCCTGAGGCTCCAGGTGCTGTCAAGACTAACTCACTTCTAGAACTTATGTTCTTGCGAAGAGAAAACTCATAAAGAAACCACAAAATCAGCACAAATATCTATCTGTGTAGTAACTAGAGAAGTGGGGGTGCGCGTCAGCCCTGGTTTGTCAATTGCCTGAATTACAAAAGACAAGATGTTTCTGAAAACCCTACACTCTTGGCCATTATATCCTCTGCATTAAACATGACATGGAAAAGCTTTTCTTTACGAATCCTCAGTGCTTCAGAATCTTTCCAAAAATTGTTCCTAAGAGAGACAAAGAGAGAGAGGTCCGGGAAGAGACCACCAAGGACCTGCCTTCAGTGACCTAATCTCCCTGCCAAGAAAATTCCAGATCCCAAAGTTTCTACACAGTGCTACGGGCTGGAAACCATGGAAACCAACTATCAGCAGGAGCCTGGGTGGGTGCCTTCAATATTCAGACTGTGACAGTATTGGCCTACTTGTCGCCAGGTCTGAAAGGGTCAGCTAAGGGGTAAGCTAGTGCAGGAATGTACCCCGGTTCTTATCGTTCAATCATGTGTCAGTTTCTCATTTGACTCCTTGACATATCACCCATTAGACCTCTACCAACACCTATGGTGAAATTATTACTACTCGTTTTATGTGTCGACAGAGCGATAGTACTGTCTCTTAGTGATGCTCTCTGTCTTCATGGCTCTGCCGTGCTTCGCTAAAGCTGTGGAGATTTTAATCCAACAGTCTGACTCAGAACGGCAGCCATGTTTTATGGAGCCTGGGAGCCATCTTGTTTTTTAAAGAGGGCATCGTCTTTAAGCCATCCATATCTGAATGATGACGTGCAGACAAAAATCCTAACTGTAGAATCAGGCTAAACAGGCAAGCAGCCTGGCCCCGCTGTGTCTTGTTATCTGACAACAATGAGCAATCTAGAACAACAGTAAAAACCTGGAAGCGGCAGTAAAAACATTCACACAATGGCACGGACGTGTGGTGCATCCTCAAGACGGAAGGTGAGCTTGACCATCAACCTGTGCTGGGTACAGGGTTATAGACACAGGTTGTTGCTTGGCGACTGTCAGCATCTTACAGTTCTCACTGCTGCAAGTCAGACAGTTAAGTGTTGCCTTGTCCAGCAGACGGGACATAATAGACCACAGAAGTCATCATTAGATGCCCCGTAAAATCTGTACCGCCATTGTTTGGCCCCAATGGATTCCCACACATCGAGAGAGAAAGCCCTATTTCTCTATCATGTAGGAAGCAAGATTCATCTCTGTACCTTGATGTCTGAAGAAAAAAAAATTTCACTTGAATATCTAAGTATCAGGTCACCAGTGGCTGTCCCCCCACCCCCCAAAAGATGTTCAATGGATTGGGGGAAGAGACAGGAAATAGCAGCAGCCACTGAAGTCAGCAGGTATGAAAGGAAGTCCTCCCACAGTCCTGGGGTTCCCTGCATTTAATGATCTAGTGTCTTCAGGGTTGTGATGCCGGTCTTTGAAAGGAGAGCGCATCCCGGTTGATGGGCTGTCTGAAGTGTGGTTTTAATGAAGCGTGCCTCCCTAAATCACACAGGCACTAATCGCTCAGAAACTAGCTGACAGTGTTGCCAAGGAGGTCATCTCCCAGCTTCTTCCATGACTGAATGGCTGTTTTTAATTAATTCTCTGTCTTTATTTGCAAATTGGAGTTTAAAAGAGCTTGCTCAGCTAATTCTTTCTTCTTAGAAAAACAGAACACAAACAAACAAACAGCTACAAGGTCTGATTGCATTGATAATGTTTATCATCATTAGTGTGTGTGTTTATGCCTGGTGACACAGCAGGTCTCTCTGCTTGGTGCCACCGGGCAGCTGGGAATCTCTAATTGAAATGTTAACTAAGGGCCTGAAGGCTGAATGGCAGGTAGGCAGGCAACAGTGTAATTTCCCATCACACTGTTTTTGTTTGGTTGGTTTTGTTTTTGTTTTAAGATTACCCATGATGCCACTCAATACAGAAAAGCAGCTTTTAGGAGCGAGGCCTTCATGTGCAATTGTTGCTTTTTTTTTTTTTTAAAGCACGTAATGTTCTTCTCAAGGTTGGAGTTGTGCTTTTGAAAGAACAGGTGCCCACATTTTGAGCAGGGCAAACTTTTCCCGTTTTTAATCTGGTGTGGATGATGGAAAGAGTGCTTGTCACCGTTGGGAGAGGTTGGACAGAGCTTTGTCGAAATGAATCACAAATACTTGAGGGCTTTATAGATTAATTATAGTTAAACATAGAACATTATAACTTAATGGCAGTAGCAAAAAAAAAAATCACAAAGACAGGATAAGATTGAAAATAGTGGAAAAGAGAGGGATAAAATGCTGTGCTGTGCTTGAGACCGTGACTGACAGGCACTGGCACAGATAGGCAGGAGAGCAAGTCAGAGTGCAGATGAGGCACCGGGCATGCACTTGGGAAAGCCCTGGACCAGGGATTCCAGCCTCTGGCCTTGACTGTCTCCTGGCTGCAGGCTTCGTTAGCTCATGGGCTACCCAGCGGTGGGGTTTGGCCTGGTCATGCCCATCAAATCAGGGAGTCCAAACAAAACTACAATCAAAGGCACTAGCTAGAAGCAGGCAGAAAGAGTCAGGCAGAGAGAGCTAGTCCCTGGGGGACGGGAGAAAGTGGTCTCCCAGAGTCTCTAGCAGGAGGCAAGGGGTAGGGCCAGACATACATCTATAAATATGTGTGTGTTATACATATACATCATACATAATATATATATATATAATTACATATATGTGTATATATGTGTGTGTATATATATATATATATTATATATATATATGCACAAAGTTTATGACTGACAAAGTCTCTCAAAGCCTTTAACAGTTACCCTGCAAGGTCTCAGAAGATACAAACACTGCTTCAAGAGGCTTCCTGAATCATGGTAAGATATCCAGTGAGAAACTCAGTGGACAAAACTGGATCCCCTCAGAGTCAAATGCTTTATCTAAATACAGGCACGCTATGTATCCACTCCACAGAGAAAAGGCCCCGTGTTTCCTGGGCTTGAAGACTGACTCGTCCAAGTTGCTGTGAAGACAACAGAGATCACAGGGAACTGTTGGCTAATAGACTGTCATTTTTTTAATTGACATATGACTGCTAGATTATAGTTTTTGTTCATTCTTACCCAGATTTCTAACTACACTGACAGCCAAGGTAACTACAGCCTGACCACTAAAGAAACAGTCTTCTATTTTCTAGCAACTAGTTCAGATACAAGCTTTCACAGATGTGATTGGCTGCTTCCTAACCTAAACTCGGGTTCCATTGAAGCTACATGTTTCCACTTCTTGCTAAACTTTCCTTCCCACTGTATGATCCAAATATATAATTCTTATTCCTTCTGCTCCACAAAAAAGCTCATCCTGAAGAATGTTTATATTGTTGACACATGTTGTTATCTCTTTTATAAACTTATAAGCTACAGGGAACGCACTCAGATCTACCTCTAATGGACCAAATAAGACTCCACCCAGATAAATACATCTGACTAACGCTCACTATCTATTTCAAAGGGTGGGATTCCGCTGGGTTCCAAATGTGGGTTTCAAAGGTACATTTAAGAAAAACATCTTATTTTTGTGACAGTAGCTCCTGCCGTGTGGGTCACTTAGACAGGCTTTCATCAACCACAGCGTTTCACTTTTCCTGATAGCAGATCACGGCTAAAATTCTCTCACAAACACCAGCAGGTTGATTGGTTTTTCACTCCAGATGGCAAGGAGGACCCCTGGTTTCCCAGATAAGGGCTGGCCAGCCTTTATGGGACAGGAGGTCATTCCTCCACAGCCAGAATCCCAAATAAGACATTAAACATTGGGCAGGAGGTTTCCTCAGGAATGTTCCTCAATTCTCCTCCCCCAGGGCTCTTGCAGCCGGATCTCTTGCAGAGTGCCAATTCCAGGCTTGGTGAGGGCGTCTAGACTCAATACCCATTAGACAGGGATTCCAAAATTGCCACTTAATGGCATGCTAGATCCTTGGTGGGCTCTTTATTCACACTGCCAATGGTCTGGTAAATGGAAAGAGATCCCAAATCCTGACTCCTCCCATCCCATTATTTGACTATTTTCGCTCCAAACCCCACAGATGACAATCTTTCCGAATAGGGTCAGGAAATTGCTCCATGGCTGGATGTCAGGAACCGATCCAAAGTGCTGTCATCGGTTACCCCATCTAAATAATAATCTCTCTACTCATTTTCTCTTTGACCAGACAAGATCCATAGAATCCCAGGTGGGAGACTGGAGTTGGTCCTTCAGAAATGACAAGGGCTGGACATCCTGACAGCCAAAAAATCAAAAAAGCGCTCTCTGCCTGTTCCTCCAGGAAGAATGCCGCTTCTACGTCAACAAATCCAGGATAGTGAGAGATAAAACCCAGGAGCTACAACCAGACACACAGAATTCCAGGGAGCGTGAGACCTTCAGTTCCTGGACATTCAGAAACCCTATATGGAAGTGGACACTCCCCTTCACAACGCCTTTCCTAGTCATCTTTCTGGAGTTACTATTCGCTCCCTGACTCATTAGTCTTGTTCCTACATTCCTTCAAATGACAGGCACAAAAAAATTTCTAACCAAACTCTTAATCAGTTCCTGTTATAGCATTACCAGATGTTGTCTGCAGAGAAGCCCAATATGAATGCTTATCAGCTGGACCCGATGGTGAAAGTCAGCCACACCCCTACACCCCAAGACAGCAGGAAGTAGCCTAAGAGACTAAGCACCCCATTCCCCTTTCACCATCGGCCTCCCCCTCCCTTCTTCCATCTTTTTATGAGAAGAAGGGGGAGGAGTGGTAGCATTAGCACCACTTCTGCAAAAATTTTCTTTCTTCCAAACATACTTAATCTCTACCTATAATGTATATGTGTGTACATAAATATGTATACACACACACACACACGCATATATTGTATAGTATAGATTAGAGTTATTCAGGACATAGGGAGGGGAGTTAAGAGGGTAGTAGAGGCAGAGAGGAGGGGCAGGGAGTAAAGAAGTGGAGGCTCTCGGGGAGAGAGGGGGGAGGGGAATGGGGAAAGAAGGGAGGAAGGGGGAAGAGGAGAAGAGAGTAAGAGAACGAGAGAGAGGAGGGGTGCAAGCAGCCCCTCTCATAGTGTCAGGCATACCTGGCTGTTGCCAGGTAACTGTGGGGCAAAGTATACCTGACTGTAGCCTGACAACTGTGAGTGGAGCTTAGACAGGATGCTAACAGGTGGAGCATCTTTTTAACCTTCTGGGCTGCAGTGTTCTCCCACCGATGCCCACAGCTGCAGGAACAGCAGTTTTGATTCAGCAGCAGGCAAGGTGGTGACAATGACCACAGCCACGAAAGGACAGCCAGTCCGCTTGCAGGTCGGGGCAACACACAGTGAACTGAGCGGAACCCAGTTAGTTGATGATGGAGGTAAAAAGCTACACAAAGTGGAACTGTTTTTAAGCAGAATTTACATCACTCAAAATAACCAATCTGCCTTCCCTGAAGTGGGCAAAGCAGCTGGGGAAAGTCAGAGGCTTCCAAGCAGGATTTTGAGTTGAGAGAAACTTTCATAACGCTATGAAAATATCCTAGGTAAAAATTAAAAAAAAAGCTTACAAGTGACTTTTTTTTCTTCCTTCCTTCCTTCCTTCCATTCTTTCTTTCTTTCGTTCTTTCTTTCTTTCTTTCTTTCTCTCTCTCTTTTTTGAAGAGGACAAATCTAAACCTCCCACCAAGGAAAGGGCTCAGTGTATTTAGGATTTTCATCTATGAAATAATAAAAAATGAAATAAGGAAGCCACGCGGAAGGCACACGCTCCTCCTGTAAGTTAGGGTCTAATAGGTTTTAAACCACAAGAGCAGACTGTGTGTCCCATCCATCAGAATTCTAATAGAGTATCTGTCCGTTCCCTGGTACTTCACACAGTGTTGCACACAACATAAAACGTGTGAGCCAGATTCTAGAAATAACTGCATCCTCCTAACTCATATGACAGGCGAGGGCTCGTGCTGGAGACTGTGTGGTGTGGTTGGCATCTGCAAAGACAGTCACGAGAGTCTAGGGACGACAGGTGGCACAAAAAACTCAGTCACTGTAGCAGTTCCTGAAATAAGCCTTCCTTTGAGTCTCTTCTGCCGCCATTAAAACGCCCCAGGCACAGGCCAAATAGCTTAGGTAAAAATAGACATATTTGTGTAAAGCAAACCAAAAGCCAGAAGTGGTAAGTTGATATTTATTTTCTTTTACCCCCCCCCCAAACATCTGGATTTTATCTTCTTCTCGTTCCCCTCGCCAAGGAGTATGGCTAGGCTCTACCGGAATGAGTCATCCTTTGGATAAAGTTCCTGTGCAGGCAACAGTTCCTCATGGCGGTAGGTAGGGTTTCATTTTCAATCACGGGTATGAAATTGACATTTGAAACCGGGCGGATATCTTACAGAGAGTGCTGTGGAAGGAGCCGCCCCAAGTCTTGTTTGACATCATTCATCGCCAGCATTGTAAATTGCTTCCAGATAAGGGGCCTTTCGCACCCAGCCGCCCTACAGGCTGCTCTTGGGAACCCCTGTGGGCTGATGAGCAGAGCCCCCCCCCCCCCCCCCCGATCTTGCTGTGCTAAGGCGATCTTTCGTCTTTTTAAAGATTTATTTATTCATTTTATGGATGTAAGTACACTGTCACTGTCTTCAGACACACGAGAAGAAGGCGTCAGATCCCATTACAGATGGTCGTGAGCCACCATGTGGTTGCTGGGAATTGAACTCGGGACCTCTGGGAGAGCAGTCAGTGCTCCTAACCTCGGAGCCATCTCTCCAGCTCCAGCAATTTTTTTTAATCTTATGGTCTCTAGCGGTGCATTTCCCAGTCTTGCCCGTAAATTTTAGGATGGAAAGCAAAAATCTAACCGACAACACAGGTGGGAAATGCTGTGAGCAGCCAATGTGGGAATCCAGGAGAGATGCGTGCAGGGCGGGGGCGGGGGGGGGCCTCCCCTGCCCCTTCCCCTCCCCTCCCCCCTGCCTCCTCCCCTTCCCCATCCTCCTCCCCTGCCTCCTCCCCTTCCCCATCCCCCTCCCCTGCCTTATTCCCCTCCCCATGTCCCTCCCCTGACTTCTCCCCTTCCCCATACCCTTCCCCCTCCCCCTGTCCCCTTCCCCTTCCTGTCTGAGAAAACACCAAATTCACCTCCTGGGGCTGGGGTGCAGATCAACCCATCTCAAATGCAGGGGGTCCCCAGAGAACACAACGACTTCCGGTCCTTAGGTTGGAGGACCGGACTGGGGGCAGTCATGGTTCCAAACGCTTTCCACATCTTACCTAATGGGATTCTACAGCTAGTGGGGATGGCGGGGCAGTCCTTTGAGATCGGTTCTGCTGTTAGAAATAGGCATATCCTATCCCAGCATCCGGGTTTACTCAACACTGTTATATTTACCGATGGAGTCCTGCTGGGCCGAGAGGTGGCTTCTCTTGTATCCACAATGTGGCTCACATCTGCAGCTCCGATTCTGAGGGATCCGACTGATACACTTTTCCAGCTGCCACAGGCACTGTATGCATGTGGCACACACACACACACACACACACACACACACACACGAGTGTGTAAGCAAACACTCATACGCATAAAACAAAAATAGAGCTTTCTGTTGTGGCTTGCCTGCAGAACCTAAATTCTACAAACAGCCAAAATATCTGCCACCTTTTATAAAATCGACTTTTACCGTAATTCAAAATGCTCGGAAACACCCCATTTCTACCTGTGTGCTTTGTAGAGTGCTTTAGGATCAGAAAGTTTGAGACCCTCTGCCTCCCATCAGAAGTCTCGCTGGTGGGTGCGCGTTCTTTGTATGAGGCTAAATGGACCCTGGCTATTCTTGTCTGCAACAGAACATTAGCATCTCAGAGAGCAGTCTAAGCACAGCATCGGGGCAGGGCTGACACCCAGCCAACCCTGCAGCAGGGGACAGAACTGAGGACATGCCCTGCTCTATGACCAGAAGCTGGTGGTTCCCAAAACTTACCCTGGGTTACCCTGCAGGGCGTATCAGCTAGTCCTTTCTATGAAACTGCTGTTTTTATAGAAAGTCCTGGGTTTCGGCACCAATGTTAGGAAAAAGATGGAGAGTTGGGGGTGGGGGGATATGGCCCATGGAGGTGCGGTGAGGCATGGGGACAGGGGGATGGATGCCTCTGAGGGACCCATGTTGGGAATCTCTTCCCCCTGATGGACCAGCCACACGACGGTATAGTACAGAATAGAGTTTATTTAGGTCATGGGGAGGGGAGTTAAGAGGGTAGTAGAGGCAGAGAGAGAGAAGAGGAAGTAGAGAAACAGAGGCTGGCCATGAACACGGGGGGGGGGGGGGGATGGAATGGGGAGAGGAAGGACAAGGGGGGAGAACAAAGAGCAGGAGAGAGCAAGAGGACGAGAGGGAGGAGGGGGCACGAGGCTCCTTTTATAGCGTGAGGTCACTGGGGTGGAGCATGCCTGGCTGTTGCCAGGTAATTGTGGGGTAGGGTTTACAGAATCCCAACAGAACCTAAGGTTGAAACTGTCTTCCCTTACCTCTGAGGATGTGACCAATGGGATAAAGGGGAGGGTGACAATATACTTCGGGTCTCTCTCCTCTGAGTCACTTGCTACTCCGTAGCCTCCTTCATAGACCAGCCTTGATGCTCGTTAACAAGATCCAGTGCCCCACTCAAAGGCACGTTTTACAGGCTGGTCTAGGAAGACCTTGTCTGATGCGGGAGGGGGGACACCATCAGATTTTCTTGGTTAGAAACCAAATTCAGTAGAAAAGCAAGCAGTGAGTAGGAAAGCAGGGGGCAGGAGAAGTCGAGGAACAGCCAGCCTTGAACTTGACGGCTGGGGTGAGCAGGAAGAAGCCAGGGGCAAACAGATCTTCACTGAATGAGACTTGCCGGTTAAAACGGGCACGTACTGGCCTCCTCCTGCTCCACTGGCCCAGCTTCTGTCCTCGGTGCTGGGAGCTGACCTCTGCAGCTGTCCCTGAGGTCCTTTACCCATTGGGCCATGGCAATTGGAGATGGTACAGGAAATCAGAGGGCGGGAGCTCTGAGGGTGGCCTCATCTCCGCAGCAGGGCCTCGGCAACGATGCGTGCTCACCTCCAGTCCGCCCTGACTTCTGCTTTTATACCCACTGTCACCAAAGTGTCTCACTATTGCGGGTTTGTGAGCCGCCCGCCTGGGTCCCCTCCATCTGCCTGAGCCCACAGCAGCCCCTTAGTTACGGCCTCCAGACTCACAGCCTTATTTGACTGGGACTCAGTGTCTGACTCCACGTAGAGAACAACTATCACCAAGATGGGGACAGGAACGGTGTATCGGAGCAGTGTTCAGGGTCCCTATGAGGGTTGTGGAGAGGGCTGTGTGTGTGTGCATTCATGAATGTTTGTGTGTGCATTTATTGCACATGTGTGCATGTGTGTGCATCTATGTGTACCTGTGTGTGCATTCATGGTACATGTTCACTTGTGTGTGCATTTGTATGTATGTGTGTGCATGTGTATGACTGTATGCACATTCATATGTGTGCAAGTGTGTGCATCTGTGTGTACATGTGCATGCATGTGCATTGGTGTGTGTATGTATGTATGTTTTTTGCATTCATGAATGTGCATGTGTGCATTCATGTGTACATGTGCGTGTGTGTGTGCATGTGTGTGTATGTGTGTGTGTGCATGTGTGTATGTGTGTGTGTGCATGTGTGTATGTGTATGTGTGTCCTGTATAAGTACGTGTGTGCCACTGTGTGCAGAGGCCAGAATCAGCATCAGGTTTCACCCCCTATCATGCTCCACTTTATAAAATGTAGCTTAGGGCCGTGACGATGGCAATGGCTTCCCCAAAGCATGTTGTTGGGCCTGAGGGCCTCTTATAGCCTCGGGAGAAATGCTGACTTTCTCTCTGTCCCCCACCCCACCCCCTGGTCCTTCTTTGTCTCTTTTATCCTTTCAACTGTGAAAACCTGAGCAGAACTCTGTGAACTCCCACTCCCAGATGCAAGAGTCAGGGTGCCAGGCATTTTGTTAGGTTAGGAATAGAGTAATGAGGGCTGGAGAGATGGCTCAGTGGTTAGAGCACCGACTGCTCTTCCAGAGGTCCTGAGTTCAATTCCCAGCAACCACATGGTGGCTCACAACCATCTGTAATGAGATCTGATGCCTTCTTCTGATGTGTTGCGGACAGCTACAGTGTGCTTACATATAATAAATAAATAGATCTTAAAAGAAAAGTTGAATGGAGCAGCAGATGCCTCGGTCTCCTGGACAGAGCAGGCTCGTAGGGAAGAAGAAGAAAGCTCATGAGAATGGGGTTTTGTTTGGTTGTTTGTTTGGTTGTTTTTGTCTGAGGAGCTGGAGGTGGTTTTCACTAGGGTGAAGACAAGAAGCATTTGAATCAGCTCATCCCGAAGCCATGCGCGAAGAGGCCAGCGTTGGATACAGGGTTCGAGTGTTTCTCGCTTCCTGGAGCACGGTGTGTTTACGGCCCCTGGACTGCTCATGTCTCTGACCGTGGCCTCACCAGCATCTTGCTGCTCTGGGAATCCAAATGATCAGAGCTAACTGCATCTACACGTCCAAGGGACTAGGAGAAACATCTGCCTTTTGCTTTCTGTGGTTTCCCAGCATCTTGAATGAAGCAAGGATTTGTCTCCAGTGTGTCTCCTCACTTGGGGATCTGATCTACTAGAGACAAAAGCATTGGATTTTGGGGGGTCTTATTTGAGTAATTTATACCTTTTGATGGTTTTATGTAACATTCAGTATTCAATAAATAGAGTTTTGTTATGTGCCAGACATTTTGTTAGTTTCAATAATTAATGCGCTTGGACCCACATGGAGTCTGGCCTTAGGGATTTAAAGTGTAGCCACAGAGACGGGAGACTTAAACTAGCAGTTACAATAAATTATGCAAAGTGTTACATTATTACATAATATATAATAATTATGCTCAGTGTTACATAGGGTGATCAAATGCACTTATAGTCCCTGAAGTCACGAAAGGCTCCCTGGGGCAGGGGGTGTATTTTTTAAATGAATATCTAAGGAAGGCAAAGATCTGACTGTGGAAAGGTCGTGAGTGAGTGTGGCACTAAGCCTGTTCTCAGGACAAGCCATACTAGCTTTTCCAAAAGTCACGTGCAAAGGTTTTAGGTGAGAGGGGCGTGCTAAGGGAATTCACTGTGACCATAGGAAAAAAAAAAAACAGAAGAAAGATCAGGAAGGCAGATCCCAACCACCTCGGTAGCCAGAGAGGAAGGCGGCTTTATTTAAAGACACTGGGAGGCTCTGAAGGGGTCAAAAACACGAAGGTTCATGTTTCCTTTCATGTCATAGATAGATCTTATTTACTGCACCGAGAGCCACAGGACTGCTAAGACTGGAGAAAGGTCACGTTTAGACGATACAAGAATTTAGCTAAGTGGTAATTCCGATCTGCACTATGGCGTTGGCTCAAGACACATGTATCGACAATGCTGAGCAATGGAAGTAGGGCAGAAGGACGTACTGATGAACTTAGGCAGACACAGAGATGAATAAGGACCCTGAAGGCTCTTCTCAAGCCTTGAACCTGGCTGCCCCCAACCCCCCCAAAGTCGACCCTGAGAAGGAGCAGAAACAGTAAGAACATCATTAGTAAAGTTTACATACGTGGACTTGGAAGTGGTTTTAAGGCACTCAAATAAAGACAGTAAGCAGTTGGATTAGCCTCTCTGGGAACCAAGAGAGAGACCCGGGTTAGATAGGAGTCGGGAATTCATTAGCCGATAGATGGTGTTGTGTCTTCGTGGGAGCTGTCCCCCAGGGGCTCGTGTATTTGGACATGTGGTCCCCAGCTGGCAGCACTGTTTTGGAAGGTGGTAGAACCTTTAGGAGGCAGAGTTCTGCTGGAGAAAGTAGGTCATGAGGGGCGGGCCTTTCCTAGTCTCGATCCACTTCCTGTCTCATCCCGCCTCCTGAAAGCAGATGCCGCCCAGTGCCACGCCCTCCTTGAGTGCCACGCCTCCTAGATCCTCTCTTGAACCGTAGCCCAAATCAACTCTTCCTCCCTTCAGTTGCTTCTTGTTAGGGGTTTGGCCATAGCAACAAGCAAAGTAACTGGCACAGATGACACTTAAAGCCGTGGATACGGAGCATGTGTGGAGGAGCAGGTACTGGGAACGAACCCTCGCATGCAGAAAGCCTCAGAGGGAGAAGAGTCTGGAAAGGAACACTGCTGGTGGGCACATCCTGGATGCACTAGTTATGATGGTTTGTATATGCTTGGCCCAGAAAATGGCACTGTTGGGAGGTGTGACCTTGTTGGAATAGGCGTGGCCTTGTGGGCGTGGGCTTTAGTACGCTTGTCCTAGCCTGCCTGGCAGTCAGTGTTCTGCTAGCAGCCTTCAGATGAAGATGTAGAACTCTCAGCTCCTCCTGCACCATGCCTGCCTGGATGCTGCCATGTTACCGCCTTGATGATAATGGACTGAACCTCTGAACCTGTAAGCCAGCCTCAATTAAATGTTGTCCTTAGAAGAGTTGCCTTGGTCATGGTGTCTGTTCACAGAAGTAAACCCTAACTAAGACACTATAGTTTTCACCAACACACTCACCTTCCTCAGCCTTGGTTTGCCTCATTTTGAAGCAAGAGCAGAAACTCTACTATAACACCCATGCCACCAAGTTGTTCCAGGGAAATGCCCTGACCTATGCAAAGTGCCTTAGAACATGGCCTGCCATGTGCTGCGTCCTTACCAGTTTATTTTTAAGTGTATTTGGATAGTAAACTCTCCTGGCTGGTTTTGTGTCAACTCAACACAAGCTAGACTTATCACAGAGAAAGGAACCTCAGTTGAGGAAATGCCTCCATGAGATCCAGCTGTAAGACATTTTCTCAACTAGTGATCAAGGGGGGAAGGGCCCAGCCCATTGTGGGTGGAGCCATTCCTGGCCCAGCCCATTGTGGGTGGAGCCATCCCTGGCCCAGCCCATTGTGGGTGGAGCCATCCCTGGGCTGGTAGACCTGGGTTCTATAAGAAAGCAGGCTGAGCAAACCAAGGGAAGCAAGCCAGTAAGTGACATCCCTCCATGGCCTCTGCATCAGCTCCTGCTTCCTGACCTGCTTGGGTTCCAGTCCTGACTTCCTTTGGTGATGAACAGCGATGTGGAAGTGTAAGCTGAATAAACCCTTTCCTCCCCAACTTGCTTCTTGGTCATGATGTTTGTGCAGGAATAGAAACCCTGACTAAGATATAAACAAACTGCAGTATTCATTCAGTTTGCAGTGTCCCCAGAGAGCACGTTTCCTAACAATGGGCTGCTTGAACCGATCACCTTCTATAAGCTACTGATATTCACAAGCACCTCCAAATCTGATTTGTCTCTGAGTACAGCATTTACTAAGCAAACAGAACTCCTTTGTCCCTTTAGTTTCCCCAACAACCCAACAAGCAAAAAGACTTGTTTCTCAAGTGAGATTAACTTACTGACGTCATATGGAGCCTAACGGCCAAATGGGAAATTGAACCCCAGTTTTCTGGTTGCAGGTTGGCCCCATTCTGCTATTTCTTGGAAATGTTTATGGCCCATCTCACCAAGAAAACAAGGCCGGACCTCCTAATAGTGCCACTCCCTGGGTCAAGCATTTTTAAACCATCAAAGAGTATCTAGTGCGTGTTTGTGTGCATGTGTGTGTGTGTGTGTCTGTCTGTCTGCACATAGTCTAAGTTTTAAGACCCAAGTTCAGATAAAATATAATACTCTATGGTCAGAATGCCAAAGAGAGAGATGGTGTCTTCAGGTCCGAGTTTATGTACACAAGTCTGAGCTCGGCAGTGATGCTGTGTTCCTACAATCCAGACTGAGAGGTGAGTCACCATGGCATCTGGCACCTCATCAAAAGTCCTCTACTTGGTTGTCTCCAGGCAACATGGGGCTCAGAGCAGCCACAATGAAAGTCAGAGTCGCTGGTGCGGGGACAGCACGGATCAAGGCGGTGTCAAGAAAGAGCCGGGTGGGAACGCGGATGGACTGAACGTGGGCATTAAACTTTCCTTTCCTCCCAAAGTCTGCAGATGACAGTCAAACAGATCTTATCACAAGCGGACACCTACAGGGAAGGCGAAGAAGAGAAGGCAACAATAAAATGTTGGATTTCGGAAAGCAGATGGGCAAGTGATGACTGACAAAACAAACCTGAGAGTGTCTGAGGAGGGAGGGGGAGGGCGAAGAACCAACCAGACTGGAGTTGTGTAACCGCCACATGGCTCAGGAGCTTGTAGAACGCGGTATCCTGAAAACTCAGTGAGACTAAAGGCAAAGGGAATGAGAGAGAAAGCCTTCCTGGGAGTCTGCTGGACCCAGATGCCCTTTCCCCGTGCAGCTATACAGCCCTGTCCCCTCACAAGCCACCATTCCTGTCTCTGCAATGGGATCCTGTAATGACTCAGCTAGTAGCCCTAATGTGTGTCTCTGTGGCTTGACTCTGCCACAGAAATATCGTTACTGTCTGGGAGGCTTGCTTTGGTCCCTGGAACATGTGACAGTGAGGGGTGTCCAAGCTCTCAGCATAAGACACTGGATCCTTCCACTTCCCGAGCTGAATTCCTGCTATGGCTGTGAGAACAATCTTCCCTGGCTACCTTCTAGCCTAAGAAGAACGGGTGTCCGTGAGGCAGACCAGATCTGACTCACGGCCAGGAGCCAAGCCCAGCTAAGCTCAGCGAACACTCAGGCTCAGAAGGCAGACGCAAGCTTCTGTAGCTGTCCTCTGCCCCTGAAACTCTGTGGGATCTGTTCTGCAGCATGGTTGGCAGGGATGAAAATGGGGACCTGGAAATGGAATGTTGCTGTAATAAAAGCAATTATATGTGCTTTTGACATTGGAAACAGGTGGCAATAGATCACCAGTATGATGTGCTGCAGTGTAGCTTCTTAAGCTAAAATATAAGGAAGAAAATAGAATGCAAGATTATACCCCATGTTGATATGTGTGTGTGTGTGTGTGTGTGTGTGTGTGTGTGTGTGTATGAATGATATGATTGTTATTGACAAAAACATGAGGAAGTTTTAGTCTTCTGCATGTACCTAAAGCCTGGAGAAAGAATATTTACAGGGTATGCTAGATAATTTTACATCAACGTGACACAAGCTACAATCATCAGGGAAGATGAAACCTCAATTAAGAAAATGCCTCCCTAAGATGAGGCTGGACACAAGCCTGTGAGGTATTCTCTTAGTGATTGATGTGAGAGGGCCCAGCCCATTGTGGGTGGAGCCATCCCTGGCCAAGCCCATTGTGGGTGGAGCCATCCCTGGCCCATCCCACTGTGGGTGGAGCCATTCCTGGGCTGGTACACCTGGGTTCTATAAGAAAGTAGGCTGAGCAAACCAGGGGAAGCAAGCCAGTAAGTGACATCCCTCCATGGCCTCTGCATCAGCTCCAGGTTCCTGCTCTGCGTGGGTTCCTGTCCTGACTTCCCTCAGTCATGAACAGTGATGTGGAAGTGTGAGCCAAATAAACCCTTTTCCTCCCCAATTGTCCTAGTCACATTCTTTCATTCCAGCCATAGAAACCCCAGCGAAGGCACAGGCTGACTCGAGTGTGCTCAGCAGTCTTGGGCAGAGCTTAGAAACACAGAAGAACAGGGAGAGGCATGTGGAAAGGGCACACTCTCTGGCCTTTGTGTAATTCTGAGCCATGGCCCCTTTGGTGTATCCTTCAGTGGCAGCTTTGACTTTTCTTTTATGTTTTTAAAAGATTTATTTATTATATATGAGTACACTGTCTTCAGACACACCAGAAGAGGGAATCAGATCCCATCACAGATGGTTGTGAGCCACCATGTGGTTGCTGGGATTTGAACTCAGGACCTCTGGAAGAGCAGTCAGTGCTCTAACCACTCAGCCATCTCCAACCCCAGCTTTGACTTTTCCCAGCTTGGTTTGGAGCTATCTGTGTTTGAAAGGCTCCGGAGGCTGCCTCTGGAGCCTCCTGGAATGAGTATCTTGGGACATTTCTCAGGGCCCAGCACTCAACTCCCATTAATTAATTACCAAATTATCGAATCAATAAATTAACGGTCCTAAACAAGTCATTTCATCCCACAGACTTGAGTTCCCGTGACTTCTTTCAATGTTTCCACAGTGGCCACTTGTCCCAAATCTCACGCTATGGAAGCGTGGGAACTCCTTAGGTCTACTTAGTCTTAAACTATTCCTCAGAAACCTCCCAGTGAGATCCAGCAACGATCACCTGCCCTGTGGAAGCCTCTCTTCCCTGAGCCCCAGGTCAGGCCGCAGGCACTGCAGCGGACGTGTGGACTCCACGGGGAGCGAGGAGAGGGGTAACCTGGAAATGCGTAGTATTTACAGACTCGTTTCTAGTCCAGGAGGAGAACTTTAGTTGGTCATCGCATCTAAAGAGGAAGGCCAAGGCCCATGGTGTATCATGAGCCCACTAGACCGTACAAGTGACAAGTCCCCAGAATGGCCGAACAATGGAGAAAGCCCTCTCTAGCTGGGCCAGGGGAGTATGGGTAGGAAACAGCTGACTTCTCACTGGTTCACCCACAATGCAATGCACCCTGTTGCCAGGGTGCTGTTAGATCCAAGTTCATCCCTTGGAGGAAGCCCCCACGGCTGTTCATTCCAACCCTTTCTTTCTGAGGCAAACGAGAGCGCAAGGTCTTGTCCATATGAAGGATGTAAATGTGAGACTCGGGGGCCACCAGTCTGTCAGTCCACATCATCCCGGGCTTCTGCCTCAGCCTAGAGCAGCTGGAACCCCAGCAGGCTTATAAAACACAAGGCATGGACCACGCTTTCTGATTCCAACTCACCCTCTCCATATGACCTGGCTTGCTGAACCACACTCCCTTCTCTTCCTCCGTGTGCTTGGCTACAAACGGCAGGCAAAGCTACGGGGGTGATGGTATTCAGATACAACGCAGCCACCGATGCAGAAAGACATGTCTGACTCGGAGCCTGCTTCCCTTGCTCATCTCTGAGAACAGCCGCAGAGCACGCGTGTGCCCTGGGGACCGTGCAACGCTGGTCTCACCAGCCTCAAGCAAGAACCTATATGGGCAAACTCCGTATCTACCACAGCATGGGTGGAGAGAGACATCTGCTACGAACAGGGCAGATGTGAGAGCGCTGAAAAGTACCACTGCTTTCGAGCTGATTCTCTGCACGGTGGGAGGGTGGCAAGGAAGAACTCAGATTAGCGTTCTCCACACAGCTTGCCAACTGCCTGTGTGGGCAGTCACACGTGCAGAGCTGACTGGAGGGCGGCAGCCACAGGACGCTTCCTCTCCTAACCCACACCTCCCCCTTCCCACAGTTCCTGTCTGTCTTCTCGCTTCCTTCAGCCCCACAGGTTTGGAGGGATGTGGGTGGGTGTATATCCTGGGTACCTGGGAAGGAGCCCAGCTTTCCCTTAGTAAGATTTCTGCCACTGGCTTAGATGACATGGCTTCACTATGTATATTGTTCCGGTGGGGACGGCCACACGTTCACGTTTGAGAGACACTCACTTTGCTCCCAACCTGAGGAGTCGGGACAGTAGTTCATCCCGTGCACAACAGCCATTGCTGGCATGAGGCGTCATGTGGGCATCTCTGATGGTTGACTCTTCCCAGTGTAATGCATATTGTGGGGAGCAGGAGATTGCCAGTCTTTGGGATGTTAGTCAAGTGAGAGATGATGGCTATTGGGACTGTTTGTTATGAAATGTCCCTCCCAAGAACGTTTTAGATACCTGGTCTCTGCCTGGTATCGAGATAGTCATTAACAATCTCCAGGAGGTAAGAGCAGGGCCCGTGGTGAGCCTGTTAGACAATATATGTGACAACCCCCCAGACCGAGTACACAGTGGACAAATGCCTCTCTAGCTGGGCCAAGGGCGTATGGGTAGGACAGTTGACTTCTCACTGGCTTACCCATAATGCATTAAAAAAAAATGACAAGTCTCAATGAGGACCCCCAGGTCCCCATCCCATTCCCATCATGAGACTCTTGAGAAAATACTGGGCAGCACCCTGGTACCCTGGCACCCTGGCACCCTGGCACCCTGGCACCCTGGTACCCTGGCACCCTGGTACCCTGGCACCCTGGTACCCTGGCACCCTGGCACCCTGGTACCCTGGCACCCTGGTACCCTGGCACCCTGGCACCCTGGCACCCTGGCACCTGGCACCCTGGCGGTCTCCAGAGTTCTTTCTTACTTGTCCTTAGCTAATCCACCTCAACTCCTTGTCTCCCCTTGTCCTTCTCCAATGCGAGAGAGCAAACTTAGGACGGTGTCTTGGGTGGCTTTTATTGGGTGGACACTGGTTCAGCATTCTAACTCTAAAAGTGCCGAGCTGAGCCCATTTTGCAAAGATGGAAAAAAAAGAAAAAGAAAGAAAAGAAAAAAAGAAAAAAGAAAAATGTACATCAAGAAACTAGGGCCTAATTGAAGGAAGGAAGTCACTGGAAATCTACCTTAGATGGATCTATTGTGTTGCTAGTTCTCTCCCCTGCCCCCGTCTGTCTCTCTGTCTCTGTCTCTGTCTCTGTCTCTCTCTCTGTCTGTCTCTCTGTCTCTCCTCTCACCCCAGTTCACATCTCTTTTTCGTTGGCCATGAAGTGATTTCCTCTCCCACATGTCTCCGACCCCATGACATCTTGCCCAAACATGCAGGACCAGACTACCACGAACTGAACCCTCTCTAAAGTCATGGACTCAACAGAATCCCTGCTTCCCGAGTTGTTCATCAGGAATTAGGCCACGGCACAGTGTAACTGAAGGGCTTTGACCTTATGCTAACCGTCTGTGTAAGCATTGCTGGCCTCCATCTGGAGAAGCATAGAGCCAGTCCCCCCCCACCCCCCCAAAAAAAAGGTGAGAAAAATACCAGAGGATTTTTGGTTTAAAACACAGGAAGAATTGATTTGTGTCCTCTTTCATGACATATAGATTGAAAAACTGGTACGAACAACATTCACAAAAGGACACGAAATACAGGTACTTCTCGAACAAGCACACATTCTGAGTCACTAGGGGTGGTGTCCTCAGGTCCTGTGCTCTAGAAAACACACTGAGCTTTCTCCACTGGAACCTTCCCTGCCACACTCTCCCACAATGCTCCTCCACTGCTCCTGTCCCTTCTGCATGGCATCTTCCTGTCAGGACCCTCCAGGTGTCCCATGCCACTCAGGTTCCGAATCCTGTGAGTACCATTGGCAGAGCAGCCATGCACAGCCCTACAGGCTTACGTGTGGACATCTATAAAGGCCTCTTGTCTTATCTCTTGGAACAAATAAAGCTTTCTAGAACATTCTTTCTGTCTAACAAAAGAAGCGGACTAGTCTCTCTGCCTCTGTCACCTCTAAATCAATAGATTTCACTAACCGGCAGGAGTGTCTTAGTTAATTTTTATTTTTAAGAATCAATTCTCTGTATGCTTGTGTTTTTTTAATATGAATCTAACGCCATTGGCAATCAGAATAAGTTTTTGAATCCCCTGGACTGGACTAGGTGGATGCTAGAATATGGTTTCTCTGGGAGAACAGCAATTGTCATTAGCCACTGAGCCACTTTTGTTATTTTTAATATGTCCCCCCCCCAGAACTGAATTTAAAATATCATGGTACCTATGGGCAGCATCTAGGTAGTTTCTGGAGAATGTCCATAGTCTGAGAAAATCCACTAACTGGTTCATGATTTGGAGCTCTGCACTACTTGGTAGCAACTTGACCTCCAAGAAAGGAGAGAAAAAGGGGACAAGGCCAGCATGTGGTCAGGGACAATGAACCCCATGAAAAACCCTGAGATTGAAAACCTCAGATGAGTTTTCCGGTTGGCTGATACACCAGTGTGTCAAGAAGATGATGTGTCTCAAACACACGAACACCTCCCATGTGGGCTCCTCCGGACATCCTCCGTGACATTTGTCTATCTTCCTGGTCCTAGCCTCTGTACTTTATAATTAAAGTGTGATCGTAAAGAATTATAATAACAGTATAGCCCTGAACCTAGTGACGCATCCCCATAATCATCCAACCCGGGGGAGGAGCGAGAACTCTCTAATTGTAACCCGGTGTAAAAAGCACGCACAGTCCGAAAATCCCAGAGTTGGGGTTGGTGTCCCAGAGAGAGAGGCTCTCGAAGGACAGGCATTTACAGGACTTTGACTTGGGATGAGAGATCTGTCTCTCAGCAGTTAATAACAGAATTATGTCACAACTCCCCAAGACTCTACAGGCGAAAGACAAGAAGGTCAGATATAAGTTCTGGATTTTTCCCACTGCAGAGTCAGTCCAAATGTCACATACTTGCTAAGCAATGAACACAGGAAGCTTTGGTTAAAGAGAACCAGAATACAGGGCAGGGTCTATGTCAGAAGGAGCACCCCACTAGGATGCCAGGGCTGTGCCTGTGTCTTTACTCATCTGTACTTACAACAAGCAGGGGGATGATCTGGCCACCCTCCACACTCAATAAACTGTTCCTAGTTAGAGTTCGTGGAGGATGACAGGACGCTCTTGAGACCAGAGGACTTTCTACATTGGAATCCTTAGGTGAGTCCGATTCTCTTGCTCAGGTGGGCCAGATCACATGGCAATAAAAATAATCCCCCAATCCCTCCTCATCTTCTTCATCTCCCCTGGTCTGCCTGTCTTGGGCCTTTCTCAACTCACTCCACCACCTCCTACTCTTCTCTACACACACACACACACACACACACACACACTCACACACACTCACACACACACTCACACACTCACACACACACTCACACACACACACACACACACACACACACACACACACACACACACACACACAAACACACATTCTCCATTTGAGGAGAAAGGAGAAGAGGAAAAAGCGAAAAGGGTGTGGAGAATGAAAAGAGAAGAGAAGACAAGAAGAAAGAAAAGGAGGAAAAAGAGGAAGGTAAGGAGGAAGAGAATTAGGAAGAGGAGGAAGAGGAGGAGAAGGAAGAGAAGGAGAAAGAGGAAGAAGAGGAAGAGGAGGAAGAGGAGGAGAAAGGGAGAAGGAAAAGAAAGAGGAAGAAGAAAAGGGGGAAACGGAAGAGGATGAGGAAGAAAAGGAGGAAGAGAAGGGGAAGAAGAAGAAGAGGAGGAGGAAGAGAAGGAGGAAGAGGAGGAGGAAGAAGAGGAGGAAAATGAGGAAGAGAAGGATGAGGAGGAGGAAGAGAAGGAGGAAGAGGAGGAGGAAGAAGAGGAGGAAAATGAGGAAGAGAAGGATGAGGAGGAGGAAGAGAAGGGGGAAGAGGAAGAAGAGGAGAAAGGAAAAGGAGGAAGAGAAGGGGGAAGGGAAGGATGAGGAGGAAGAAGTGGAAGAGAAGGAGGATCAGTTCAGAATTCTCTCTGCAGTGTGGTCCTGTAAGCATGCGAATGGAACCCACAGAAATAGAAAGCTGTAAGCTGTGTTGGGGGTAATAAAAATGCAAAACTATCATCATTGCCATTGGTTTAACCCCGAGAGCCTCCTGCAAGCCATGTTTTAGAAGAGAAGTTTTAGAAGAGGAAGTATCTCTGTAAGCGATTATTCAAGGACTGCTAACCTTGGCTAGTAAGAACTGGAGCTGGGTAAGGAGTCTTGTCCCTCTAACAGTCTATCTGGCTTCCCCCCTGAGTTCTTGATCCTTCCTGAGCTCTGGCTCCTTGTGTAAGTAAAGCTCAATCCATCCTGGAAATCACAGAAACATCAGTGAAGGAGCTTGCAGCCCAGACAGCTTCATCCAGCCATCAGCCTCCTCTCTCCACTTTCCAATTACTGTTGTCTTTTGCCAAGTGGACAGTAGCAGAAGCAATAAGGTCCCAAGAGGAAAGAAAGACGATGAAGAAAATGGCTCCTGCTGTCCCTTTAGTCAATGATTAAATGCTAGGTTAGGGCGGCACATAAAGGCCCTGGGCCTGGTTTTATATTTTTAATGGAGAAGACGATTACAAGTCTTGAGGAAGCAGAAGAGAGACGCCTTCCCTAGGGATCCCAAAATATCTCCTTTGTGGACAGGGCCTCACCAGGAAGTACAGACGTCACAGAGGGGTGTTCAGAGGCTGTAGAATGAGGGAAACTGAGCAGAAGAAGGAACCCACATGGAAAAGAATTGTGAATCATTTGTAACCACAGCTGAGGTTTCTGGGGCCTAAGACTGCAGACACTGGCTCATTGAAAACTAGTCAGTGAGCCCAGGGCTCCAGGAGACAAAACAAAGTCTAAGAAGCCCAGACTTCACACAGATTTCCAAAGGCTCCCAGGAAAACATAAGCCAGCACTTGGTTTTCAGAAACCAAGAACTCATAATGTATTTTTTATCCAATTAAATACAGTAATGGATGGAGAAATGTCTGGCATATGGGTAGCAGGGTCCAATGTAATGATCTGAGACATGATTGATTAAAATAAAGTTACAGTAGATACTTCAGTGACAGACTGACACAAATCATATCTGGACTGATAGAGACGAATTTGATCTTAGAAAATATACTTTTAATTATTTCAGAAAAAGGGGGTGTTTGTCTCCAATGCGACTTTCAAATAGTTTTTAAGAGAGAAAGATGATATAACTGTCTCCTGTCAGAGTCTGACAAATACAGAGGCAGATGCCCACAGCCAACCACTGGACTGAGCACGGGGACTGAAGGAGCTGAAGGGGTTTGAAACCCATAAGAAAAACAATAATATCAACCAACCAGACCCCTTAGAGCTCCCAGGGACTAAAACACCAACTAAAGAGTACACATGGAGGGACCCATGGCTCCAGCCGCATATGTAACAGAGGATGGCTTTGTTGGGCATTGATGGGAAAGGACACCCTTTGTCTTGGGAAGGTTCAATGCCTCATATAGGGAAATGCTAGGGCAGGGAGGTAGAAGTGGGTAGGTGAGGGGGGGCACTCTCATAGAGGCAGGGGGAGGGAGGATGGGATAGGAAGTTTGCAGAGGGGAAGCCAGGAAAGGGGATAACATTTGAAATGTAAGGAAAGAAAATGTCCAGTTTAAAAAAAAAAAAGCTAAGCTATGATCCTGTAAGACAAGAAGTTCCTATTGTCCATGGACCTGTCACCAAGTACAAAACACGTGGGTCTACAATACTAAGAACTTTGTCACAGTGCATGCTTAGGATTACATTTGTAATCAGTGAATCATTTGCAAAGCTTTTATTTGTGACAGAAGGCAGATGGGAAATGACGATGGGTTCAAGCCACCGTACGCCTACTACTAAAAACACGATTAAGAAAACATGCTATCTTTGAAGAACAGCACATTGTTCTTGGTTAAGCCAAATAAAGATTGTATTGTGAGAATTTTTGTGTTTTCTAGAGAATAAAAGAAAAAAAGAGAGGAAGAGAAAAAAGAGAGGAATAAGTCAACCAAACAAATATGTGATAAAAATGAAACTCTAGGCAAAGGTATTTAGAATTGTGACATTATTAAATGTTTCCTATAAGTTTGGATTATAGAGTTCTTTAAAGTTTTCCCAAGCCCTCACAATTTATGTAATGAACACAGACATAAAGGTTTGGCTTGGCCAGTACCCTGCCTGAATCACTCAGGAAAATGCCAGACTTGGAAAGGATTCACAATGAGTCCAATGGCTTCGTTAAAGCAAATCAACTCAATCCAGTCTCTTTAAGTGCCTATCCAAATGCAGAGATGTTCCATGCACAGACCTGTTCCAAGTCACAGCAACTGTTGACCTCCAAGTATCCCCAGACTACAAACATGGCCCAAAGATACACAACAAACAACAACTTCCTTGAAAATGTGTGGCTATATACTTATGTCTGTATACTGTAACGAAAAGAAGAAGAATGGGAAGAGGAAGGGAGGAAGAGAGATGGGGGAAAGAGTGGGGGGGCAGAGGAGGGAGGGGGAGGGGAAGAATGAGGGAGGGGGAGGGGAAGAAAGAGGGAGGGGGAGGGGAGGAAGGAGGAAAGAGAGGGAAAGGAGGAGGAAATGGAGGGAGGAGGGAGAGAGATTGCAATGTTATGGCTATTGTCGGTCAAGAAAGGACTCATTCATCTTCCTAGTCTCCTACTCTATTAGACCTCACAGGACTAAGCAAAGGCTGAGCATGGAGCCCGCGGCAGGCTCCTTGGCCCACAGCAGTGTGTGCTGCTGGGAGAGCATGACCATGATGAATCACTTGCACGTGACTCTCATTCTCAAGACACACTTTCCCCAGCCGCCATTTTCCAGCTCGCTAGAAAGCAGAGACGCTGAGCAGGAAGTAAGTCCTAAACAAGCTACAGTTTAGCCAACCAAATGAATATAAAAACGAGAGAAGGTTGTTCACCAATGACTGCTATAGCTAGCGATCTATGAACGTAGCTTTTGGGTTTTGCATGGAAGAAGTTCTAACCTTAGTGGATTATAAATTCTAATTAGACCAATAATGTAATCAAATATGGACGCTCTATTTAGAAACAGTAATGTTAGCATAGCAAGGAGCTTAAAAAAAAAGAAAAGACAAAATAAATATTAAACAGATGGGTGGTCAAATGTTGTTCTTTTTTAAGCACAAAGCCTTAATCTAAAGCCAAGCAGAGATGAGATAAACAGCAAGTTACCCTCTACAGCCAAGGAGCCTAATACCCAGGAAATTCAATGAAATCAGCCTAAAATACCAACTGGAGTTCATATGAACTTGGAGCCCCGATACCAAATGAAACATCAAAGAGAGTCTGCTATTTTTAGGGCTTTGTATCTTGGTGGCTCTGTAATGAATCAGGATGTGTCTTGGCAAACGCACAGGCAGACAGAAAGATACTTGTTTTCTTACCAAAAATAGTTGAAGTCTCCTAAATTGTATCAAGGACAGAGAGGCTAGGGTGCATGGAGTCTGACAACCATTGACTCATGGTGGTGGTAGGTCAGAGCCTCAGGCCAAGGGCCTGACACCTTGTCTACTTGCATAAGAGCTAGAGGAACACAGTGACGTTGGTGAGAACAGCGCTTCAATTTACAGCATATGAGACATGTTACACTGAAGTCCAGGACATTCTGGGGACTTTCAGAGATGAGATATCATAGGGTCATTGACATGAAGATCTCAAGCTGGGAGGTTTGCTAAGTCTCTCTCAGCTCCGCTACACACATTTCTCTCAGCTCCATTATACACATTTCTTCAACAGACAGGATTTCCTCCTTCCATGAGACCTCAGCGTGACCCAAACCACCGACTTCAGTGTCAGACCATCTCAGAGTTCCCAGGTGTATGATCCTGTGTGGGGAATCCATCACGATGCCCAGGCTCACGCTCTTTGCCATTAAAGGGGAGAGGTAGACCGAGAATCTCTGGGGTCCTTCTCGTTCTAAAAATAGAATTTCCAATGGCCAAGTCTGGATTGCAAACTCTCTCTCTCTCTCTCTCTCTCTCTCTCTCTCTCTCTCTCTCTGTGTGTGTGTGTGTGTGTGTGTGTGTGTGTGTGTGTGTGTGTATGTGTATGTGTGTGTGTGTGTGTGTGTGTATGTGTGTGTGTGTGTGTGTGTGTGTGTGTGTGTGTGTGTGTGTATGTGTATGTGTGTGTGTGTGTGTGTATGTGTGTGTGTGTATGTGTGTGTGTGTGTGTGTGTGTGTGTGTGTGTGTGTGTGTGTGTGGTGTAGGCAGCAGGGGAGGGTCACTAGCAATCATCATACTTTAATTTGGTTATATCTTGAAATTATTTCAGACCGACCAACGACAGCCCAGCATGTTCTCTTATTCAAGTCTGTAACCTCAATGCTTCTGGAACATTCTTGGATAGCATAATGGATCCTATAAAGTTGGGCTCAGTTATAACATTCTGAGCATAGAAACGGCTTCTGAGAAGGGCTCTCGGCAGCCATTTGGCCAGCTAGGAGGAAGGAGATGGGGAGATGTTCTACCCAATGGCAGCGTGCCTCTCTGTTGACCCCTGGCAATCCATGAGCACCTCTCCAAGAGATGATCTCACTAAAACGAGTTAATAAGCACCTGACTGTTGTGATTTGCAAGGAGGGTAGGCACAGGATAAGACAAGGTCTGTGATTGGATTAAAAAAAAAGTAAGGCAGGGATAGAGTTTTAGAAAGGGGAGAGAAGCCAAGAAAGGAGGGGAGTCAAGATGGAGAAGGAGGATGAGGACCAATCTCCATGTGGCTTTAATTAGCCACAGGTAGATATGAATATATTATAAGGGATTGATTATTACAGGACAGTTGCCATGCCTAGGTGGGAAAATTATATCATATCGACTAGATCTGAGCTTACTGTGCGCATGTTTTGTGAAGTATAAATTTGCTGAAGCAATTTACCGAGATAAATCTGGTATTTGAGTTACAGGTTTCTAGAGTCTTCAATCTGTCCGGCTGGTGGGTGTCACGACGGTGGCCACAGGGGGCAGTTGCAGGGAGATGACCAGAGTCTGAGACAGGGAGATGCTGGGACCTCTAGAGTCTTAATTTTATTGGGCTGCAGGGAATGTAAACAGACTTCCTGAGTGGCAGAGACAGCCAGGAGAGGGCGGCTGACAATGGGGGCAGAGAGGCTGCTGGGGCCAGAGAACGGGGGTATTGTGCTGTGGTGCTACTGGAAACAGTTGCTGTTTTTCTTCCCTATTTCCCCTTATACCCGACAGAAGAGAAAAACAGATAAAGAGCCCAGATTTAAACCCAGACAGTCTAGTTTCAAGCCCTCAGGCTTCTTAGCATGGTTTCATTATAAATATAACTGTGCATACTAGGAGAGACACTAATTAACTAAGCCTCACAATCCATTTTTATTATTTGTCTGTATCCATGGGTGTGCAAGCTCATGTGTGTGGACATCATCTGTGTATACATACAGGTGTGGTTGTAGAGATCAGAAAACAACCTCGGGTGTCTTTCCCCCCAGACACCATCCCCTGTGTATTTTAGGGCTTTTCTTTTTTGAGACAAGGGATCTCATGGGCCTAGAGATTGCTTAGTAGACTGGGCTGGCCAGCAAGCCCCAGGAATTCATATTTCTGCCTCCCTAGCACTGCGGTTGTGAGTAAGTGGAATTATGTTCCACTGTCCTTGTGTATGCAAAGCAATCACTTCCTCAGATGGACTATCTTCACAGTCCTACTGCGATCTAATTCTTTTTGGGGGAGAATTATTTATTTATTTTATGTATGTGAGTACACTGTCACTGTCTTCAGACACACCAGAAGAGGGCATCAGATCCCATTACAGACGGTTGTGAGCCACCATGTGGTTGCTGGGAATTGAACTCAGGACCTCTGGAAGAGCAGTCAGAGCTCTAACCACTGAGCCATCTCTCCAGCCCCTTGATTTAATTTGTAAATACTTTATTTGGAAATAATGACATATATATATGGAAGGTGCAGAAGAAGGATATTTGAGCCCTTTGGGGGGAAAATGCTGGTCTGAAGCATGACCCATGAGTGCTTCTGTGTCTTTATCTTACAAACACCACATGGCCATCAACGCAGGGAGAGTTGTGGGTTGTGAGCTGCATTTCCCTGTCTTGGTATTTCCCTTCTTCCAATCATCAACCTTCTGATCTTTCTTCTACTTCTAAGACCTTAATTTGTTTGCTTGTTTGTTTGTTTGTTTAGATTAGAATTGATTTATTGTAAAGACTAGACCTCAATTTGAGTCTTCTTGGTGTATGCTGACAGCAAGATCATAAACACGGTGCCGTGTTTTTCTTCTTGTCCTGAGCAGGTGGCACAGAATTCTGATATCTTTCAATACCAGTACTATTAGCTAGGAAAAAAAAAAAACAGACTTCCCATTATAAATTTCTCGTTTTTCTTTTGTGATTTGTTGGTATTTCTCAAGAAGGCACTTTAAGACCATGTAAACATTCTGCTCCTCTGGAAACTTACACGCAATGTATTTGGTAACTATTTAATTTATTTGTGCTAATATGGACTCAGATTTCACTTCTTTTACTCACTGAACTAAATTTATCATTTTTTTAATGTTCAAATTATCCCAGATTTGGCTAGTAGGAGGCCTTTCCAGCTGGCTTCTCGCCGGTGCACTGGACACAATCTGCTGAGACGGCTTCCCTAAGTGGCTAAAGAGCTCTGCTCTCCCTCCAAAGGGGAGCAGAAGTCAGTCTTCTGAGGCTACCACTGCCAGAGTCAGTGCGGTGAGCCAGAATAGGGGTCAGATCTAGGTGAGCTGTCAGGTCTGAGCAAGCAGGAAGTGACCACTTCTGTCGGAAGAAGAAAGGTACCTGGTTCCTTGTTGAGCTAAGGCTAGGAACCCTGGAGACCCTGAAAGGATGGCAGGACTTTTACCTGTTCCCAGGCACCAGACCCCTATCACTGGCCACAGCCCCCTATAGATTTGTGGCCATCAGTCATGAAAGAGCAACACCCCAAGCCCCTCCACATGTAGAGGATGTGACCTGTGGTCATGTAGGTTCAAGACAGATCCCCATTTGAACGAGGTATCTAAAGGCCTTAGCCAATGAGCTTTTGTCCAAGAGCCTGAGAACCAGGCAAGCCCAGCCTCATCATAGGTCCAGAGATCCCCAAACTAGCTCTGGCTGCCCCGCACCCCAGATTGGGCAGAATTCCCCACCCCTGGAATGGCGTCCCAGGGCTACCCTAAGGCCAAACACCTGCCCAGCAACAGCGTGAGGTAAGTGTGGTTCGTTTCCCGCATCCTGCCTTCCCAAGTGGCTGAGCAGGGCCTATAACCCCAAGCACTTTCAGCAGCGAAAGATCTGGAAGAGATCTCTCTTGCCCAAAGAGTCACAGCTCTCTATGACAGATGCTTTTAGAGATGGTCTTTGATAAAAATAACTCTCATGTGCTTTATTCCTTGTGAACAGGGTCTTATATACATTTTAGGGTGGGTTGGTGTCTAAAGGCAGATGCTTTCTATTGGCTTGGTCTGAGATGTTAGGGATGCCTCATCGGCATATGGAGGGACTTTGGGTGTTGCCCCCACATGACTGATTGTCACAGTCCTCCCTATAAGGTGTCGTTGTCATGTGTCCTGTCAGAGTAGATGAAACACCTACCATCTTCAGGTATGAGGGTACCAGGCTTTCTGAATCCACTTGACCTTACCAAGTTTTCTATCTGATGGTGTGGTCCACTGCGCCACAGATTCTGTGTCCTTCCCAACTTTGGCCAGTAGGGGGCCTTTCCAGGTGCTTCTGTGTCCTTTGCTATGGTCCCAGCTACCACTGAATCTTATTTTTTTAGTTTAACATATGTAGGCCTGTCCTGCCCTTGCCTGTCCTCATTCTGAAATATGTCACTTATCCAAATACCCTTGGGGCTTCTAAAACATTAGTTAGTTAATTAACTTATTGAGTGGGGGTGCTTTAGTTTGTTTGGCCAGTTGGTTGGCTGCCTGGCTGGTTTGACTTGGTTTGATGGACAGCGGTACTTAAGAGCCCAAATCTGAGCTTTAGGTGTGTCTATAGTTACTAGGCACTGCCGCTGTGTAAATTTCCTCACCACCCACATGAGCCACCAGCACATCCCTTCCTGTTCCCACCATACCTGACCCATAAACCCTGACGAGTGTCTACCATGCCCAGCCCCCCCCAACCACATTTGCACAGGAAACACAGAGTATAGGACTCAGTGTGGCCTGCCTTATGAGTTCTTTCAAGTTCAGGAAGAACACCAAGAAACTCCTCCAGTGTGTTTCCCATGCATTCCGAGCAAGTCTCAGTGTCTGCCTCCCATGCTACACATTGGCTTGACCAGGGTCCCAAAGTGTGGCAACACTACTTAGGCTAAAAGCCCCTGAAGCATTTGCAGGAAGACTTCCAGCCATAGGCATCTACACAAGGAGAATGAAGTTCCTTCCATCTTCTCAGATACACACACACACACGCACACACACACACACACACACACACACACACACACCTGGGTCATTTTTCAAGGGGATGAAAAAGAAAGCAAACATTTCATAAACGTGACTTATCATTGCGAATCCTGCTATTTCACACATCGTGGGTACGCGTGCCGGAGAAGGGGGGACATGAAGCCATTCAAACTCCAGCAGATGGCACCTGTGCCACTCAACAGGACATGGCTTTTGGGGAAATCACAGACTCCGTGTACCCTGGCCTCTCACCGGTGAAAGGAGGAAAAAGCAGGGTGTAGACAGAATGTCTTGTGCAGTCTTTGGATAAAGCCCATGGCCCATGACTTAGGTAGGAAATGGGAGGTAGGATATCTGGGAGGCAGAAAAAAAATCTAGGATAGAGCCTGGTTTGGGAAGATTCACCCAGAAGGTTTGAGGTGATGTGAGCCCAGACATTGGTGAGAGTGTGGATTAAAATAAATGAGTTATTCTAATCTATGATTGGCGTCCGAGAAGGGCCTACCCAAGTGCCTTAGGTATCTGTAAATAGTTTTTGAGCCTGAGTCTTATTTCTGGGAGTGTTGTACTGAGAGGAAGAAATGGGCCGAACTTCTACAGTAATGGAGGAATGACCACAGCAATGTTCACAAACGGGGTCGCCTCCCTTTCCTGCTGAGGCACGGCATCATTCTTACGTTTGCCTTTGCCGGCAGAGCTCCATCACCCCACACAGCCCTCACTCCTGCTTGGAAGGTTGCCCCTAGGGACTTGTATTTGTCGTTCCCTTGGCCTCAGACGCCACCCTTCATGTCTCTACCCAAATGTCACCACCTCAAATTTTAAGTCGTATTCTTCCATCTCAGTCTCTTTGTTTCTCCCCGACTGTTGAAATGCTCTTATCTGAGCCATCGTGGTTACATATATCTATAATCCCAGCCCTTGGGAGGTAGAAGAGAGTCATGAGTTCAAACCCAGCCGGGGCTATACAGCAAGATCTTGTCTCTCAAACAAAGGAAGGGTGTTTATATTTGTTGGCGTAGGGAGACACCACCGTCTTTGTTTTTCCAGACTATGAGGGTATGAACAGACACCAAAGCTCTATCCAGGACCTTGGACAGTGGCTGCTGCGTAGCAGGTGTGTAAGAAATACACACGGCAGGGATGATCAAAGGCACGGGAACTTTTATATAATTTTGTGAGGTTGAAATAAGATAAGTAAAATGTTTAGCACAGAACCCAGTGGAGCAAATGAACAAGTCTGTTGTGATAAAAGCCACCAGGAGCCCTGAGCTCCAGGGCTGCCGTCTTCAGGCACAGGATGACCTCAGGCAAACCAAATAATTCTCTGACCTGAGCTCTTCTCATCTATACATTTTGTCAGGGACTTTTCCAGGACAAAAGCTCATTGTTTTTTCTATTTCGTGGTCCAAGTGTTCATCCAGCCCAACGATAAACTGATTCTTAACTGGTAGGAGTTGAACCTCTGTGGTCCCAACAGCATCTCAAAAGGCTGAACTGTGGTACTTCTTAGGAATTCTGGGGTCCATTTGCTACCTACTTGTTTGGTCAAGCTTACAGAGATGCTTGTAGTCCTTTTCGCTTTCTCCTCTATTTTTTCTCTCCCTACCTTAATCTTTAGACACAAAAAAAGCAAGAGTTTTAGCCTGACAGCCCTCTGCCCCAGGCAAAATGAAAGTTTTATCAAAACAGAATTGAGAGAGATTTGAGAAAGAACAGTTAAAATTGGCATTTGTCTCGGATGTTTAGTGAGACTCGTGGCTCCCAGATAGAAACCTACGCTCCTACATTCATCCCCTTATCTCCCAAAAGAAAACTCCTAAAATATTTAAGCAGAAGGTGAAACTGTGTGTCACTCGTGTAGGGGCCAAAAGGGTGCAAATCTTCTCAGAAGCCCCATGACAACCTCTTCAATGACACCAATCTCAGTGACTCATTTAGAAAAGGGATTAATTCCTAGGTAACAAAGTTCAAGCAGTGTAGGCCGGAGAGAGAGTTCAGAGCACTCTAGGAGAACTCAGGGTCAGTACCCAGCGTCGACATGATGGATTTACCCATAATTCCAGATCCAGAGGCTCTGATGACCTCTTCCACCCTCCAAAGGCACATCCAGGAGGAACACTCGTAGACATGAAATGAAAATGGATCCTCAGAAATAAGTTTTTGAAAGCAAGGCAATGTGTCAGGTAGGCAAGGTCATGTCAAGGAAGCGTCTGTTAAACACAAGTTCTCCTTTCTATCCTGGTGGTTTAATAGGGTAGGGAATCTACCTGCCACAGAGGCAAACATAAAAGAAGGAAAATGTTTCTCCAGTCTACTGTTTCTTCAGTACACCTTGAAGCGTGAAAACGTCTTCCACGTGCATAATGTCTGGACTTCCCCTCATTTGACTGTGAGAATGAAGTATTCACCAAAGTAACACCAACACCCAGGGCTTCACTTAGTAAGAGTGTAGTATTCCTCCTCTGGGATTCAGATGAAGGTTCTAACTGATGGTAATTTGGGGACTTCGAGTCTGCAGCTTGCGGCTCTGGTTGTCCATATGATCGGCTTCTGAAGCCTCCACTCAGAGGATCAAGTAAAAGACATGGTTACGGGTCAAGTAAGGAAGGGTGAACATTGGACTTCATTGGTCAGAGTCCCATGGGTTAAGTCAGGAAAGGGTGCACATTGGAATTCACTGGCCATAGCCCCACAACGTGCTGTGGCTAACGGCACAACTGAACTATGTGCTCCACTGTGGGACAGCCCTAGGAGGAAGCAAGCTTGGAGAATGGCCAGCCACCTCGGCTGCAAAGTGCCATATTTAGTCATCAAAATCTTTGTCTGGGTGACGAGATGTTTATAACAAACCCAACTGCCCACAGGAACAGTCCGTTATCACCTAATGCTAAAAGATATTAGCGGTGTCCACGGTAGGGATAGCAACGTGTTCTGTAAAAACAGCAGTTAGGCAGAGGCTAGGGTACAGCTACAATTGCTTCCAGAGCCTTCCTAAGGGGCACACTAGGAAAGCCTAAGACATAGCAGAGGAACCACAGCAGGGCAGAAGTGAGAACGCATACTCTGAATTTTCTGTTGCCTGGACCATTGGTTGCAGAAATGGCTGGGCTGGAGAGATGACTCAGCAGTTCACAGCATTAGCTGCTCTTCTAGAGGACTCGGGTTCAATTCCCAGCACCCACATAGAAGTTTACACCTGCCTGTAACTCTAGTTCAAGAGCACGCAACACCCTTGCACAGACATACACACGTCTGTACGTGTCACGCCAGCAAAACGCCAGATGCACATGAAGTAAAAATAAATTAATTAATTAAAAAAATTAAGATCTATTTTTAAAAATAGCAAGGCTATGCCATTGGATTCTCACAGTTTTATTAATATCTTTATTACTTAATAAAATGAACTATAATAAAAAGGGGTAAGTTGATAGATTTGACTTATAAAATAAAAGCATTTTATTTTTATAGATAGTATATTAGGGGAAAATGGAATTATTATGAAGAGGCAATTGTTTCAAATACAAATAAATGTACCTGCAGATCATAAAATCATAACCCTAGTGAGAAAGAAAATCATGAACAAAACGTGAGATAGCTATCCAATAAAACAGCTTGACTCAGCATCAATAAAACAAAACAAAACAAAGGAATGAACACACAAAGAAAGAGCAACCAGAGGCCAAGCAGAGGGCTCAGCCTGCAGTTTTGCTTGTCTCTGAGCCTATGACCCCGTTTGATTCCTAGTCCCCACATGGTAGAAGGGGAGAACCAATTTCTGTCATATTCTTCTGACTTTCATAAGCACACAGTAGCATGCAAGCTTGAACGTACACACACACACACACACAGATAAATAAAAATGTAACAAACAATGTAAAAATATGAAACAAGCTTAGTGCTCTCATTTAGAAGCACAAAGAAGCCAACTTTGCTCTCTGAGACTCTACGTCGAAGAAAAACAATCAGAGAGACCCACAGAGATCACCAGCCTGAGGGGTCCAAGGGGGCATTACTTTAAATGTGGGGACAATACGGTCTGGCAAGGCGATATGACCTTTCCTTTACATCCGTGCTTTTGAAACGAGAAGGACATGAAATAATGGTGAGGAGTTTAAAACCACACTGATTTCCCGGCCCTGGTCTTACGAAACATTGTACACCATAGCAAGCTTGAGGATGCCATGTGCTTGGAATGCTTCATCTGGAGAAGGAGTTGGAAGCAAGAAGTGCTGAACTATTCAAGCTCCTGCTGAGCTGTTCGCTGTAAGAGTGTGTGATGGCTTGCATATGCTTGTCCCAGGGAGTGGCACCATTAGGAGGTGTGGCCTTGGAGGAACTGTGTCACTGTGGGGGTGGGCTTGGAGACCCTCCTCCTAGCTGCCTGAGCATGCCCAGTCTGTTCCTGGCTTCCTTCGGATGAAAATGTAGAACCCTTGGCTACTCCTGTAAGGCAGCCCCAGTTAAATGTTGTTATTTATAAGACTTGCCTTGGTCACGGTGCCTCTTCACAGCCATAAACCCTGACTAATCCATAAGTGGGCCCTTACCATGGCTTTAAAGCTGTAGTGATTGGCAAGTGTCAATGTTTAGAACCAAAACAGAGGCTGATAAAATATATATAGAGAGAGTTTCTATTTTTCCAAAAGAGATGGTAGGAACAAAACTTCTGTTACTGAAATACGAAATGTCTGAGGACGTGAGAAGAAGGTGGGTGGGACCATTAGGTGTACGTCTTACCTTGGCCTTTGCTTCTCTCTCCCCTCAGCCCTCCTCTCTCCTCCTGGCTGTCCTGAGTTAGCCGCTCTCCCCTCTACCACATACTTCTCAACGTGAATATGCTACTTCACCACAGTGGGGCCAGCTAGGGGTGGAAAGCTCTGGAACAATGGACTACAACCATCTCTCCTTTTTTCTTTAAGTTTCTCTCAAGTGCATGGGGGTAACACACAGAGCAATGGATTTAAATTAATTTTTTTTCATTATGCGTGTGTGGGGATGTAATGGGAACATGGCATCCAGAGAGAGTGTGGAAAGCCCCTTGAGCCAGAGTTCAGGCCCTTGTGAGAAGCCTGAGGTAGGTGCTGGGCTCACTCCTCCAAGAGCAGTGTGTGCTCTTGACCAGAGTCTTCTCTCCAGCTCCCCAAAGGAATTTCAAGAATTCAAAGACTTGCAAGGGCACGCTTAAGCTCCACACCACATTTTGAGTTTAAAACAATATGACTCCAAGATTCCTTCATCTGTGAGTGAGGGTGTAACTCTTCCTAATGACCCCTTGTTTGAATAGATTGAGTCTCCAGGACTCTTGCTAGATCCAAACACTCTAGATGCAATCGACACTGTTTTGCTAGGAGGAGGCAGGGATTTGGGAAGATGTGTAGAAGTGTTCCATTCTCTCTACCATGAAGACATTTCAGCGACGCTTCCATAAGCAGAATTTAGAACGTTGGTTCCAGAGCTAGCTAACTAGCAGGTGTCCCCAAACCCCAGGGCCAAAAGCTGGTCTGTGCTGGGGAGGGTCAAGGACTAGTTTCTCTCCTACCAGGAGGCAGCAGAGGGCAGGAGGGGCTCTCCCTCCCAGGCTCACACTCCTGGATTCTCTAGCATTTGTTGACACAGCCCTTGCAACACATGGAGCAAGAAAGGAGAATGCTCCTGTCTCTCCTGGTCTTTACATGCATGAATAACTGGGTACACACATACATGTACACATGCGTACCTACTCATAGTTAACTGTGCACATACATGCACACATGCGTACCTACTCGTGAATAAATGTCTTTTAAAATGACGATGGGACCCCATGGCATGTGTGTTCCCTGTATTATGATCTTCAAAGTCCATCAATAGATAATTTCCTAATTCTCAGCAAGTCCCCAACTAATCAAACTGATGATTTTGTGGGCGTGCTCACAAAGCCACCCATAGAAGGCACCTGTTAGCAAAGCACATTGCAAACACTTCTGTAGACCCAGGTTGCTCTAGAGTCAAATCTTGATGTTCTCCGGGTAGATGTCTGCGCTCACAGGAGGAAAGCCAAGCGGGGGCTTTTATTGGCTCAGCCAACTCAGGCCACCTTTGAATTCGGAACTGCACAGGCGAGAGAAAAGCCCGCAGTGTGACTCCAGGCACGCCACCTGTCTCTCTAGGATCATTTGTTCCTTGCTGTGCTCAGTGGAAAGCTGAAGGTATTTTTAATTAGAAGAATCACTATGGTGATATCTGAATGGTGTCTCCATTTTTATCCAAAGCAAGCTCTACAGGGCCATTCTCACATACGGGACGTGTCTCCCGCCCGTATTAGCTTCTCCGTGGACTGCTCGGAGTTTGAGAAGCCTGGGTCCTTCTTAATCTAAATCCCCAACCTAATCCTGTCTCGCTTTTCACCACGGAGAACACATTACCTATTGTGGTAAATAGTATTTGGGGGATTCTACCCCCACTTAGATCAGTTAGCTACCGAATAAAAGACACGAAGCCTTTATATTTATAATAAGCCTTAAGGCACGAGGGCTGGGCAGAAATCAGCCCTCTGTGCTATTTTGTCTACTTTCCTGTCAGTAACCCTGAGAGATCACTCGCTGTTCCTACTCCAACAGGCTGGCCTTCATGGTCCACCTACCCCATGGTGCCTTCTTCCGTCTCCTCATCTCATGGTATCTGCTTCAGACCCCAAGCCTATCTCTTCCTCACAGGTATGGGCTGTAGGCATCTTTATTCAACCAATCGTTTTACACCAAGGGGCAGGATTTGCACAACAGAAGCTGACATACAGGAGGTTTCACTCCTCTTGAAGCCACCAGACCTTGAGATCCAGAATTTAGCATTGCAATACGTCGCAACAGACCAAACCTCAACGATTACCCTCCACAACCATTCCAAACCTGTACGGCACACCATTTAGCCAAAGAAAACTCTAAGAAAGAAGGTATTGGTCGGGCTTGATTTGAGATACGTAGCAGGATTCTCTCATTACTCCCAGTTTTGAGCTTTACCCCCCCCCCATAATAACCACCATATAGTGGGTGCTATTATATTTTGTGATACGTCTAGAATTTACTAAGTCTTTGCACAGACTGGATTATATGATAACACTTTGTTGTTACTGTTTAAAATAAAAAAAACCATTTTATGTGTTTTTTTATGTTTTTATCACACTCTACAACTTCCAACCTGTTAGGCTTCCAACCTGGGACCAATGTCTAACTAAGGCACCCAGTGACACGGCCCCCCCTGCCCTCCCCATCTCTACTTGTCACAGGGCCCTCTACCCGAAACTCTCCATCCCAGGGTCTCCCATCCCCCTCTCTCCTCACGTGTCGCAATCTGGTCACGCTCACTCTGGACCTTCCCGGATGTCTCTGCCTCTGCCTGTGTTCTCCCTTTAGTCTATAGTAAGCGGTTTTTCCTTCACAGTACCTAGGAGCACTCTTGGCCATTTTTATTTTTATTTTTAAGTCTGGCGCTGAAACCCAGGACTAAACCAGCTCGAGACCTAACCCAACCATCTGTAAAATAGATAGGTCTAAGATTAAATAGATCTTAGATCTATTTGAGGTCTGGGGAAAATAAGAACAAGAATCGACCAATAAATCAATCATTCTCTCTGTCCCTCCCTCCCTCCCCCTCTGCCCCTCCCCCTCCCTCTTCTTCTCCCCCTCTCACTCTGTGTGTGTGTGTGTGTGTGTGTAATAAAGAGCAAATCATTCAATGACCTTACTCCCTCAGGTATAAGTCCCAGAGTATATGTGAATAATATCAATAAACTACAGAAAAATAATCAGGAAAGACAAAGAGGAGAACATGGAGAAAATATGGCCCACAAACAGCAAACTGCCGTTTGCTAACCTTGCTTTTCCCACTCCGTGGGGTGACTTGGAAGTTTCTTGGGCGAGTCCTTGCCTAGCTCAACGTCTATTATCCAGATTCCAGGTGCGGGCAGTCACCCTTTCACCCTGTCACCCCCTGTTCTTAACAAGCAAGCAACAGACGCTAATTCACTTACTTAGACTGTTGGCGTCGGTTTCCCTTACCTCTCCACCTCTGTTCATCCGCATGGGCCCTTCAACTGCGCTAGGATATCACAGCAGGAGGGGAAGGTAGAGAGGCACCGTGCAGAGTAACTGTCAAGCCAGTAGGCAAGAAGGCTGGAAGCCCCACCATGGCTAATTCTAAGGGACAGAGGAATATGGGACTTGGCAGGTATGATGAAAGCGACTCACAGAGAGCCAAGACTCACGGAGCCCTGGCTCTCTGCCCACCTGGCTCACTTCTACCCTTGGAAGAGCTCCTAATATTTCTAATAAAGTGTCTCACTTCCTACCGCAACCCAGGTATCTAATTCTTTGTTCCAGAACATCAGAACCTGGAAACTCCAGTGTGTGCTTTTCTGACTCCCTTCCGCACCTCTAGCAATATTGCTGTAGTAACTGGAGCTTTCTTGGCAATTTTTTCTTTTGCCGTTACTGCTCTCCCACCCAGAAGAATAGTCACTGTCATTCAGAGAGTCTGAATAATTCATAGAATTGTTCTTCAGTTCTATTCAGAATAGCAATGCCCCTAACGCAATGTCCCATCTGTGTAGAAGACACACATTCTGACGGTGTGTTGCTGTGTGGAGCTGTTAGGTCTCAGGGACTCCATCTGAAATGGGATTTAATGCCAGCTGTTTTAAAGATGTGCTTCTGCTATTGTCTGAAATTTTTTTGTTTTGTTTTAACTTAGAAGAAACCCGTAAGTGTCCTAACTAAACCCATTCTGCTGTTAAAATGTTTTCTCTAGAAGCAGTGGCATTTGGCTACTTGGTTCTACTAACCCTAAGAGGGACTGACACTAAGGGTACCTGTCATGTCCCCAGCTCTGGTGGCTTGCGTTCTCATGCTAACTGTGTTACCCAAAAGGCTTGCTTGCCGTGTCCCACGTGTAAGCTAAAGGAGGCCTGCCACCCCCACCAGTTGGCTGTGACTGGGAAATAAAGTTGCCAACAGCTGGGCAGGGGGACAGAGGCAGGACTTTTAGAGTTCTGACTTTTAGGGTTTCCACTGAAGGGAAGAAGGGAAGGGAAAGAGCAGAGTCTGCATGAGGGGGAAGCAGACAGGCTAGACTTAGAGTCCCACTGACATGTAAAAATCCAGGCAAGTGGCCCTAGGGGTCTGGGTTTAGAGATGAAATATAGATTTAGAAAGTGTCGCAGGGATACTGTAGTGCTAGCCAAGGGGAGGTTTAGAAGTGCCCAACCATTGTAAGTTGGGCATATTAAAAATAGTGCTGTGTGTGTGTGTGTGTGTGTGTGTGTGTGTGTGTGTGTGTGTGTGTGTTTAGTGAATCCAGAGCTCTTGGGCAGGTGCAGAGGAGATGCCCTGCTGAGAGCTCAGAACAAGTCTAACTATGCACCATTAAGCTTAGCTCCTGACACCACCCACGGTGGAAGCTTCTTTTTCCAAGCCTAGGTACATGGTTTACAGACGTTTCCATGGCAATTGTGAAGGTGAGAACGCAAGCAGTTACTGTTGAGCCGTCCATTCCTTCTCACAGCAAGCCAGCCTCCCTTTAATATAACGGAGGTGTTTAGTGTGAAGCCACGGAGAGAAAAATCCCCTGAGTCTCAAAGTCTTCAAGAGTTACATAGAAGGAACTAGACCCAGGCTGCTGTCTGCAGTAAGGTGGCATCTACGGGAGCTCTGATAGGAAAAAGACACCTTAAAGTGCTCCATTAAAGAAATTAACAGATGGAGGTGGGAGTGTTTTGAGGAATGGACACCCCCACCCCTGCAGCAGGAGAGAAACAAGCTGGAATGTTTTGCGTCTGTTTTTGTTGCTACAACAGATAGCATCTTAGGGAAGAAAGGGGTTATTTTAGCTCAAAGTTCCAGGTCACACACCATCCCTGCAGGACAGTCACATCCGCCATCACGAGCAGAGACAGAATGGAATTCACATGTTGCAGCTCGAGTGAGAATGGCCCCCATAGGCTCATGTATTTGGATACTTGGTCCCCAGTTGGTAGAATTATTTGGCAAGGATAATTATTTGACCTTGTTGGGGGAGGTATGTCTTCAGGGATGAGCTTTGGGGCTTCAAAAGGTCCATACCATTCCCAATAAGTTCCCTCTGCCTGGTGTTTGTGGGTCGAGAAATAAATTCTCAGCTACTGGTCTAGCACCAGCTACTGGTTTAGCACCATATCGGCCTGCCTGCTTGCTTCATGTTCTTCACCATGATGGACACGGACTTTAGCCTTCTTAGACTGTGAGCACCAAATAAACTTTCTTCTCTAGGTTGCCTTTGCCATGGTTCTTACCACAGCAATAGGAAAGTAAGAAAGATGGCATCTTAGGGTTTCTATTGCTGTCAAGAGACACCATGACCACGGGAAGTCTTATAAAGGAACACATTTAATGAGGGCAGTTTATAGCTTCAGAGCTCTGGTCCATTTCCATCAGGAAGCATGGGGGAGCACAGGCAGAAACGGTGTTGGAAAAAGAGCCAATCTACATCAGGATTGGCGGGGGTGGGAGGGAGGGAGGGAGGGAAGGAGGGAGGGAGGGAGGGAGAGAGAGAGAGAGAGAGAGAGAGAGAGAGAGAGAGAGAGAGAGAGAGAGACACGAGACACGCTGTGCTGGGTTTGAGCATCTGAAGCCTAAAAGCCCACCCCCCAGTGACATACTTCCTCCACCAAGGCCACGCCTCCTAACAGTGCCTATGGGAGCCATTTTCATTCAAACCACCACGGATGGCTCGTCGGACTGGTGCTCGGGAGTTCAGCTCAACTCTTAAACAGTCCGTGGCCCAACCCATAAGAAGGTCCACTATTAGGGTGGGTCTGCGAAGTTGTGGCAACTTGATAATTCAGTGAAGCACAGACATCACGAAGTAGGAGGCCATAATGTAAATGCTGCAGAAAGAGCATCTGAGGGGAAATGGGTGTAGAGAAACCACAGCTTGTTCAGTTTCCTGTGCAAGTGCCTATGAATGTGTATGTGATTTGTGCTTGTGCATGTTTGCATCTGGGTGGGTGTATGTATGTAGGCATGCCCGTGCACTTGTGTACGCATGCGTGTGGAGGGCAAAGGTTGATCCTGAGTGTCTTCTCCGACTGCTCCCCTGTCTCTGCACCACCCTGAGTGCTGGGATTGCAGTTAGACCGTCTTGGGTGCTGGGTGTGTGCACTCAGCTTTGTTCTTTCACTGCTGTGACATCATCTTCCCAGCTCTCCTTCACTTACATTTTCTCTGACGCTTCAGGGTCCCTCCGAGAACACCAACTTGCATTTAGTCATTGAGCCCCCTCTCTCTGCTCTTGGCCTTGAGAGTTCTTCAGGCTTGTTTTTGACAACCTGGTCGGGTGTGCCACGGGACGGTCCTCTCCTGAGGTGTGTTGGGTGTTTGGTCATGGCGACGCTGGGTTAGGGGGTTTGGTTAGAGGTATGGCAGGAGTAAAACGCTTTATCACATCTCCCGGAGGATGCACTTGCCGTCCCAATGCTGACGCTCACCGTGGGTTTCTCCACAATACATCTCTGCCTTAACCCACGCCCATCTTTTCAGTTTCTTTGGAAATAGACCGTTGTATGCAGACCACCTAAGGAGTATGAAGTTATGCTTCCTAGGAAAATTTTTAGGGACAAAAAATATTTTAATCCTATATGTGTAACTGTCTTCCAACTGTGATAGTTAAGAATTTCTGCCATATGTAAACACCACGTGTACAAACTCTTCAAGGGAAACAAAGAGAAGGGCTTGGCTTCTCTTCTGTGCAGTGCAGAGAGAGGAAGATCCACAGATAAGACAGATATGCAGCAATCAGAGAGCAAGAGAGAGCAAGTGGATACTGTGAGAGCACACACACATACATATACACACGCACATGTACACCCACACACACACACATATGCACACACACACTCACACACACATAGACACACTCACACACACATACACACACATGCACACACACATACACACATGCACACATACACACACATACACACACTCACACACATGCACACACACTCTCACACACATGCACACACATACACACATGCACATACTCACACACACATACATACACACTCACACACATATACACACATACACACATACATACACACACGCACACACTCACAGAATACACACATGCACACACTCACACACACACATCCACACGCATCCACACACACATGCACACATACACACTCACACACACCCTTACTTAAACTATGAATTTAATAACTACTTAAAGACATACTCTGTCAAATAGGAAAGGGCTAGGGAAAGGCAGGGGGATTACTTAAACAACCCTTCTTCTTTGAGGACACAAATGCTACAGCTGCTGAGCCATCTAACCCTGCAGCCGTTTGGTTCCATCTTCAATTTCATATCATCTCTATGAAGTCCCAGAGCCGCACAAGATCTACAGAAAACAGTGGCTGGGAAGGAGCATCAGTCTTTCCTGCTCTGAACAGTCTTCCGGTGCTCCGGAACGCAAAAGGTGCTACAAACCCAAAGCCAGTGGGTTTTTAAAAAATATTATTTGATATAATTGGTTACTATTTTATACAGAATATAGATAAAAAAAACACTTCAGGGAATTTTTCTAATTCTGCAAACTTTGAGATACAAACGAACAAAAAAGTACTGGGCATTTGATTTGCAAATTTATCTTTGAGGCAAGTTGTTCCTCACTCTCTATCTCCAGCCAAAATGACTGCCCCTCATCTCTTCCTGTGGAGAAATTCTGGGGTTCCCTGCATTGACACAGGAGGTCATTACAGCATTATGACCCTCTGGCTACTATGAAATTGAACACACAGGACAGACCGGGGTCCACATAAGTCAAAATATCCAACCAGGCTTGGAATGGCTCAGCCATGATTGTGACCCACGAGCTTGCCGTCTTTAGATGCTCAATAGCTTAGTGCTTACACGGGTAGAACAGACCCAGAAGCCGAAGCAAGCAGAATGTAGGGACACTCTCTAAATCTCTTTAATTCTTTTACTTACTTTTTATTCTATGTACAAATGTTGCCTGAATGTGTGTATGTGCACCGTGTGTGTGTATCTCTGCAATTTCTTCATGTTTAGCACTGCAATCAAAGCTATTAAAACAGACCCTGCCGTGCCTCGAAAGGGTAAATACGGCTCTAGAAATTATGTTTTGGATAAAATAATTTTTAAAAAAATGACTCTATTACCAGTTCCCCTGAGTTCTCCCTCAGCGCGTATCCACCCCGGCTGCTTCTCGGCCACGCGGTCCACTAGCCGCTCTCTCCCACTGTCTCTCTCCCAGCCGGGAACTTTGCTCACATTCCCCACAGCCCAGTAAAATCATGACTCAGTAATAGTTTATCAATCAGATTTATATGTTAAATTCTCAATCCACAATCCAGCCACACAATAAGCTTACAACCAGTTGACAAAGATATAAACCCATCTAGATAAGACAGACTGACGTATAGAAACCCTTGAAAATATTCATATCTACCTATCACCAATTAAGACCATCTGGGTCTAGATCCTCCCTCACCAGCTCCATCTTGATTCTTTTCCTGCTCTCCTCCTCCTCTCCTTCCTAGACTTTTCCCCGCCTACCTTTCCTTCTCACCCAATGATAGGCCGGACTCGCCTTGCTGCATAATGACATCTTCCTACAAAACGTCACATGCATTAGTGTAGAAAGGGGCTATGAGCCAATATCCTCAGCTATCTCAGAAAGAACACCCCATAAAAAAAATAGTACCCCCGGCTGTAATATTTCGAAATAAAGTAAAATGTGCATCTGTGTAGACACTAACGGTGTTAAATACAGAACGGGTGCAGCACACAGCTCTACAGAGCCTCGGACAAGAAGAAACCTTGGGTCATCACAAGGGCTTCTTAGACGTGTTAGTCTAAGGGTCCTGTGTTCACACACACACACACACACACACACACACACACACACACACACACACACACACAAATCATAAAAATAATGGGATAACCCAGCTTGAGTAGATTGGGCCAGAGACCTTTGAAAGTGCATCAGATTTTTTTAGAAAAGCCCCATCTCTGGTCTAGTTTGCAAAGTTTACAGGACCATCTGAAAATATGATGGGAAAAATAGGAAGAAACTGGATATACTAGGGTCCTGGGAGATGCCGTATCCAATACCCCGAAGCTGCTTCTTCATGCTCCAAAACTTTTGTGGGGTCTGTTAAAGCTTCCCAAACAGAGCTGTTGGAAATGTGTGGTTCTGAGCACAGGCATATTGATTCAGAAGTTCCAGAGCGACCACGAATTTTCACTTAGAACCAGCCTCTGGTGCTACTGCCAAACTAGCAGGATCCACTTCCCTCACCTGGGTATCAGTGCACTCGATGAAAACCTCCTGGTGCAGCCTTGCTCTATTGTAAACAGCCACACAAACAACCCTTCCAAGTTCTTGCACCCATCACTGAATGTTTGTGTGTGTGTGTGTGTGTGTGTGTGTGTGTGTGTGTGTGTGTGTTTATTTACTTTGTCTAGTGGGTTTTTAAAATTAGTTTTTCCATTTGTTTATATCTCAAATCATATCTCCCTTTCCAGTTAACCATTCACACATTCACAACCCCCCCATCCCATTTGCCCCCTTTTCCCCCTCCCCTTTGCCTCTATGAGGATGCTCCCCCACCCACCCACTCCCACCCAACCGTTCCAGCATCTCCCTACACTGGGGCCTCAAACTTCCACAGGACCACAGGCCTCCCCTCCCGTTGATGTTGGACAAAGCCATCCTCTGCTACATCTGTATCGGGGGCCATGGGTCCCTCCCTGCACACTCCTTGGTTGGTGGTCTAGTCCCTGGGAGAACTAGGTGGTCCGGCCAGCCTACATTGTTCTTCCTATGGGGTTGCAATCCCCCTCTGCCCTTCTAGTCCTTCCGCCAGCTCCCCCACTGGGGCACCCGAGCTCAGTCTAATGGTTGGCTGCAGGTTTAAGAGAGAAACTGCTTAAAAAGCGAAATAAAGATGAAGCGTGATCAAGGAATTTATGAACATTATATTACATCTACGTATACGTATATACACATGCTTATACTACCTACGTATAGCAGACACCCAAAGATACATGAGGTGATATATTTTAAGGCAAACCCATATAAATCTTGCATGTAGAGTTTTTTCAGACGTGATTTCAGTTTCTGTGACTTATCGTAGGCATCCTAAGGACTGATTATTTCATTTGACTGTTCAGTGAGTAATGGCTGCTATTCAACAATGTAAACTGAGCTCTCTTAAGATCTACGGAAACGCAGGCCCAGTGCCCTTTAATGGATCAACCTTCTTTTCTGCCCTGTGCCCACTGCAGCCTGGGATTTATAAAAATTCTTCTTACGTTACAGCTGTGTTGTGGTGATACTGTACAATGAAATAACTTATGGGGTTTGTTTGTTTGTTTGTTTTATTTTGTTTTCTCAAGAGGGATTTTAAAGAATCATTATAGAGGTGTGCCATTTGGTTCATAAACTGTCAAAAATAAAGACGTAACATATAAGGGAAAAAAAACGACAAATGTGTTAATGGGCTATGCCAGGAAAGGCTGACATGTGACCCTGTGAAGAGAAGGGACCAGTAGAGGGTGGAGGAAGAGAGAGGCGGAGGAGGCTGAGGGAGGTTGAGGGAGGACCCCTGACTATGGTGGGCATCTGACATTTTATAAGGTAGTGTCTCATTTCACTGTGGACTATTCTGAACCTTTTCAACGTGGAAATTTACACTTAAACAGAAACAGACACAGAAGTGTGCGTTTAGTGCAGCTCGACTTTAGCGGTGCTGGATCAAGCCCTGCCCTCGCATGGAGTCCCAGTGTCTGTGCAAAGGTTGAAAAGGTAAACCACAAGATGAAGAAGCCATGGACCGGGCTCGATGAACTATCGCCCCGCTACCACCAGCGTGGAAGCAGGAAGAACACGGTGGTCACGGCAAGAGGGTGAATCTCTGTTTTCTGCTTTATTTTATAGTTTAGCGTGCTGTGACGAAGCATTGTCCCAGTGCCCCGAAAAGACTGCACATCTACTGATTGCACTGTAAGGGTCACCGCCTCCACCCACCGGAAGTGAGGAGCTCGAGCCCCGCCCTCTCTCCTTTGCCTTCTTCCGGTCCCTGGAGGTTAAGCCCCTGGGCATCTCAACCAAGGCGAATGCTCGCAGGCTGCCAGATGTTATCCCTGTCCTCATTCTGAGTTCCTGAAGTTATTGCTCTGAGCAGTAACATAATTGCCTTTCATTGTTCTACCTGTGAATCTCCTAAAGTAAATGCTATTATTTCCCCTTTAGGGTGAGAAACATGAAGCCGTAAGAGATTAGATGCTGTGTCACCCCAGGTCTGTCTGCATACCATAGTGACCACGGTCAAGAGAGAACCCCACAACCCTTCCTCTCTTCTAAGAAAAGTGATTGCGCCTCCAACACTTATATGACTTTGTTTTGTCTAAACAATCAGGTACTGATGCACCTTTGTGTATATGTATTTATGTGTATGTGTGTATATATGTATGTATGTATATGTGTTTGTGTGTATGTACGTATGTGTGTATGCATATATATGTATATATGTGTATATGTATTTATATGTATATTTGTGTATGTGTATATGTATTTGTATATAAATATATGTGTATGTATGCATGTGTGTATATATGTGTGTATGTGTATATGTATGTGTGCATGTGTATGCATGTGTATATGTATATATGTATATATGTATATATATGTATGTGTGAATGTATATGTATGCATGTGTATATGTGAATATGAATGTATATGTGTATGTGTATATGTATGTGTATATGTATATATGTTTGTGTATATAGGTATGTGTATGCATATGTATGTGTATATAAATGTGTATATGTGCGTATGTGTATATGCATGTATGTGTATATGCATATATGTGGAAACCAGAGGACAATCTCAAGTGTCATTCCCCAAACACTGCCCTCCTCTGTCTTTTCCTTCCCTGACCTGGAACTCACAGAGCACATGAGGCTGGCCCCAGGATCCACCCGATCCCTCTCCTCAGTCCTGTGATTACAATCCTCCCTAGCACACTGGGCTCTGGCTCGGAGCCTCGGGCTTGCGCAGTGAGCACAGCCTAAGTGCTGTCTTCCAGCCCATAGCCACTCTGTGTAGGTTCGCCTCTGGTATCAGATCTGTCCCTCAAGTGTAATGACTGCGCATCTCTCACACTGGCCTGACAGGTAGGAAATGTCCAGCTCATTCATTGATTGCTCTGGAAAGCCTGCAGGCTCTGCTGTAAACATCTGTGCACTGACACACCCGGACCCTGCAGGCTCTTCCAGATGTCTGATCTTAATTATCCTATTTCCTGGTTGTGTGTGCAGTTGTATTTTAGTTTTATCGAGCTAAATATTTCTTCTAATTACAATAGCATTCTTCCATGGTATATTTTTAGAGAAGAGGGCAGGATGAAAACTGTTTAATTAAGACACTTTATGACCTTTCTTCCCGTCACAGGGACGACTCTGCCACCGAATATGCTATCCAGAAAGCCAGCTGCTCAAGAAGGGACTCATTTTTCTCATGGACGAATCACAGAGCTGCCATGCACACCGCTGCTTACCCCCTGCCAAGAGGCATCCTTTGAGGATGTTTGAACTCACAGCTTTGAACGTGGCTTTCAAATGAAATGACCACAGTGCCAGTGACATGTGATCAGCTACACCCAGTAACCACAGCTCCCTGGTAGACTAGAACCCAACTGCAGGAGGATGCCTTTGTCTAAGCGCTGCTTTGCTGAACTTTCTCAGTCACAGCTGCTAAGATCACCCGAATTTTATTTACTTTATCTTAAAGAATCCACCTCATCCCAAATACTGAAGCCGATGACATGAGGTCAGCCTTAAGACACTGCTTTGGGGTAGGCATCCTGCCTGCCATATGCCATCTCCTCTTGGCACTTTGGGCCTGAAGATGTTCACATAGCAAAGATACCTCAGACCCTCTTTGTGTGTTGAGAGCCAGGGAGGCTGGAGCAATTCTGCATGCTGGCGAGACGACAGGGTACTGGGGCGGCTGACTTGTTCTATCTTCAAGTAAAAAAAAGAGGTGGGGGAGGGGAGATCATAGCCACAAAACCCCTCCCAGGTTCCTACAAGTGCCTCGGCTGAACTTTAACTAACTGAGCATCTGGGCTTCTTATCAAAGGTTGTAACCTTGAAAACTCCTGTGCTTTCTTTCCATAAATAATTATATATGCTGTCTCCAGGGAGTCCCATTCTGCGGCCTCACAGGTCAGCACATGTCAGAAGTTCTTTCCTTGCACACACAAAGGTGGCTCGCACGAACCTACGGAGCATGCGTAATAGAGAGAATCCCATGTTCAAGGAAGAAAAGAAGCCACAGAATAAACAACTCTATACCCGCAGGAGGCCAGATTCTACCAGACAAATAACTCCCGGTCAGATGGAGCTCTTGTAATGGTTTTCCCTTTTGGGCGCATTCATCAGAAAAGTTCTCCCACCTCTAGAGCCCCGCTCCTCCTCTTCTGGGTAGTGCCGCACAATTCTCTCTAACTGATGGGTGTGTGTCCTTATCTGTCCCTCCGACAGACATCTCAGGGACTTTCCCGAGACTTAGGACAGATTAAAAGTCCTTCTTCAGGAAAATTTCTGTCTTAGCTCTCTCCTCTGCTCCTTAGTTTTATTTCAGATTTATTGTTTATTTTAAATTGTGTGCATGGGGGAGAGCGGTGTGTGTAGTGTACGTGTGATACCCACAGGGGCCAAAAGAACACATCAGATTCCCCCCAAGTTGGAGTTACAGGCCGTTGTGATCTGCCCAACGTGGGTCCTGGGAACTGAACTGGTTGTCGGTAAGAGAGGTAGATGTTCTTAACCACTGGGCCACCTCTCCAGGCTGTGATGTGCTATTTTCCTCCAGAGTCCTACACAGTTTTCACCCTTATCCTATCGGACAGAAACCAGCGTTCAGTTCACAATGCAGCTAGACGCACTTAAGGAGTCTGGCGTTGTGTGGAAAACTAACAAGCCAAAGCTAGAGAGAGTGTCTGCCTCTGCGGCGGACAGTGTTCAATGGTCCCTTCAAACTCCTCTCTAACCATCTCCAGTCTTCTCTGTAAGAAGGTTGGATGCTGTAGAATGCAGCGCCAGGCTCTCCCAGCTTTTCTATGGGTTATAGCTGGTGATTTCCATGAAGGATCTCTATAGCCAATTCGAAAAAAAAAAGATATCTTCAGACAGTCCTCCTGGCAGGGCTACATGACATTCTGTTGAAGGTACAGCCACTGCCCTATGTCCCCTCTACCGTAACATCCTTGTATGGCTTTAGACACAAGAGTTATTCACTGGATCCTGAGTCACAGAAATACCTTTGTGAACAAGGCTTGCATTTGAATTCTTTTTCAGCAACTCTTTCCTGCCTGGAATCTGCGATGTTAATGTTCAGTCTTGTATTCTTCATAAATGCCCTTATGTGATATTTCTAAAAACTATGCACACTAAAGGACCAGGAAAAGGGAAAAGAAATCAACTGGTTATATAAAGTTTGTATAAAAATAAATAAAACCCAGCCCATTCTTTATTCCTTGGATGGTTCTCAATCTCATAATGTTTTAAGCTGTCTAATGATTTTAATGCCAAAATATCTCTACTTAATGGGAGCCATGGTTTGCAAGTAGACATCTTCTAGCCTATGGTATAATGTCATAAACAGAATTTACATATATAAATATATAACATATATTTATATATATAATCTGTATATACACATATAACCTATATATATATATGTATATATACATATATGTATGTATTTGTGTGTATATATATACATATACATGTTTATATTTATATATACATATATATGTATTTGTGCATATATATATATATATATATATATATATATATATATATTACAGCTCATCATAGCACTTCATATCATTGGGATAAACAGTATTGTATATAGAATAAGTGATTTTTAAAAAACCTTAATAATAAAAGTAAAATCCTGCTTTCTAGAAGAGGTGCTAAGTGCTTTTAAGTGAGAACAGTTTAGAATTTAATTCAGAAAGTGTTCAACTATTTCTAAATGGCGGGAAAAACAGCTCTCAGAAACCTGGGAGACCAACGGGTGCCGAGGGTGTTCTTCACGTCGGTGGACAGGGCTTAGCAGACTCCAGACGGCCCCTCTCCCTAGTGCTTTAAACTAGGGACAAGCCAGGGGTCCCTGAGCATGCGGTAGCCAGGAAGAACCATTAGAGGAAAGCATAGTCCACCACTCCAGTTAGGTCTCCTTACGGGCAAGGTTAAGGGGGTGCTGAGAAACAGCTCTCGGTGCCCTCCAACCCAAAGAACGGTTGGCATTTCCTGATTGACCAGAACTCTGAGAGACAACTCTACCCAAGGAGTCGCTTCCTGCCACTAACTCAGATGGCACATTCGTGACTCAGTTTCCCTGTCAGTGACAGCTCAGGCATCCCACGTATTGGGAGGCTGGATACCTTTTCTAGAGGTCAGCCCTCTTGGTGGCCCACGACAGAAGTGATCAGTTAAACTCAGGAGTGTGAATTGGAGAACCCACCCGAAGACTTTCCATTTCATTAGTATGTTTGGGAAGTTCTCCAAACAAGGTCAGCCCTGAGTTCTACTTAACCCTTTGCTTCTATTTAGCTCCAGCTTCAAATAGGAAGGACACCCTCAGAGTCAATGTACTTCCAACTCTGTGTGATCTCACTATTATGACACCTTTCGAAAATAGCTAAGGACACCCACCAGGCAGCAGAGACAAAGTCTGGGATTCGTATGACGGTGAGTCTCACTTCTACACAGCCACAAGAGCCAGGCTAGTAGCTGGGCAAGAAGGGGGGGGGGTTTATCTGCTCTGGGCAAACTGAGTTCTCTTGTCCTTGCCTTTCTGGGCACACATCCTGTTTCCCTCATCCTGTGGAGAAGTCTGGGCATAGTGACAGGTCCACTTCAACCGGGAGGACAAAGTAATCTTGTGGATACTTAAAAGAAAAAAAAAAGTTGGCAAATTTTATGTCACTTCTTCCACCCGAAATAAGATTGAATTGAATTTCCATTCTTTTGAATGTAGATGTCTTTAGTGACTTACAGCAATAAATAAATAAAAATAAAATAAAATGTGGTAGAAACTGTGGTATTAACTTACCAGTTAACGCAAATATGATAGAACACATTTTCTCTCTCTTTCTCTCTTTCTGTCTCTCTTTCTCTCTTTCTCTCTCTCTCTCTCTCTCTCTCTCTCTCTCTCTCTCTCTCTCTCTCTCTCTCTCTCTCTCTCTCCATTCTCTCCACTTTTGCAAGAGCAACCAAGTTTCACGAAAGCCACGGAGCTGTGGGCAGGTCCACACTGAGAGAAACCATGTTCCCATGACCTTTGATCTAAAGATTCCTACCCTTGATGTTCAAACACTGTTACAGTCAGGACAGACTTGCCAGTGGCATTGTCATGTCGTCTAGGAAGTGGTCCTATGGCTTCCAGATGAAGCCATGAACGGAGCTGAGCCTTCCCACAGGGACCATCTTAGCTCAGGGACGGTAAGATGTACACGTGGTTTGCTCTGTAGCAATAACTAACCCCGTGTGGCATTGCTAGAGAGGTCTTCACCCAGTCACTGGTCAGAGAACCATGGAATGAGGCAGATTCCATAGCTTTTGTACTTTTTAAGGCATTGGGGATCTAAATATGGCTTCCCTGAAGCAACAGTGACCTTTCACTACTCAAGACCCTGTCCATTTTGAGAGCTAGAGAAACCAGAGAGGAGAGGAGATAGAGTAAGGACGCTGGTAATGGAGAACAGACGTGACAGATGGCCTGAACCCCACCCCTGGAAAACGTCTTTCTTCCCGGGCTGTTTAGTTTTGCTGGAAAGAGTATTTGTACTCAATATTTATCCCTAGACACACCACGGGGTCAAATTCTGAAAAAGCTGATTCGCTAACATGCAAGGGTGGAGGTTAGAGCTCTGCCGGTCCTCTGGCTCTTCCCTCTCAAAACCGTTTTGCAGAGGCCCACCATATAACGTCCCCGAAAGGCCTCTCTTACAAGAGAGGACCTCTTCTTTTGCCGTGGGCTGAGCTAAATCTGGTTTCCCTTGTTCACTGGTTACGGTACAGTACCATGGCTTCACCTTATCTGCTGAACTGTGTCCAAACCACCACAGTGGGTCCCACCTCTAAGCTTTGTCATTCAGTCCACAGGCCCTTCCTGGCCTATACCCTTCACCAGTCTGCCTTCTCACAAATTCCTCTTGAAGCCTGACTGGGATCTTTAAGAACAGAAAGTAGAAACTAAACCCGGCCCCACAGCTGACAGAAACCCCACTCCCCCTTTCAACTCTAACTTTGACAACTGTCAGTCCAGCGCTCACCTGACATTCATGGAGAGACGCTGTCATCGGTCCTGGAAGAACAGAGCCAAACCCTCTTGTCTTCACCCCCACCCAGCCCTCCAAACCCAGCTCAGTGTGGGCAGTCCCTTTTATGCTCCATTATTGCTATTATATTAAATCAACTAGATAATTATGGCACCTTCTAACAAAGAGACTTCAGGGAGTGTTTTTATTTTAACAACCGCCTAATGTAGAGGACAGAGTCTCTAACTGGACAGTTTTAACAGAGCCGGACAATCGGAGTTACTATTGCGTAGATGTGAGAGACATTCCACACATGAGGGTGGTCCTGATGCTCTGTTAGATACATCCAGAGACCTGGAGAAATACCATCATAGACTAGGCCTTCGAGTTTTCCAGAACTCAACATTATCCGGTTTTAGCTGTTTATGGTAGGAAACACTTAGCATCAGCCTTCCCTTTATAGATAAAGACAGGACAACACAGGCCAGTAATAAGCCCATAGCAGCTGGTTACCAGCAGACATGGCCTTGACCCCAGGTCTCCTGACACCTGGCCCAACATCCTTCCCACTTCAGGAACTCTAATAATTGCTCCTCAACTCAGCTGTCAGCACCCCTTAATGAAGAGCAGTACTGAGCAGCATTTTAGACAGGACAGTTGAGTGATGTTTGAATATCAGCTTTGATTGTGAGGTGTAATCTCAATTGCTAGACATTTCCTTCTCAAGCAAAAACGAAAAGAAACAAAATGCCTATTTATCTTTCTCAGAACAAAAAAAAAAAAAAAAAAAAAAAGCATGCCTGTATCTAACTTGCAAGCAAGTTTTGCAAAAGGAAAGAGATTCTTTTTTTAAAGATGTACTTATTTATTATATACAAGTACACTGTAGCTGTCTTCAGACACACAAGAGGGCATCAGATCTCATCACAGATGGTTGTGAGCCACCATGTGGTTGCTGGGAATTGAACTCAGGACCTCTGGAAGAGCAGTCAGTGCTCTAACCCCTGAGCCGTCTCTCCAGCCCTCAGGAAAGAGATTCTTATCCGAGTGTTGTTTCACACTCAGTCTTTCCACCAGAAAGCATAAGTCAGACCAAGGAACTCGCATATCCCAAGAGCAATACAAAGATGGAAGCCGGTACATTAAAACCAAACTAATGATCTACTCAGAATTCACACATTTACTTGAGAAACTGCTCTTTTAAAGAGCATCTTAAGTCATAACCAGCCCTTTTCTTTAAGATGCTGGGCACCCTGTTAGCCACCCATCAGACCCTTTTACACTGGATGCACATCTGGTTTCTAAGATGTCCTTCTGCTGACAGCAAAGCAAAGCATCCCTTCCTCATAAGAAGAAGTGAGAATAATACAGATCAGCAGGATCTCACAGATAGAAGGCACAGCATCAAAAAAAAAAAAAAAAAAAAAAAAAAAAAAAAAAAAATCCCCCTAAACCATGTTTAAAATTAAACCATGAGTAATTTCTATTATTTTAAGTTCTATTTTAACAAAAAGAAGAGAAATATCAAATGATTGTATATATACATATATGTGTATGTAATGTGTATGTAACATGTATATACCTATGTGGATGGGGAGGGTTCTAAAGAATGAGTGTTCCATGTATGTAGTGTCTATACCTATCTAGTCAACCATAGACTGAAAACTCAGAGAAGGAATTAGTACAGATGCTGAGCTGATGCCCAAGAATCTGCTCCTCCCCAAACTGCATCTCTACTGAACATGCGTAGACTTTCTTCTTGTCATCATTCCCAAGATGATATAATAGAACCATCAGTCCCAATACATTAGGAGGAGGAAAAGAAGGAGGAGGAGGAGGAGGAGAAGAAGAAGAAGAAGAAGAAGAAGAAGAAGAAGAAGAAGAAGAAGAAGAAGAAGAAGAAGAAGAAGAAGAAGAAGAAGGGAAGGAAGGAAGGAAGGAAGGAAGGAAGGAAGGAAGGAAGGAAGTTCATATCCATAGGCAAACACTACACCATCTCCTAGGAGAGGCTTCTGCATTTAAGGATTTTGATATCTGAAGGAGGTCCTAGAACTCATTCCTCCAAATGCCAAGAGGTACATACAAACCGCAGCTTCGGGGTACAATGGTTTGGGCATTAGAACCAGACAGGCTGAGTCTCTGTCCCACACTGGATGACATTAAGAAAGCCCCTTGAGACATTTTATGGTCAGTTTCTCCACTGAAAACAAAGACATATGGGGCTGTGAGCACTGGGTGGCAGAGATCTAAAGAGCAGGGAACCGTGTCTGACCTTTAGAAGTCATAGTGCAGTGATGCTGTTATTGTCTTTGTTATCGGTGTCAGGGACAAGTGTGTCACTGTGCGGCTATGGAATATCTCCCTCTCCTCCCCAGGAAGGCAGACCCTCGGTCATCAGCTCAGTGTCGGGATTCCTAGTAGTCCCTTCTCTATCGCTGTAATAAAACACCATAAGCAAGGCAAGGTATGGAAGGAAAGGCTTACTGGGGGCCTAGGGTTCCAGAAGCAACAAGAATCCACCCTGGCAAGAAATATGGCAGCAGACAGTGGGCGTGGCAGCAGTCCAGCCTGAGAGCTCGCATCTCAAACCACAAACCTGAGTCAGAGAGTGAACTGCCCACAGCCTCAACACCTACTCTCTGGTGACACACTTCCTCCAGCAAGGCCACACCTCCTAATGCTCTATGGGCAGGGGTACGGAGTAGGGACCACGTATCCAAATGCCCGAGACTTATGGGAGGGGGTGGTGACCTCATTCAGATCAACACGGGCTTTTCTTATTGCGTGAGATGAGGATGGGAAAACTCTCCGAAGACTCTGAGACTCCTTCCGGAGGAAGGTTCTAGAAAGCAAGGAGAGTCGTGACTTCAGTGGGCTGGGACTGGTAGGCTTCTGGGAAGACAGCTGGATACCTAGGTTAGATAGAGAGTAATTGGTAATAGGAAGGCAGTGGCGAGGCCAACCGGAACGCGTTGTGCACAAACGTCTCCGGGGGGCGCTCTCTCCCTCCCAGTCCAGCCATGCAGAGTCTGTTTTGTAACCTGTTCTTTGCCAAATACTGTCGTGGTAAATGTTAGACGAGGGAGCCGAGCGCACAAACTCAGTCACGCGGTCTGCAAGCCGCCCAGTCCACGAGGGTCCCTTCCCGGGAGAGTTACTCCGCTCGCCCTGTGGCTTCTGTCCCGGGTGGATACAACCGCCCAGCGTATTGTTTTCACTCACTTCCCCTTGGCGTGTTGTTGCCAAGCCTTAGACACACACATCCCAATTCTGTGACGGGCTTTGTGCGTTCCGTGGTACTAGGTATCCACAGGAAACTGTCTTTCCTTTTCAGTGTAGCACACAGTCATCCAAAAGCAAAGCAAAAACTTGGTGTCCACATTCCTGTTATAAACTGTGTCTCCAAATCAAGATGGCTGGCTCCTGAGGAACTAGAGCTGACTGAAATCAAGCCCTGTTCTCCACTTGCACACGTGTGCATGTGTGTGTGTGCGCACGCACACACACACACACACACACACACAGAAATGAATGAAGTCATTGCAGAAAGTTTCAGGAACTTACCAAGGTTGATCCAAGGTGGCTTTTCTCCGGCTCAAGCTTTTACTCCACCTGCCGATGACAACAGGGACAGAGGGAAAAGTCATTTGGGGGTAATTAATTGAGACAATCTTTAAGTGCACTCTGCGTGGAGGGGGGGGGACCTGCACCCAACCGCCCTTCGCTTCATGACTGCAGCAATCTCTGTGTAGTGCCACCTTCTCCCTACCACTGCAAGTACTTAGAATGCCACACCCCAAAATTAAGTCTATCACTAGCCCCTGGTCAGCAAGGACTTCCGTGAGACCGCCTCCTGACGAGGGCGCCCGTTATTAGTGAAATAAATAAACCGCCGGTTACTGAGCAGTGCAAAGTTAACTGAGAATTGGCTGATGAACCAGTGTCCCTGGGAGGAGTTTCACCGAGCAGCGAGGACCAGGATTTCAGTCTGAAGCTTCCAGAGAGTGACTGGAGACCTAAGGACTGACCCTCTGCTGAAATGGCTCTTTTTTAAGCCAGGAAATCCCATGACGGGAGGCAGGCAGAGGAGTATAATTCTGAGCCAGAAGCTGACTCTGGAAACCCCTTTTTCCAGGGTTCAACTGCCACCCCAGCCTCTCTGCGACACAAAATTGCTGTGGCCTTTGCATCTCCTAAGACACAAACCTCCTGAGGCTACAGCACAAAGGCTAGAGTCAAGCTGGTTGGAAGCCTCGGGTCTACCTCTCGCCATCCTGTAAGTGACCCCAAACCCTTGAAAGGCCCTGAGGCCGGCCCCTCACTTCTATAATTAAGATGTGAATAGCATCTACTCAGTGAGATTGATGTTGACATTAAATGCATGTCACCTCCCAGAACTAAAAAAAAAAAAAAGTCCTTTCAGACTCAAGGCTGACGGAATGCAGCAACATCTTTTTTCATGAGCTTACGGGGGACACCGACATTAACACGGGTGCTCTGCTCCTCAAAGCAACAGCCTCAGGACCATCTCTAGGCACCATTTCTTTCTGGCAGCTCCTTCTGTTTCCTAGAGACTCAGAACTCCCGAGTAGCCTTCAGCCTGAGTAGCCTGGCTGCTCTCTCTCCTGACCGATCTTTTGGAGCCAAGTGTAACACTGGGAAGCGCACCCTTTTGTGTCATACATGAAGAACCAAGTCCCCAGTCTGGTCCTCGCTTTTATTTGCAGCTCTATTGGTTGCCACATGTGCCCCCTAATGTTTCTCTGCCTCCTGCACTCAGAACCTCATTGTTCCCTGGTTCCTAGGGCTACTCAAAGGGCCCCTGCTCCTGATGAACCACCAGAGCCTGCTTTTCATGATTTATACAGAAATAATTTCATTTATCTGATGTACTGGCTGGTCTTATGTCAACGTGACACAAGCTGGAGTTATCACAGAGAACGGAGCCTCAGTTAAGGAAATGCCTCCATGAGATCCAGCTGTAAGGCATTTTCTCAACTAGTGATCAAGAGGGGAGGGCCCAGCCCATTGTGGGTGGAGCCATCCCTGGCCCAGCCCATTGTGGGTGGAGCCATCCCTGACCCAGCCCATTGTGGGTGGAGCCATCCCTGGGCTGGGAGACCTGGTTCTATAAGAAAGCAGGCTGAGCAAGCCAGGGGAAGCAAGCCAGTAAGTGACATCCCTCCATGTCCTCTGCATCAGCTCCTGCTTCCTTACCTGCTTGGGTTCCAGTCCTGACTTCCTTTGGTGATGTGGAAGTGTAAGCTGAATAAACCCTTTCCTCCCCAACTTGCTTCTTGGTCAGGATGCTTGTGCAGAAATAGAAACCCTGACTAGGACAGCTGCCAAGCCTTAGATTTACCTGAAAGCTTCTGTGGAGTTTCTCTGCCACCACTGAGTTGTTCAGCGGCTAAGAGCACAGATGTGGAAGTCCAGACCCCACAGGACAGGGTTAAAGAGAAGTCATGAATCCATTGACAGCCCCACTGCCTGACTCCAGACCCTCCTCTGCCAAGCATCTAACCTGGTGATCCCTGGGAAACTACCTCACATTCCTGTGTCTGGGTTCCCTCCAGGATAATGGCTACTTCTGAGTTTTATTTTCTTAGGTCACAGGAAGCACTGGGAACGTGCCCTGCAAATGTTTGTCTAATAAAGTCGAGGCCCTTGTGTCTCGGCAGGGTAACCAGGAACGCTTAGCCAGCCTCTTTGCATCTCAGTTTCTTTACTTTAAAATGAGCATTAGAAAAATATCACCCACTTCCGATTGTTAAAATTAAAGAAAACAATGTGTGTAACTTGCTTAATGTGTAACGTACACCGCACCTTGTATATTACAGAATTTCAATGACAGTGCTGTGCTTAGTGAGGTGTGGTGGCACACACCTGAAATCAAGGGCACTGGAATGTTGAAGCAGGAGGGGTCAAGAGTTCGAAGGCCGGTCTCAGCTACAGAGCAAACTCAAAGGCAGCCTGAGCTAAATGTGACTGTCTCAACAAAACAAAACAAACAAACAAAAAACCAAAAACCAAACAAACAAAAAAAACCACACAAAAAATCCAAACAACTAAAAAAAAAAAAAAAAAAGAAAGAAAGAAAGAAAAGAAAAGAAAAGAAAAAAACCCAAACAACAACAATAACAAAACAAAAAGAGCAAGGATAACAACCAAAAAAGGCATGTTAAAAAAATAATAAGTTGCTTCTTCCGAGCTCAGGAACACCATGTTCTTAACTCTATCACAAAATATATCAACGCACAAGTCCTAAAGTGGGGATCCCTGGAGGGAGACGCTGTGTTGGTGTTTCTTCTACTTTTATAGCAAAGCCATTAAGAGCAGCTCGTGAAATGGGACCTGGAACTAAAGCAGAAGCCACAGCTTGTGACAGTGCACAGTGGTTTATAACACAGACAACTGCTCAAACCACAGCATGCGAGACTAAGGCCAGACACACAGCACCAGCTCGTTCAGACCCGTGGCTCTCAGTGTGACTTCAGCAGGGTTCACACAGTGTGACTGCAGCAGGGCCCACACAGTGTGACTGCAACGGAGCCCACATGACTGCGAGTTCTGCATCCTAAAAATAAGACCTTTGATTGTTCCAGAAACTTCTCAGTCTGCAAATTCTGACAGACAAAGACCTGCCTGTGGTCCTGGATACTCTACCTATATTCTTCCTAGTGCGACACCGTTCCAGGACAGACTACAGTACCAGGTAGAGAGGTAGACATTCGTGAAAGTGCTCCTTAAATCAAGATTAGGGTAATGCAAAATTTTTATAACCTGCACATTCTAAAAGGTGCTCTAGTTTAAAGAAATACCAGAGCCCCATCGGGCGGCCTGGGAAGGAGTATGTACGTGATTTTCTAAGCTATTCTCCTTACAGAGTTTCATGAACTGCACTATACAATAAAGAATGCCAACTGGAAACCTGTACATTTACAGCTCAAGTAAAATGCCCGTTATCCAGGACGTCACAGGCACAGCCACCGTCCTACGTCACCTCGCGTGGGGTCTCACTTATAGCACGAACAGACAGAAAGTTCTGCTGGTTACTCACAGAGGACCTCACTCTTCCACTGTAACGGTGAAGCAACTGGACGTGTTTAAGAAGAGACACGGACTGATACATGCGGTGGTCCAGGAAATTAGTGACAGGAGTCAGGAGAGGCTGTGACAGACAAGCTGGCTAGAGGCTAGCTTTATAGCTCCAGCCAAGGGAAGGGCTCTGGCTTCAGAGCGAACAGAAAGAAGGGAAATGGGTCTTCTCTAAAGGACTATGGAAGACAAGTTTGATACCAAATATGATCCCTCGGGGGATGCAAAAGGCAATAGAACTGAAGTTGTACTGTGTTTGCTACCTACGGACATAGGAAGCCATCTTGAAAAGCAGCCAAAAGCACTGCAGAAGTCAGATAGCATCGTCGGTGCCAACGCCTGACGTCAAGGGCTTCAGACTCTCGGGTCACACAGCAGCTAGCCTGCTGTGGCCTCAGCGCTGCCTGCTTTGGCATGTCACTCACATCAGACCAAAAGGACAGCAAAGGTGACGATATTCGCTTAAAGCAGGGAAGGGTGAGCCACTTACTGGCTCTTGGGAAGCAGTGACAGTCCTTTTTTTTTTAAAGGCGCGCTAAGCGGTTTTTACTTTTAGCTTTGTTTAAAATTCATTTAAGAACTGGGAGTCAAAGACCTGCTCACTGAATTCTGCTTGGGCGCGCTGACCACCAGAGCGAACCGCAACTCGGCATTTTCCTGCATGGCTGAAGACAAAGATAGGCCAGCTATCCTTTCTGCGCTAAGGAACAACAGAAGCCTAATGAGGGTCTACATAGATGTACAATGTGAATAAACAATATTTTAACATGCACAATTTTTGTTCTCAGGAACTTGAAGCAAAGGGAGATTTGACTAAGAATCTGACACCAGTATGAGAAGGAAGCGCCGGGTTGTTAGAATAAACATCACAGTGAAGGAGGCAGAGCCAGAGCGAGCAGACACTAGGGCTTCTCGGGAATCATCTATGAAGAAAAAGGAAAGCCCTACACAAACGCCTTTTCCTGGAGGTGTGTTGCCAAGTGTGGCCCCACATTGCCAAGTGTTGTCACGTGTCATCGGTTGAACCCAAGGCTAACGAAGAAACCTTCCAGTCCCTTCCCTAAAGTTGCCACGCTAACCATTTCTGTGCCCCTGAGCCGTATACCTGAAGGTCTACAGTGACCCTGGAACCAGATTTTGTGTGAGTTGTGACAAACATTTAAAGTCGCTCTGTGTTTTTTTTTTTTTTTTTTTTTTTTTTTCAAATAACCTGCAACTAGGGTAAGAGAGAAAACACATTTCTTTTTTTCTTCCCAGAAGTGGGTCTTTCTGTGGTTGTAGCATTTGGGTCCATTTCCATTAAATATTTCATGCACAATCAGTGGGCGACTGGAAATGATTATTTAGTAATTACATTTAGCTCTAACAGAAACAACCCATTAGGGCAATAATACACATGCTGCGGTGGCCATTTTAACTCTGAAAATGCCAGTTAGGGCAACCGCTGGCCTGGGCGCAGGACCACAGAAAGAAAGGACCTCCATGGTGCTGAAGGAAGACATCTTTCTCAACACTCTAAGAGGCTAATCAACTCAAGGACATAGGGCTTTTATGAGCTATAACCTCAACAGGCTAAGGGGAGAGTAATTCATTTTAAAACTCTAAAGCCGTTCTTTAAAGACCAGTTTTGCCCATGAGTTTACTACATCTAGATTGGACTTCCTCCAAACCTAAATTTGCAATAATCTGGGCCAGTTAGCTGGTATAGAGGGGTCGGGGGTGGGGGGCGGGCCACTTAGTGGTACCCTGTGAACCTCGCCCCTACCCCACCTCCGCTGACCGGTGCCACCCACACTCCTTCCTTCTTGCTTCTCTGGGAAAGAAGGGGTTTTCCCACAGGGGTTAACTATTGATTAACACAAATAATGGCCAATGATGACCTCGCGTTCCTTATATTGTAGAGTCTGATAACAGCGCTGTCCTCTCACTAATGTTGCTTGGAATTACGATGCTTACCAGCCCCGATATCTGTTTTTGCACCCCCACCCCCGAACCAAGATAAAAATGTCTTCCCACTCCTACCCTCGGTTATTTCCAGGACCCCCGCCCCCCGCCCGGGTCCTTTTAGTTAGATCTTTTCATTTAAACCTTGAGAAGACGTCTCCATCTTAAAGTCTCAGCGAGACCACATTCAAAACGAACACGGAAGGGATTCTCTCCGGAAGGAAAATTAGGTATACACACACACACACACACACACACACACACACACACACACACACACACACACATATATATATATATATATATATATATATATATATATATATATATGATCTGTATTCTGGGAGGGGATGTAGTGACAGATCCCTACAGAGCCTCCTGGTTTGGGCAAATTTAGTATATTTAATGACAAAAAAGAGCAGACACAAGTTGAGTTTCTATTCCTCATTTGAAATAAAGAAAGGAAATCTCATCCACTCATCCCCACTGTCTGAAAAAATAAAACTAGAAGGAAGGAAGGAAGGAAGGAAGGAAGGAAGGGAGGGAGGGAAGGCAGTTTCATGCAAATGTCTCCAGGGTGTCTATTTCTTTCTAAAATCCTGTTATCAATGCCCTAGCTCCCTGAGGTGACACTTCCTAATTCAACCTGGATGTTTGTTTATTTAGCTGGACAGAGCTGTTTTCATCACATAGTACTTGCAGCACGTGCCTCATGGTGAAAAAACGGGACTGTTTCCAAGAATAAATAGGAATGTATTTAACTCTTCCCCCTTGTGCCTGTGACCAGGAAATAAAACAACCATCCCTGCCTCCACTCATATCCGGTTTACTAAAGTGAGGCTGATTCAGGAGATTCCAGTAAAGGAGTTTAAACCGGGGTCTGTTTTTCCCCCACACACTTCCCAGCTGCTGACTCTCTAAGTGGTTACATCTCGGATACACATCTCAGACAACTGCTTTGCTTGGGTCAGCTCCCAGCAGGGTTCCAAAGTAGAGGAACTGCTTGTAGATGCCTCCTGGTTTCCTTAACAACCTTCATCTTTTCCCTTCCACCTGTCTCCACCTTCGTAAACATTTTGTTCAATTTTCTCCTGCATGCTCCGATGTGTGCAGACACGTGCTCTGCTAGGTCCCTGGCTGATAAGAGCTGAACCTGGGAGAAGAGCATAATATACTACTCGAAAAGAAACAGAACTTGTTTAAAATGAAGAAAATACCATGTACCCAAGAAAGCTAAGGAGGCAGAACAGCTAAAGCTCAAGAGATATCTAAGTTTGAACAGAAAGGGGCATTAGTAGGAAATCAGGGTATTCAGGGCAGTCTGAAGCTTAGTGAATATACATAACACATTGAATTTACATATATAATATGACATATATGTATACTAGCTTTGACAATATATTGTGTTATTTAAGACATTAACATTAGGAGAAAGAACCTAGAGAAAGGAAACTTTGGAAGTCTTTGCACTTTCTTTGCAGCTTTTCTGTATATATAAAATTATCCCAAAATAAAATCTTTTCCTTTAAAATTATGTGCGCACACGTGTGTCTGCATGTGGATAGGAGCGTGTGAGTTTAGGTGCACAGAGGCCAGAAGAAGGAATCAAATTCCATGGAGCTGAAGTTACAGGCAGTTGTGAGCTGCCCAGTTTGGGTGCTAGGAACTGAACTCAGGTCCTTTGCAAGAGCTTAAGTTCTCTTAACTCCTGAGCCATCTCTCCAGGCCCGCCCCCCAATAAAATCTTATTTAAGAAAAATAGGATTTCATCCCCTGAGTTAGATCCTTAATTGAATGTTTTGAAAAGTATGGTCCTACAGAACTCAGAAAATATTAACCCAGGTTGGGATAAAGATGGGAGCAGTAATTTATTAATGCTAAATTGCAACATAATTACTTGACTATTTAAAAGGAGAGAGCCTATTGAAACTATGTCAAAGTTCATCTCTTCCAATTAATTGGAATAATTCATTATTCAACCAGCCACTGAATTTAGTTTTTTTCATAAGAAGAAAAAGAAGAAGGGGGAGGAGGAGGAGGAAGAGGAGAAAGACGAGGAGGAGGAAGAGGAGGAGAAGAAGAGGAAGAAGAAAAACCATGAAAGGTACAAGCTATTGTCCAATGTGACAAAAGGGGTAGTGTGCAGAGGCAGGGGGTGGAGTTTACATTGCTGGTATTACTTTTTTCCTCCTTCCTTCCCCCCCCTTGTTTCTTTTTTTTTTTTCTTTTTTTTCTTTTTTTTCTTTTGAAGACAAGCTGCGGTGGTATGAATGAGAATGGCCCCACAGATTTAAATACTTGGTCACCAAGGAGTGACACCAATTGAAAGGATTAAGAAGTGTGGCTTTGTTGGGAAAGTGTGTCATTGGAGGGTGGGCTTTGAGCTTTTAAGAAGTCTATTCCAAGCCCCGTCTCTTCCTTCCTGCTGCCTGGAGATACATATGTAGAACTCTAAACTACTTGTGCGTCAAGTCTGCCTGCATGCCGCCAAGCTTCCCACCATGATGACAAGAGACTAAAGCTCTGAAACTGTAATTTAACCCCAATTAAATGCTTCTCTTTATGACTTGCTGTGGTCATGGTATCTCCTCACAGCAATGGAACCCTGACTAAGACAAAGGTCTCACTATGAAGCTCTAGGTGGCTTGGCACTCACTGTGTAAACTGGCCTACACAGCTCAGAGAGCTTGTCTTCCCTTGGTTCCTGAGAGCCGGCATACAGCACCACCATACCGGGTTCATTGCTTGACAGAATTATCCTCTTACTGTGTGCTGGGTGCTGTCCCAATTCAAAAGGATGCAACAGGAAACAAAATGGCCGGGCTTGGGGGACCTTAGAGCAAACTGTGGAGCACTGGAGGGGAGACCATTCCAAGGCAGGCTTGGGGTGCTCTGTCTCCTCCCTACACCAACCCACTATGATATGGCAGCCCGAGACTGGATGGGGAAGAGCAGGCTGTCCTCCACCTCTGCCTCGGAGTCTGCTTCCTTATAAAACAGAATTTGAATTTGCCTGTAAGGTGTACCAGCGGGAGAGTCATTCGTGTCTGCCCATCGGGAGGCTGAGGGTGGGGGTGGGGGATGGGAAAGGTTGTCAGTGCAGACAAACTGCCCTCCCCGGGCACAGTCCTAGCTTAATATCCTTTGCCAGCTTACCGGCTGGGATTGCTCTTCCCTCCCTCTTGGAGCTCTTCATTTCCTGTGCCCTGCAAAACTTGCTTTAAAGCAAAGGTTTCACCTGAGCGCTGACCGCGTGTTTAGGTCTGTGTGATTCTCAGGGTCAGAGCAGAAGTGAAGACTCTAAAGACCAAGATGCGGGTCAGGCTGGTGGTTCACACCTGTCCCTGAACTGAGAGGTGGAAGCAGGGAGCTCCGAAGTTCAGGGCCATCCTTGCCTACAGAGTGCTAGGAGCCAGCCTGGGCTTTCCTATATGTCCTTTCGTGTCTTTTCATCTGAATGGGACAGAGCCTGAAAACAAACAAAAGCCTCCAGGTCTGTGGCTCCAGGAGGTTATTACCCCCCTAGTAGTTCAAATAACAGCGGTTTTTAAAGTGCCTGGCATAGCCAAGTTACTTGAATGTCACACAATAGAAATTACCGGCTTCAACAGTCCCTGCCTCCTAACTCTGAGGCAAAAAGCTGGTGGTCCGGAGCCTTGTCATGCAGCAGACGTTTCAAACAATGAGAATGTATGAAAAAACCCAATCCTCTCAATAACTCATCTAGAAATTAAGGAAAATTAGATTAACGTCAAAGAATATTCTTTCACTAAAAATAAAAACAGTTCACTCTTGCCTCCGCGTGAGAATATGTTAGACAGCTCAAGCATCGAGGACACAGAACGCAAACCTCGTTGAGAAGGGTGTGGAGGAGGCAAACACTTGAGCTCTAACTCACAGACTAGCACCAAAGTTAACAAACCGTCGTTTGCTGCAGGTTCTCACTAAAGTCAATTTTTGATGCTCTTGTCAATAAACATGATTGGATAATAGATTTGCTCATCGGCCTCACAATGGTAACCAGTTCATCGAACTCTCCCATCGCGCCGTGTCGCAAGCCTGTAATAGACATAGTAAATAATTTTTTATCTTCAAGAAACAAAGAACTGGACCAGAAGGGAGCGGTTGCTCAGGAAGAGCATTGATTGGTCCTTCTCTCCTGGGTACACTCATTTTCGCTCCTGAATAAACAGGATGGCTCGGCTGCTTTAACCTCCCCCTGAAATGTAAAAGGATCTCCTAGCCAGGGTCATTCGCATTTCTGCTTTATTCAGAAAGAAGCTTTCAGATTAGAGATGAAAGAAAAACCGCCGCCAGTCAGTGCAAAGCTACACAAGCCACCGAACAGTTTTCAGCAGAAATGTTAAGAATTATTCCAGAGAGGACTCCTGCAAGCCAGTGTCACTGCCTCGGATAAATGCTGTTTCTATTCTTGACCGCTGAGGTAGAGATTGCTCCTTCAAAGCAGCTTACTGACTCTGTGTCTGGAGAAGTCCATGAGCTCCCAGGGGCTGTCTTTGGATGCCATGGCAACCACAGGACTCAGGTCCAGACCGTCAGGTTCTAGCGGACAGTTTAAGGGATTTCAAATCGGTAACCGAGGGGGGGGGGGAAGCACTAAGGATACACTACATGTCCCTGGTTGAAATAATCTGGGCATGGGATACACTGCACATCCAGGTCCTTGGGTTCCCAGCACCTGAGAGGTAGTGAAACACCACGCCATCTCAAAGGGCGCACAGCCTGCCCACGGCAGTTATGGAACTGGGGCCAGATGCGTCACGGTTAAGAGCACTTGCTCTGGAAGAGGACCCCAGCTGGATTCCCAGCACCCATATGGTGGCTCAGAACCATCTGTAACTCCAGTTCCAGGGCATCCTGTACCGGTTACTGACTAATGCAGCCACCGCATGAGCTCACTGTAAAAATATACACGCAGTCAAAGCACGCACAGAAAACAAAAACCTTAAAAATACTTAAAAAGGATGCATTGGACCTGAAGAGGTGGCTCAGTAGTTAAAAGCACATTGTTCCTAAGGACCTGAGTGAGGTCCCTACATCCATACTGGGCAGTCTGTATTCTGGATCCAGAGGTATCTTCTCCTCTGGCTTCCGCAGACACTGCATTCACGTGTGAGCACACACACAGACACTCAATCAATCAATCAATCAATCAATAAAATTTTTCAATTAAAAATATCTAAGACTGTATATATACAGCATGTCATCATAGATATTGAACTTTTATATTCAATTTTAAATTAATTCTTTTCTCTCTAGTTTTTGCTTTGTCAAAGTCTTTAGTGGAGATTGCACTAAGGCATCCTGACAGGAAGTGGAAGTGGTTCAAGCTGCTTTCATGGGACTTCAAATGCAAAATGCTGGTTCTGTTTCAGTAGCAAGGTAAAGGCTTAGCATGGACCTCTCCCAAGCTCCCCGGGGGGTGAAGGCACGCCCCTTTCATGCCCCTCCCCTTGAAAGCAATGAGGGAAGTACATCACACAAGCTACAGACTCACTCTTCCTTATAGTGTATCCGGGTGAGTTAATACTACCATAAGGATACCTCACAAGTCACACAGAGCCCAACAGGCACCCGAACCAATGGGCAGCTAAGCTATTTCCCCATATGTAAGGGATCAGCGAAATTGATTTCCACAAATCTCATGGACAAGACAAATTGCTCCGGCCTTTGTCTGTCACATTCAGTAAGAACATCACCCTAAAGCAGGCTGCCTGGCCTTATGTGTTCTCTTAGCTGAGGAAGCAGAGCCAGACGCATGAGAGGGGAACACATCGCTCTTGCATCCAACTCTCTCTCTGCTTATTGACTTCATGGAGTCCACTCACCCCTCCCCCAACCCGCATCCTTTAACCATGTCCTCTACTTTATGACCAGTCCTCGCTTCCTCTTATGGGTGGACACGCAGACACACAAAGTCTCTCCTCTTTGGATAATCCCAAGAATATGATAGAATTTCTGTGGGATTCCCAATGTCAAGCCCTCAGCCAATTCTGGGCTCTTTGTTCTCTGCTCCAATGTTGAGAGCGCCAGGAAAGAACGCACACCCTCGCCCACATTTTGGAGGAAGTCAGCATTCAAATAAAGTAGCTCCGAGGAAGATGCGTCTCTCTTCACGGCTGGTCAAAGATACTCTGGTAAACTTTACCAACCAGAATTAGGAAAGCCTAAAAGCTTGGATCCTTAAATGTTTTCTAATTTAAGACAAATCTTCCTCTCTCGATGAAGTTGGTATCGATGTTGCGATAGTCTACATGGGAAACTAACCCTTCCCCAAGGAGGAACCCAACGTAGATCTTGTTTTCATTTCCCTCACGGAAGAAGAAAGAAGATGGACACCTTTGCTACATATACAATCAAGTACCAAAGCACCCTGCGATGTATCGTTTCTCTAAGAGCAAAGTGAGCATTCCATCAGGCAATGGCCACTGCGAGGTGTGGTTTTTGTCATGAACTGCTGCTGTCTGTCTGTCTGGGTGCCCCTGATGGAGGCACAGGGACATGACATGTTCTCTCATTAACCCAGCAACCTCAGAGCTGGGTGTGGACCACTGTTCCGGCAGCAGATTGTGGCCCAGGCTGCCAACCTCACACCAGCTTGGCGGAGACGAAGCCAACGTGGCCTGGAACTGCTACAGATGTAATATTATCTGACAAGAGGCTGATTGGACAGTGTGCGCCATTTCCTCTAATTAAGGAACTCTAGAGAAAAAAAAAAAGCCCAAAATAGACACAGAGCTCTGTCAGCAAACCAAGCGGTGGGACGATTATCTGTCAACTTATACTGGGGCTGAGCCTCTGCGGGGAGCTGGACTAGCTGCTAGGAATTTATAGATCAGCATTGCAGCAGAAGTCAGGGACGACAAAGACACAAAGCAGGTGCAGAGCCTCCTCCTTACCGCTGGGTGAGCATCTCCTCAAGTGAGGGGAACAGCCGTACACAGGCTGGAGGAGCTGCTGCCCAGTCTGAGGGTATGTGAGTGTGAGTGAGTGTGTAAGAGTGTATGTGTGAGTATGTAAATGTACGTAGGTGTGTGTGTGTGTGTGTGTGTGTGTGTGTGTTAGAAAACTTTGAAGAAGAATCAAGTGAAGAATCCCGCAGTAGCTTGAAGTCCACTCCCCCATGGCCTGGGATGTTTACTCATCCTGAATCACTCTGTCTTTACCTGGGGCCATTACACCCACATTTTAACATGTTTAACAAGCAGAGCACACCTACTCCATTATACAGGAGCTACATGACTGGTCCCTCTAGTGACCTCCATAACCGATTACCATCTACACGAGGAGGACACGAGGAACAGGGGTTGGGAAGCTTACGTAAAGCAACAAATATGACCCAATCATCATAACACATAATAACACAGAGACGAGAAACCTTATATACATAGATATAGGGGATATAAATATATAATTCCAACCCAACATTCCTGCCTGTGTACAAACTAAAAATAAGTGTTTCCTCTTGAAACCATCTCCCCATTCATTGCATTATTTCGGTTTTTTAGGAGCAACTTCTAGAATTGTCCAGACTCTACAAGGAAAAGTGCCCACATGTCTGGGCATCCTTCCGTCTTCCCATTTCTTACCTTCTTTCCCATGAGAGATGTCAGTAGTCAAGATCATAGAAGGGTTGATCTAGCTGAACCTCCACATGACAAAAGCTTGTTCCATTGCAAAGCTAGGACACAGCCTGTGGTGGTCTAGTATCTATGTCCAATTCCATGTCAATAGCAAAGCCAGACCTGATTACCATGGCAGTAAGAATATACTTACCTTAAAGATTACATTTATCAAACTCTCTTGCAGCTAAGAGAGACCATCGAGATGAAGCAGAGATGATTGATCCGTGCACTAGCCTAAGTCTTTACTGAACCAGCAAGGCTGTCACAGAGACTGTGCTCTTCTCTGGCTTAGAATAGACATGTGGGCGTCACACTGGACAAAACACATCAAATTGACTTAACTGTCGTTGCTAGAACTGTATGACTTTGGGTCTTTGACTGAGGAGGCATGGGCTGGAAACCTTAGTACACATAAAAGAAGACAAGAGGAAGTAGATTCTATGAAATCCGGCTGTTATGGCCTGCTCTTTTCTGCCACCAAAGGGGGGGAATGCTTATAAAATAGGAAACTAAAATAACTACAAAACTAATATTTGTTGGAAATTGAGAAAATAATGGTAGATGAGCACATACCTAGCATTACATGACAAGACTCAAAGTCGGGAAGATTTGAGAGCTGGGAGCCCTTTGATAAGAGCCTTGGCAGAAACATGGGTCCCTTTTGTTAGCACCCTGTCTTTGTGTCAGGTTTTAAAGCATCAGATGCAGCCTCACACAAGAGCTGGTCTCTTGACCAGAGTGGAGCGAAAGGCAGGACTACTCGTAGGAGGTACAGACAAAGCTGCTTATGAAAAGAAGAAGAAGAAGAAGAAGAAGAAGAAGAAGAAGAAGAAGAAGAAGAAGAAGAAGAAGAAGAAGAAGAAGCATTTCTCACAGGTGAGTGTAGAGGTGCACACTCTAACCCAACACTCGGCAGACAGAGATAGGAATATCTCCATGGGCTTCTACATAGTGAGCTACAGACCAGGCAGGGCTACCCAGGGAGACTGTCTCACAAATAAACAATACTAGGCATTTCTCACAACCCTAAGGATGAAATGAACCTCCACACAGCTAAAGCTCATTTTCCAATCTAACACCACTCACTGGAAAGCTAGTACACGAACACTATCAGATTCAGTGATTGGTGGCTCAGAAACAGTCCATCAATCGGCAAATGAGTCCCCCTCCCCCTGGCTTCCTTTAGAAAGGCATTGAGTTTATCAGAGGGCTCCGCTGTTCTTCAGAGTCACCTCCCAGCACCCACTCCTGTCCCTAACCTTGTCCCTTCACAGTTGGGTTTCAGCACATGCATTTGGGGTACCAGAGATGCAGACCACATCAGCAGGCTTATCCGCAAACCCTTCCAAAGAGGAAGTACCTGAAGGGTTATTGTCAGAGGAAAGAGCTGAGCTTTTGGTAGATAGAGGAACAAAGCTCAAAGGACAGTGGGAAATAAGACTCTTTAGACAGTGATAATTGTTCAGTTCAAGTGAATAAACTGACTGTGAAATGAACTTAAATGTCTTAATTCTCTGCCTTATACCCCAAGGGTATTCTCACATAGAGTTACCTTCACAATATTTTGATATGAACCATTTTAATCTTATTACTAGAAGTGCACGCAACTATTAAAAAAAGTAGAAACAGTGATTATGTAAAATACTGCTCCTCAAACACTCAAGTGCTTCAGAACCACTTTCGTTAATCTTATGAAATGAGGATTTTGGCTCATTAAGTCTGAGGTGGGATCTGCAATGCTGCATTCCCTTGGTAAGTTCCATGACACCAACCCTCCACCACACTGATGATTGATCGGGACCTTGTGCAGGCAGGGCAGGTGCCCTAACATTGTGCTTCTGTATTTCTAGTGGGCTTTCAGGAGATGCCCCAGAGTGGGCACCTACTGGAGTGAACTGAGAAGGCAATAGTGGAACAGTGGTAGCTCATACCTATAATCCCAGCACTGAAGTGACTAGGATATGATTACCAATGACCTGTGCTAAACAATGAGTTCTGGGACAACCTGAGCTACCCATAAAAATCCTGTGTCAAAAATAAGCAAACAGTGGAGAGAAGGAGGCAGGAAATGTTTTGGGGAGCTGAGGCAATTACTCCCCCAAATGACCCTACATCTTTCAACTGTGTCTGGAATTGGGACGACACACCTCTTAGCTCTGCAGTCTTTAATCATTAATCATTAATTCAGGGCCTTTCCTATCACGAGGCCCTTCTGTGGAGCTGGGATCTGTAGTGTCTGTTCTGTTGCCTCATTCTTGACTGTTTTCACTGGTCTCTTTCATTGTCTCTTTGATTCTTTCTTTTACCAAAACATTTCTGGTTGGGAAAAGCATACCTTTCTTTTTCCTTACCCCAGGGTGAGGAATATCATGCCCCTACACCATAGGCATGGATTTCCTGGGTGTAAACAAAGTAGATTGTCAAATATTACAACTCAGGACAAGAATAAGATTTGGGTTTTAAGTTTTCCTATTGAGCTTTAGGTTGTGATTTTTTTTTTGTTTGTTTGTTTCTTTTGGTTCAAGTTTTGTTCCTTTCTGATTGGCATTTTTATCTACAATCAAAGTTTTCCTTTAATGCAAGTGATTCTTTAAATGCTATAAAACTGCTGTATGATATGGAAAGTCATGGTGGATATAAATAAATATCAATAAAGATATGCCTCAATTTAAGGCCATCAGAAGGCAATGATCACGAAGCATTTATAAGAATTAACGTACAAGAAGTGACATGCCTTTCCAAGGACGAAAGGACCATAAAAACTGTCATTTCTGGCAAGACATAGCAGGAAAAGATGGCTATCAGAAACACACAAACACACAAAAACAGTTAAAAGACAGAGTAAGGAGACAAGTGTGGTCTACTTTGCAGCATGAAATTCCTGGGAGCCTCAAACCATGACTCTATACTCCCTAATCACCCTCTCCCCCATGGATCTGAAATGGTACTCATGAGAAAGATTAAGGGAAGAGGTAGAAACTACAGAATGTGTCTCCTTGTAGTTGAATACAGAAAAGAAACGCTGTCTTTCTGCCAAACCATATTTCATGGTGATCCACAGCTTTCAAACGGTGCAAGAAAAGCAGACTACCTCCTTAGCCCCAATGTCCGCATGAAATATTCTTAAGAGTAGACACAAGCCAAAGCCTGCCCCCTGCCCAATGGAAGAGTCTATGCATTCACACAAAGAAAAAGCCACAGGGGAAGGACTAGGTGACTCTCCAAACACCCATAAAAGCAAGGCAGAGATCCACCTGCTTTCAAATTGACAAAGCCCTGTCTCACAACTCAGACACATAAGTCTGCCTATGAACCAGCCTGGGCCAGAACTGAGGACTTGCCACCACCACAGTTTCTCCCTAAGCAGAGCAAAGGCACCCGCTGCTACAGAGGAACATACAGAAAAATTCCCCATGCAGAGTTGGAAGCTGAGCTCAGGCACAGAATGTTGGCACGGTGGGCCCAACCAGGCAAAGGTAATTACTGCAAAGTTTGCCACTGGAGACTTTGGAGGCAGAAGTTACAGCAGTTATGAGCCGGCATTTCACCCAAACCAATCACTAACTACTTGTGTTGGCAAACTTTCGTGAGACCAACTTGACCTTCACACCAGAAGCCCAACAGAACAGTGCCCAGCATTATCTTCTGTTCTACAAACACCATCCCACACTTGATGAAAATTATAAGACGCTTGAAAGAGCAACAAAAAGCCAATAGATTGCCAATATAAAAGAACAACATAACTAAGTGTGGATGGCCTATAGTCTGGAACAGATGGAGACGGCGAGAATGGTCACGGTACGCTAAAGACTCAAAGAAAAGAACATAGTTGGAGCACTCTAGTGGGTTCTCGAAGCTAGACAAGGATCAAATGGGAGTCCCAGAAACCCAACGCAACATCAAATGTGAGAGAGTTTGATAGGCACATGCCTATATTCCAGTATTTCCGCGGTGGGGCCCAAATTCCCATCTTAATGGCAGTCTGGGTTACTTAGTTGTCAAGAGAGAGAAATAAGAATTAGAATTAATGAATCATGAGTTTTAAAAAAGGGTCTTCAAAGATAAAAAGAAAAATAATATGGTGTCTCACTCCTCCTTTCTCTTCTCTTTCTCCCTGTCCCCTCTCTCTATTGAGACAAAACCTACTTAGTTCACGTAGACTTGAACTCGCAGCAATCCTACTGCCTCCACTCCTGAATACTTGTATTACAGGCATGAACCACCACCTCCAACTGAGTTTCTTCTTTCTGGAATTTTTTTCCTTTTTCTTTTTGTCCTATTAAAATATTTTAAGATAATTTTAATTTTTATTGTTTTTTATGTGTATGGGAGTTCTGTATGCATGTGTGTTTATTCATACCACATGCATGTCATGGGCAGGAAGAAAGTGTGAGATCTCCTGGAACTGTAGTTACAGAAGATTGTGAGTTGCCATGTGGGTGCTGGGAATGGAACCCAGGTTCTTCGGAAAAGCAGCCAATGCTTTTAACCACTGAGCCATCTCTCCAGCTCTTAAATATAGTTTACATGTATGTGAAGTTTCATCAGAAGTATTTCATCATGCTAGAATGAGAGAACTATGGTGCTGTGGACTTCCTAATCTTAAGTACTTTGTGACCTCAAGATCTTAGTCTGTGAACACTAAACCATTGTTTGAAAAATAGCAAGGAACTAGACGGAGGCAGGTAGATCTGTGGTTGAGATTTGTCTACATAGCCTGGTAAGTTCCAGGACAGAGACAGACAGACAGACAAAGTCGATTAGTCTTCTCCATGACTCAATACCCTTCCCTGTCTTTACACACACATCTCAACTCAATACTCTCCCCTGTTCTTGGTCCTTATACACATATCCCAACTTACTAGCCTCCTTCGACTGTGTTCACACACATCCTGACCAGAATAATGACTCTGAACCTGGAGGATGGAGAGAATGTTTAAATCTCTCCACAGACAGCATACCTCTCAATCCTTTCCCACATTTCCAAGACGGGAAATGCTGTGTGTAAGACAAGCCCATCCCTCATCTCACTCACACCCCCTTTGAAAGTTCCCATTCCTTCCCTCACCTGGGCTGCTGCCCCAGCTGTCACTTGTTCATGAGTGCCTTCTCTCCAATGCCAACCAAGACCCATGGATGTCCAGGAGTTACCTAACCACACAGGTTCAGGAAAGGATAAACCTTGTCACTTGAAGATTCGAGGATTCTTTGCAAAGTTTCCCTTGCATACATAACTGCTTCCGAGGGAGCTTGGCTCATCACTAGCACTGAAAAAACTGGCAGCAGTCCCTGGCACCTGTGATGTCCTGAATTTAGAGGTGATGCTTGCTACAGAGCACATGGAGTTTCACCAGAGCCATTATCCTGATGTCCAACTAGGAGCAGGGTCATTAGAGAGATGTCATGCTGGGCTGTGAAAGGCTCTCAGAATAGTGGGGGGTCATGCTGGGTTAGAATGAAGACCCATCTAGCAAGAAGCAAAAATAAGTTTCCATAGAAAAACACTTGTTGTTGTCTTTCCAGTGAGTCAGATTAATTTCTAGAGGCTCTAACAAGTAGAAGAAGACTCTACTGTTTGGCAAATAACAGAAAGGAAGAGGGAGGTAGAGACCTGACTATGCTCTACAGGAGTTTAGCTGGAGTTCACTAATTAGCCAGCCAAAGGACCATAACTATGTTACTTAAACTCTCTTGTGGATGACATTCTCCCTCCAGGAGTTTGGGTTAAGATCATTATCAAGGTCCCTTCCAACTCTCAAAATGTGTGACTCTTAACCTGGGAAAGAGGGGAAAGAGACTTTCAAGTTTAATAAATTAGCCAATGTTCTGCCATTATCAGCCAATGTGCTTCCCACCTGACAAAGAACAGAGAGGTTCTATGTGCTTGCTTGGCCTCCTGCCCGACTAAGCCCCCAGTGCATTCCCATCTCGGTTTTGGATGATGCTATACAGATTGACTATCCCATGCATCCTGTGACCTCTCAGCCAGCCATAAAAGGTGTTCTCCTAAGTGGCCTTCATAACATTATTTAGCGCTGTTCCCACTGCCCTGTCCTGTTCAGCTGCTGACCCAGCTCAAGATGAGAACGTTACAACTAGAGATTATTTTGTCTAAGTCTAACTGCTGCTGAGTTCTTATAAAGAAGAACAAACACCAGATGTTGACTTGGGGATTTCATGGGAAACTGAACAGGGGAAAAAAAGAACAGAATGTGGCAAGCTTCATTGTAAGATTTAATTCCTAAAAACAAAACAGAATGTGGCAAGCTTCATTGTAAGATTTAATACCTAAAAACAAAACACAACGAGAAAAAAAACCCCATCCTCTATAAAGGCCAGAAATAACTTTTTTTCTAATCTTACAAAAGTTGAATGTCTCTCAAACACATGAGAAAGGTCTGTCCTGAGTCATCCCGAGTCAAGCAGTCTGTCAGTTGTAAAATGTAATCAGTCTTTCGTAAATAGTTTCCACACCTCCAATTCCCTCAGTAAATACCATGTTAACATATCAAAACTATTCAATCAACGTATTATCAACCCCTAACTAATGGGTTACTTCATAACACCGGGCTGGCTCTCCCATGAGCACTGAACATACCATCCCTTGATGGAGTCAGCTTCTCTTCTTTCTACCTCTTCATCCCGTAAGACAGAAACCTGCGGATGCTCTTCCTGCAGCCGTTTTCAACAAAGAAATTCTGTAGCTTGGGCCTACTGAGCAACCCAGCCCCCACTCTCTCCATTTGGCCACCATGGCCTTAGGCCAGGAGTGCCAGGATCATCCTGTGTGCCACAGCAGCGGTGAGCAAGACTAACACGTTGGTAGACCACAGTGTCATACTGCAATGTCACAGAGCACCCTACCACCATGCAGCCTTCGTCATTCACCAACGCCAGATCCCCCCAGCCCTCAATGCCTTCCATAAACTCATCCATCTCTGAGACGTATCTCTTTTGAACTCCAGCTGGACAAACCACCTTCGATTGTACCTACTCAACTGCTTGTAGGATAAACTCAAAATGCTGGCCGGGTTCTGGGCATGCCTGAGAGCTCCTGTCCCAACAAGCCAAATCTTTCCATTTCACATCCAGCGGAGCCACCCCTTCACTCTCTCTGTCCATCTCTATCCCTGTTCCTTCTTTCTCTCTTCTCAGAACCCTCTCACTCACTCCCTCTCTCCAATCCATGTCCCCCCTCCATTATTCATCCCCCGAGGGAGGACTACTTCCTAACCAGCAACCATTTCTGCATGAGGGAGATATTTCTCAACTACCATCCTCTTGCTGAACTTGAGTCCATTCCTCTTACTTTGGTTGAATGTGATTCCCAAAGGCCATTGGTCTTGAGAAGTAAATCTTGTTTCTCTTACACATGGTCTTCGCTGCACAGTGACGGTTAGGACGGCGTGAGTGTGGCATTGCTTCAGAGCTCTTCCTATTCAAGGCCCACTCATTTCTCTGAGGGAAAAATGGTTCAAACCCATGTTTATCCCCAGAGGTTGACAGTTAGCACTTACTAAAGGTTTTTTAAAAAGATTGGACTTTATTTTAATTGCATATATGAGAAAAGATGGAACATGCATGTGTTCCTGCAGAGGGCAAAAGAAGCCATCAGAGTCCCTGGTGCGTGTGAGCCACCCAACATGTGTGTTAGGAACTGATTGTCTGCAAGAGTAACATGTACTTTTGACCACTGGGCTTTTGCTCTTCTCCAATTCTATTCTTTAAAAAGCACTGTGTGATAGCACCAGCCAGCCTCCTCCCTTTCTTTATCAAGTCTTCAGATGATTTCTACGTTAAGGTCAAAGGGGCCTCCATATTTTTGCACCTCACTGGTACCATGTGCTGACATAAACCTGAGCACCTGTGAGGCCTAACACACCTTCATGTCATTCTCCTAGACTACAAACGTCTTGTAAGCACGAGTGTTTGGACATGTAGATCTTTTGAGTTCAACAAGGAGGAGGCCTATGAAACCATGAGCGTCAGTTCTGAAGGCTCAAAATAACATGAACAAGATGATTTTGTACATTTGTAACTTAGAGGGCTTTCCCAACATAATCAATAAGCCTGGGCTTACTGTGTTTATTTACTGAAAGGTAAATTCAGCTGGAACAAGAGAAAAAGAACAAACATACATCACACTATTTTTAGGTACTCTCCTCAGAACCCACTGCCATGCTACAAGTTATAGGCACTCAATAAAAGCTAGATAAACATGGGAATAAATAAGTTGACAAAGAAGAGAGAGAGAGAGAGAGAGAGAGAGAGAGAGAGAGAGAGAGAGAGAGAGAGAGAGAGAACTGATAATTTCTTAACATCAAGAATTTACCAGGAATAGAAAGAAACAGAAAACAGATCAAAATTTTGAAATCTTTACAGGCAACTTTATTTTTAGGTTAAGCCCAGTTAAATTGTCTCTGTTGCAGGGCAAGTCTCATCTGATGCTAACATATGGCAGAGCTTATGCACACATTTCCCCATTTTGTTTATTTATAATTTTACTTTCCAGGGTCTTTGCAGCCTTAATGGGCTTCAGTGGTTTATTTTAGGCATATTTAAGCAGGGCCCAATTCAGTGAAATAGATTCTAGTGATAATTAGCTCAATTACCCATAAATTTCTTTGAGGAACAAAGTAAGCTAAACACAGATCAGATGTGACTACACTGAAACTCTTTGTGAAGTCCATAAAGACTGGTTCTGTAGATTTACTGAGAGAGACTCATTTATGATAAGGACCTGGGGAAGGATCTGGTGCCAGAGGATCATAGTCACTCATAAGCACTTCTGGTTCCAGCCTTCTGGGTAGACAACAGCTATTTTGTTTCTTCCCCTGAAGGAACAACCACGTGTGCATAGCATTTCAGGTTTCCCTGATGCTTTTCAGTGAGCGCCAAGACCCCCATGCCTCTGTATTTATCCATGTAAACAAGACCCTTTGCAGAGCAAGTAGCAGGGTTATAGCCATCAGGTTGAGCACACACCTCAGGTTGCCAAGTACTGTTCTGGTGAAAGTCCACTGCCCTGGACTAACTACCCGATTCCATTAGGGATTTACATTTTCTGCAAATATCGCCCCATCAGAAATATCCTGATTTAGCTCATAGATCTGCTAAAAAAAATTCTATTCAGATAATCTAAGACACCAGAACAGAGACACAAGAACGCTTTTCCTCCATAGAAAAAAAGAGAAAGCACTTTTTAGAAAGCTCCTTCCTGTCTTTCAACTTATTTCCAAGCTCCTCAAGACTGGAGAGAAGGGAACCGGAAACATCCTTGGTCTGCTTGAAGCCCCAGGATGCACGTCTGCTGAGCATTTCTAGTCCATCCCAGTCTTAACCCCATCTCAGGATCCTCACTGGAGACCAGGGAGAAAACCTGATAAAAGTCAGCTCTCTTTAGAGCCCAGGAGAAGAGCATGGAGCTAAGCAGATAAGGGCAGACCTCTGGGATAAGCAAGAAGGGGAAAGATGCCTTAATAACACGATCCTGTCTCCCATCTGTAGCTCATATACACAACTGGAAACAGTCAGAAGGACATGTTGCCTTTAAGGGCCTAAAAGAGTCCATGTGAGATGACTCTCAGGGCAAAGGTGCTTGCCTACAAGACTGATGACCTGAGCTCAGTCTTTGGTACCCACAGGATGAAAGAAGAGAACCACCTCTCATAGGATAGCTTGTGACTTCCACTGGCATGTGTGTGCATGTACATACATACACACTGGATGATAGAGAGATACATACATACACATACATACATACATACATACATACATACATACATACATATATACACACTGGATGATAGAGATATACATACTTACATACATACATACATATGTACACACTGGATGATAGAGATATACACACATACATACATACACATACATACATATATACTTACATACATAGATACATACACACTGGATGATAGATAGATAGATACATACATACATACATACATACATACACATACATACATACATACATACATGCATACTTTGATACATAGATACATAGACAGACTATAGATAGATGCATGGGCAGACAGACAGACGTTATTTGAATTTTTTTTTAAAGAAGAACTTAAACAGACATAATAGATCTAGTAGAATCCAGATCCAAAAACAGTTTGGGGAAATCTGAATATTTTTGATGGTTTTATGAAACTACTACTTTTCTTAGGTAACAATAATGCTATTATGTGGGGGAGGGCTTTAAGGGGGAGGGAAAGTCCCATTTGGGGGAAAGTATAATGATTTACTTAAAGTCCACTTAAGTGATTCTAGAACAGAATTTGAAATTTGTGGGTAAATTTATGTATGTATGTATGCATCTGAAAAAAGCAAAAAAAAAAAAAAAACAACTGTAGCAAAATGCAGGGACTTCCAATCATCTGTCAGCATCTCTGTAAATAAACTTTTAAAATAAAAAAGAATTGAATATAATAAATAAAAAATAAATTTTCTTTCACATGGGTGCTAAATATTTTTTGCACAATACCAAGTATTCTTCTTTGAAGCTCTAAGGGGGAAAACAATGCCCATAGACCTCCAGTTAGGAGGGATTGTTATTAAATCTCCAGGGAACCCAACTTTCTGATGGGAAAATAGAAGTTGCCTGGCAGTGAGTGTCGTTAGAAAGACATTTCAGGGAGGAATGGATAGAAGCAAGGGAGTCAGAGTCACCTAGTGGTCGCAGTCCAGCCCTGATACTTCTTTCTTCAACTCCTCTAGCCCTTGTCTCAGTCATGGTTTCTATTCCTGCACAAAACACCAAGAAGCAAGCTGGGGAGAAAAGGGTTTATTCAGCTTACACTTCCACATTGCTGTTTATCACCAGAGAAAGTCAGGACTGGAACCCAAGCAGGTCAGGAAGCAGGAGCTGATGCAGAGGCCATGGAGGGATGTCACTTACTGGCTTGCTTCCCCTGGCTTGCTCAGCCTGCTTTCTTATAAAACCCAGGTCTACCAGCCCAGGGATGGCTCCACCCAAAATGGGCTGGGCCAGGGATGGCTCCACCCACAATGGGCTGGGCCAGGGATGGCACCACCCACAATGGGCTGGGCCCTCCCCCCTTGATCACTAGTTGAGAAAATGCCTTACAGCTGGATCTCATGGAGGTATTTCCTCAACTGAGGCTCCTTCTCTGTCATAACTCCAGCTTGTGTCACATTGACACAAAACCAGCCAGTGCACCGTCCCATGAGTCACAGCACCTAGTGTCGAGTGACACAGTTCACATGTGAGCGTGATGCTGACATCCCTCCATCCACTTGTCCCGAACCATCGGATTTCTTATCAGACGGGGTCTTGTGACAACAGTTATAGACCAGAGGGTGGGTGAGGGGGCTGTCCTGGGAGAAAGGGTGACTGTCCTTGGTCATACTGTCCATGCGTCACAATGACAAGCATGTAAATGAGGGACAGTCACTGTTAACCAGAAAACAAAATAATGCAAAGCCACCATTACAAAAAAAAAAAAAAAAAAAAAAAAAAAAAAAAAAAAAAAACTAATTTGGCATTAAACAAACGGTAAAAGACGTTCCTTTGGAAGAATTGGGAAGGAAGTGGAATTTCATCTGGTCTTAAAATAGCATCTTCATATGTGGAAATAGAAGGCAGGATGGTACTAGTTAGAAGAAATCGGGTGAGTAAAGATCCAAAATGGAAGGCATGGGCTGTGTGAGGGGAGTAGAAAATATTGCCCATTGCAAGGTAAGTTTATAGGACTATGGGGAAATGAGTCTGCAGAGTTCATACTTTACCCAAAGAAAGAGGGTTCTCCCCTGCCCCGTGTATGCATGTGTGTGTGTGTGTGTGTGTGTGTGTGTGTATGTGTGTGTATGTGTGTGTGTGTGTGTGTGTGTGTGTGTAGCCTGGATACTCAAGTTCTCCACTTACTGACCGAGCTATTGTCCCAACCCTATCAAAGGCTATTAAGACAGTAAAACAATTGTAGAGGCCTTGGAGATAGGCTGTAGGCACGGGGCATCAGCCATCTTTTTCAGAGGGCTTCCTCCTCCAAGAACATTCAGAAGCCAGAACACTACAAATCCATGTCCCAAGCCCACGGACATCAGCTACGCACACCACAAGCAATTGTCACAGATGATGATGTCACCAGCTATTAAAAGTGGCCTTCGTCTTTCTCTTGTGAGTTTTCTGCTTCACCTGCTGGGTCAAGTGTTACCTTTTCCAATTTTGCTTCATAAACCTTTTCATCGCCGGAATGCCAGAGCACTGCCATCACAGAAACAGAAATGAGAGCTGGAAGGCTCGGAATTGTGCAAGGCAGAAAGCGTGAAGCAGAAATTACGCTTGAGTTAAGGGAGCCGCGGGTGACTGAGATGCAATCAGCTTCCACTGAGGAGAGGAAGCGACATTTCCGACGCACGGTGCATTTTGAATCCAGGTCTTTCTCTAGTGCGCCAAGAAACCCAAGGCCATCACATGGTTCACAAGTGGCATTAGCTGTTCCCTAAAGGCTGACTTGTAGTTCTCTACGCATTTACACGGTGAACTCAGGAAGTGTCCCAGCATTCCCAATCTTATCCCAGACAATTCACTAGACAAGGTTTCCTGCTTCGGAGAAGAATAAGTCATTCTAGAAAGACCTATTAATATCAGATCTTTCCGGAAAAGATAAACAACGCTGGGGGAAGCCATGTCATTTCCAAAGGAGAATAGCCCACAGGAAGCCAGTGTTCTGGTCTCTAAACACAAAGCCAGCAGCATTTGTAAAGAGAAACCATTACTCCCTCTGCATGGGGGGTAATGCTCTTCCAAACAAATCCACTGGTCAGTTAAGGTCACGGGAGTTCTTCACTTATCAGCTCACGGAACTCTGTATCTACAAAAGACATCCAGGAATTATGTCGAGACAAAGGATCGGGGAGTAAACGTTAAGAGGTTCCTATGCGAAGCATGTTGTTAAGTTCTCCGGCTAAGAAGGAGCTACTGCTGGTTTTCCTTTTTTGAAACTCGCTCTTAAACACCCTGGGTATCTGACGGGCTACAGTGACTCACTGTAATCTAACTGATTACCATTTGCTTCCCCCCCAAACCATAACATCAGGTTATCAGTGGGTCGGCTCCTCTCACCCAGTGGAAGTGATAGGTGTGTCTGCAGCGGGTCCTGAAGACCTGAGTAAGTGTGTGGCCATCTGTCTACTGCTCCTATAATTGCTCTCTTTCCCGTCATGCCTGGAACTTCAAGAGGGGCTCTCTATATCCAAAGGATGGCGAACGTAAAGGGTTCAGATGCTGCGTTACCTACTTGTCATGCTGTGACAAGATATCAGTGCAAGAGCAGCAAGGTTTATTTTGGAATAGAGTTCCAGGATATAATCCATCATGGCGGGTGGTCACGGCAGCCTGAGGTTCACGTTGGATCTTCAGTCGGAGCGTGGGGATAATCCTGGTGCTCAGCTTAACTTCTCTTCACTTAGAACCCAGCCCACTGAATGGCACTTCCATATTAAGGGAAGGCCACCCTCCGTCTAGATATTCCCTCACCACGCTGCCCAGAGATTTGTCTCTCAGGAGATTCTAGATTCCACCAAGTCGACTGTCATTATCAACCTTCGCTGGTGTGTTTCACAGATGCCCCTCCGTTGTCTGCCAGCACTATCTGGAGGAAGGCTGTGCATTGTTCACTCGCTACCTGGTGATATTAAGGACCTCAGGCCTTTGAGGTAAACGACAGAGAGGGCTCAGGGTCGTGAGGTGTCCAATCACAGTTCTTAAGGTAAAACAAGGTTACTGCTGACAGTGGAGGCCCAGAAAGAAGTGTGTGGGATCCAGAGGATTCTCCAGGCTGCGGTGTGATTCTTCCATGTGTAGTGGTAAAGTTGGTAGAATATTTTAATAGACCAATAAAATGGGAGGAACTAAAGATACAGACTCTTCAGCAATGGAGGCTCGTATGAAAAAAATAAACATTCTTGCCAACCAGAACAGAGACATAGGAATGGGTAAGGAAAATGGAACACACTCAGACAGGGGCACACACACATGTGCGTGTGTGCGCGCACACACACACAGATTATATTAGACATGGTCACTGATATACACCCTATTTTTATCTATATGTTATACCTATATCCATGATGACTTTGTTCTATTACGGAAGTAGAAACCGTATCAGCAACAGTGTTTTCTTCCTTTTCTAGATATACATATTTATAGAGAGATATCATTCGTCTCCAGTTGTGGCTGTAGGTTGGGTAATAGCACTAGCAGGACCCTGGTTTGATTCCCAGGACTTGGGGGAAAACACTGGAAATATTTTTCTCTTTGTCTTCTCCCAGTGAACCACATAAAGACTTTTAGTTCGTAGTTATATTTACAATTTGCACGTTCAGTAAAAACTAAGTGGGGTAGTGGGGCATAGATTGATTGGTAAGAGGAACCGTCACTGGGCACATGGACTGGTGGGTTGGTGCTACTTTGCTGGGCAAAGGGTCCGTAGCCCGAGGGTTCTGCGGTTCTTGCATTTGACTGACAGGTATGCATCAATACCGAAGACACAAGGAAGCAACGGGCAGGGCCTTGGGTCTTCTAAGACCACAAAGATGGCTTGCACTCACTCCTGGATCCTGCTCGGCACATCAGCTGCGATAGAGTCAGACTGTGACCCAACAGGAAGCAGGAATTGCCTTGGACTTGTGTGTCACCTACACTATCCGGCCCAGGATTAATTCAGAGTAGGCACATGAGTTGATTATTTTGTTTCATTCTTGTATTGTGTAAAAAGAACGAACAAACAACATAAAATTACAGTCTTAATCATTTGTTTTGCATTTATCTCTCTGTGTGTGAGTGTGTGTGTATGTGAGTGTGTGAGTGACTGTGTGTGTGTAAGTGTATATGAGTGTATATGTGAGTGTATGAGTGAGTGTGTGTGTGTGAATGAGTGTGTGTGTATGAGTGTATGAGTGTGTGTGTGTGAGTGAGTGTATGTGTGAGTGTATGAGTGTGTGTGTGTGTATATGAGTGAGTGTATGTGTGAGTGTGTGTGAGAGTATATGAGGGAGTGTGTGTGTATGTGTAAGTTGTGTGTGTATGTATGTGTGAGTGTATGAGTGAGTGTGTGTGTGTGTGAGTGTATGAGTGAGTGTGTGTGAGTATGTGTGTGAGTGTATGAATGAGTGTGTGTGTGAATGTGTGTGTGTACATGTACAAGTACATGCTCTACATAATATTTGTAGACGTCAGAAGACAACTTGCAGGGGTCGGTTCTCTTCTATGTGAGTTTGGGGAACTGAACTGTTCTCAGGCATGGCGGCGGGTGCCTCTACCCACTGAGCAACCTTGCCAGCCCTGACCTAACCATGCCTAAGTGCACAGCCCAGTGAGTCTCTGTATGTTCACTTCTGTGTGCACCCGGAACCACAAGCCACTGCACATCCAAATGTCTGTGCGGATCCCTTTTTCAACTTCAACTCGGCGACCTTTAACTCGTGTTACCAAGGGTTCTGCCGGAAGAGCTGTAAGGGCTGCTGGGAAGGCGAGCCTTGCCGCGGCTGGCTGCTTCCGGTAACAACAGCCTCTTCCATACATTAACCAAACACCGTTAGGTGTGACTTCAAGATCAGAACGCACTCTCCCCATCGCCCCCAGGTCACGTGTCGAGCTGGGCATCTCTCAATAAACCAAAGGACACTCACAATAGTGATCACAACTGTAAGGTGACAATTGCCTTGGACGAAGCCTCATCCCTCGCTCCGCCCCTGCAAGCCCACAGATCTGAAGCGATTGCTGCAGTTATGGGGGCAGGGTGTTGGCTTGGTTGTGAGGCGGAACTGCGTGCATTTGCATGAGAAAGTCATACTGTCACCGTACAAACACACCTGGACAGACCATCACAGCGCGCCTCTGACCAGAGACAGCACCAGCCCTGCATGGGAACCAGTGTGCATGCGGAAACACACTCAGCACTGCATATAGAGTTGTAAGCTGATGCAGAGTTTCGCAGGGAAAAATTGCCCAAAATAGACAAGAGCCTTAAAAGGGGGCGGGGTCTGTATTTTGGTCACAGACCTTTACTTCCTAGCACGAAACTTACAGAAAGAATTTTAACGGGCTCACAAAAAGTACATATGGAACCATATCATTTCTAATCATCAAGATTGGGAAGACTGAAACACTGGCCCGCGATGAGTAAATTATAGTTAGCACACTCAGGGGAGAACGGTATAGAATGTCAACAAAGGCAAAACATTGTATAGCAATTACTGTGTCAGGCTGTATCTTAAGCGAATTCATGAGTGTGTATACTATTTATTTAGTCTTTACTCTGATACTATGAAGTACTGTTATCATCTTTATTTAACAGAGGAAGCTGGGGGGATGATGAACCAGATTTATTCAGACCCAAGCATCCTGACTCGCCAGTGTGTATTCCTGACCACTGTTATCTTAGGCATGGAAAGATTCTTAGTTACCTGTGGCCTGACTTTTGGCCATCTTGTGGGTTTCTATTTCTTCTACCCTTCTCCACCCTAATCCCTTCCACACCCACCACACTGAGTAGGAGAGAAGGAAGGTTAGAGAGGGAAGTGAGCACAAACATCCTTCGATTACTTCTTTCTGATTAAGGGCTTCGAGCTCCCTGGGGCGTGTCTGATCTTTCTTAGCTCTGTGCACAACCACTTAACATTCCAAAACCTACAACAACCAACCACCAACCAGCCATCCGGCCTCTTCTATCAGAGCTCTAGCATTTATACATCTGAGAAACCTAGGGAATCCCAAACAGCATACATTCGTGAAAATTATCTGCAGCGAGCAAATCATGTCCCCGCTAGAGCACGAGGCAAATCACAATCAGCTGCTGTGGACAGTCTGAAGCGGCCCCACATCCTACACCTGGGATTAAAACACATCTCTATAAAATTTCTGAGTTTAAAGAAATCAAAATGTTCAATAGAGTTACATGTTTAGATATCGAGGTTTTGGGGGAGATGCCTCGGGAGTAAACTCCCCAAAGGTGAGAATATGTGTTTACACCCACACCACGCACATACATGAATGTATGAGTCTAACCCCAGTGCTGGGGTGTGGGGCAGACAAGTGGATCTCCAGGCTTGATAACAAGCCAGTCAGGTAAAAATGGAGAGCCCCGGGTTGAAGAAGCGATACAGCCCGAGAAAATAGGATTGGAAGCAATAGAGAAAGACACCAGACACTGACAATCAGGTGCCACACAAGCATGTACATGCACATACAGATTAATTAAAACATGTTAGAACTTAAAAACATAACTGCATAATACCTTAAAATAAAGCTGCCAAATTATACTTCACAGATATTGAATATATTTAGCATAACATGGACAAGTAAATATGTATATTTTATATGTTATACATTGCATATTATAATCATAATATATTAATATAATATATGTAATTGTATATAATTTATCTATATTACCTATATATAACATAATGTATGTTATATATTACATAATTATATATATTATGTATTACATAAAAACATATTATATATTAATTATTATTAATGTTATGTCAACATCATTAATGTACCAATATATTAATATATTAATTTTATAGTAATTAACAACAATTACTATGTTAATATATGAACATATTAATATATATGATATGTATTACACTATATATTATACTAAATATATTATATGGTGTACCATATTATATATAATTATATATTATAAAATTAATTGTATACATTTTTATATATACATGTATACATACATATATATACATATACATTTATGTATATATCATATATACATAACATGTAGCATTTATATATTCTATATTTTACATTCTACATTATATATTGTTTTATTATATATATATACACATATATATATTATGTTGAAGTGGAAACTTTTAGTTCTTCGGAAAGTCAGTTATGTCAAATGCTGTTTTGCTGGAGCACAAAGGTGAAAGGATGTTTTGCTGACACGTGAAAGGTTGCTTGATGAAGGAGTATAAATATGACCCCACAGACTAACCCCTCCCCTCCAGGAAGGAGTGCTTCAATCTTGTCTAGCCACAGTTCCTGGAATTTCTCCAGGGTGCTAGGTAGTCCTACACCCCAGGAAGAAGTGTCCTAATCTTATCTAGCAGCAGCCCATAGAACGTAGGTCAAATACCTAGATGCAGCCCTTAAAAGCCAACGGAACCCACCAATGCTTGAACGCCTAATCACCATAGCTATAGCCCACCATTTATGAAATGCATTAAAACTATACTAACTGACAGCCCGGGATGCCTTTCCTCTGAATGTAGGCCAACCCCAGCGTGCTGGACTAATAAGCCCCTTGCTTTGGCAGCGATCTCCAATCTCTTGTCTCATCTGCGGGAGTCTCCAGGTAGTTAAGGCTCATTTTGAGTCTTACACAACACGTTATATTATCCACACCATTCACAGGCATGTTAGAATACTGACAGTTATTATATAAGTTCAGGAATTAAGGGGCTTTTGTCTCACCTCCTCTATTTTTGCAACTTCATCTTTTACAACGAGCATGTACTATACTTATCATAACAAGTGTTAAGAATGCTCTGACAATCACCCCACGTGTTCCCAGCGTCTCACTGCCTTCAGCCTAGAGCTGTGAAGATGAGAATTCTCAGCCTGACCGTTTGAGGACAAACTGAAGGAGCCTGTGTGCCTTGGCTCTCATCCGAGACACTGGGTTTTCTTCTTTCTGAAAAGAAAGTACAGAATCCTGATGGGAACTCACGGCAGTTTATAAACAAACACCTCTCACATCAGTGAAAGGTTTTCTTATTATTTCAATATCTGTGATTTCAATGTGCCCACCACGTGTCTAGATAGGGCACCTGTATTTCCTCCCTTCAACCCTGGGTCATCTGAGTTTAAAGTCTGCAGACACTTAAACTCCGCAGACAAAAATCTCTGCTTCGTAAAGATAGCACTGCTTATTTGAGGGTCAAACAGTGCACACGGATGTCCCAGGGCTTTTTGCTTGCTGCTACTGACTGACTCTGAAGTTCTTCCGTGCCCATGTACAAGTCGATCAACTTTCATATTAAAATCGCTCTGAGGGGGAAAAAGGCAAAATAATAATAATAATAATAATAATAATAATAATAATAATAATAATAATGACAAAAAACAGCAAAAAAAGCAAAAGCAAAACAACAGCAAAAGATGGGGCAGAAATAAAAGCATCTCTCATGGATTCTTCCCATGCCACAAGGTAAAAGAACAATTGCCAAGGGTCAGCAGGAAGGACATACTAACACACACACACACACACACACACACACACACACGTATTTTTAATGTCTGATCAAGATGAGAAATATGCATCACCCAGGCTCTCTATCCAGAGTCCACACCCTGTAAGAATCAGACTCTTCAAGACCACACCCATGGGATATCTCAGCACTTTCACTGTCTAGCATTTGGTGATCTTGCTTGTCTCCCGTTGCCCTTGGATGCCTTGAATTGAAAGGCTCCTGATGCCACAGCGTCATCCAGAGTAGCATCTGGACACATCTTGGTGGTATAGCCACGTTAGTTAACGACCAGTTCCACAAACTTCTTACAACTCACTTAGCGATGTGGCCGCGACTCCCCAGTGGTGTCAGCTCCGGTAGGAAGAACCCCAAGATGGTGAGCGAGATCTGCACATTGTAATGACACCGCTTAGAAGTAGGTGGTGGCCGTGAAATGGCCAGGATGCTTACTTCCTCACTAAGTTCTCAGTATATGACCAGTGGCCATGGGATAGCCACCCTGTCCCAGCAGACCAGGAATTACAGGTCAGAGAAACGCACCCCCTGCTGGCCTGAAAGAAAGTCAGCGTCTGTGCCACAAACTGTCATGGTGACTGTGGGTGCCATTGGATAAGAAGGGGATCCCACCAGCAGCAGCAAGAAACAGAAACCACAGCCTTCCAACTTGAAGCGATGGAATACCAGACAGCTCTGAGCTGCACAGAGTATCCTGAGAGTCCGCCGAGACTCAGCCCAGTTGTTACCTTGATTTCAGCCCCTTGAAACCCTGAGGGAGGAGCTGTTCCCCTACAGACTGTGTGCATCAATCTGTGCCTCACTGACTCGAGCCGTGATTTGCAGTCATTTATCATAGAGTGAGATAAACTGAGGCAAAGCAGGTTCTAGCAGCTCACATCTGTAAACGCAGCACCTGGGAGACCGAATCAGGAGGATAGCCATCTTGATGGCAGCTAAGGATACAGACGGAGAGCTTGTCTCGGCAAACAGAAAAGAAATACAACGGCCATTGTCACATCGATGATTCCACCATACTCTCTGTCTTCAGATGGGAAGAAGGCATTCACCGGGAACAATTAACCCTGGAGAAGCCTAAGAAAGAGTGATAAATTGGATTTGCCCAAGAGTCAGAGGCTAATATAACATACACAGTTTTCTTTGGCTTTTACGTCACTGAGGTGGAGTCCAGGAAGTAGTGGTAGAGGACAAAGACTGAGGCTAGGCAGCCTCATTTGACTCTCTGCTCCTCTGTTACCTGCTGATGGACCCACAATAGCAAGTCAACCTCCGCCTCAGATGCTTCTCGTCCTATGCAGAACACCCCCTTGCCTAGAGAGTGGAGAGAATTCCGTGTGTTTGCATAAAGCCTGGCCACAGTCGGCACTAGATCATAATCAATGGCACTAGCTAAACACATTAGGAAAGTCACATTAGCTCTGTGATGTTGAGGGCCGTTTGTGCCGCACCCAAACATGGCGCCCGCTTCCCGCCCATGACTCAGCAAACAGAGCCCAAGAGACATAGCGCGCATGTGCCACAGACGTCACAGCCCGCTCTCGGGGCATGGCTAATGAGTTACTGGAGGGCGCACCAATCAGGTAGTGACACGAGTCTCCTGGGCATATATAAGCAGCGCACTTTTCTTCCACGTGGTCCCCTGTTCAAGAGTACTGTACAATAAAGGTTGATCGCAGAAGAATCCTGTTGTCGCGTTGTTCCTGCCAGTGGGACGTGGGGCGCGCGACACTGTGAGAAAGAGCACAGCTGAAGCTCTCCCAGGTTCCGCACTAGTGAGACTGCCCTATCCCAGATAACTAGAGTCCAGAGCTTAGCACAGTGGAACCCTGCCTTCCAGGTGCTGTCCCCGGGGTGGGGGGAGAACAAAGGATACGGGCCAGCGTGAATGAATGGGTAGCACGTTCCAGAAGGACTGTAAACACTTTCCCGCAGGAGGGCCAGGGTTTGGGATGAGAACTGGTACACACGCGGGTCCTGTCTCTACGGTCAGTCACATGGCCTGAGTCATCATCGGTATCGTGGATAACCTGACGTGTGGCTTGACGTCAGGTGTGCCAACTGTAAGAGGTTCTTCTTCCAGATGGACTTGTCATTGTGGCCACCAAAGGCAGCTCACCCAACAGCCCAGAGCAATTGCCAGGAGGCCAGAGCATTGGCAATGCCTCCTGCAGGGTTCCCAGCCATACACAATAAAGGAGGGTTGCCCACTTACCCATGGAACAACATGTCACAATCCAGGAGTACACTACCAGACCCAAGGAGCAGTCCCCTGTATCAGAGCTACTGTGCTATATTAGGATAGTTTGATTCCTGGACACTGGGACTCAATGAGAATCCAAGGACTAAGGGTCTATTTGCCTGGATTAGTTTGGTGTCCCATTACCAACCATTCGGCCAAGGCCAACATGGTTATCCCTTACACGGTCTCCTAATGTCGCAATTCAGTTTTTAATAGCTATCTCTTATTGCTAGAGGTAACAAAAATGAAAGTATAAAGCCCCACCTAGCACGGGCCAGCACGCGAGAGGCAGGGGAGCAAATCTCTGTGAGTTCGAGTCAAGACTGATCTACAAAGTGAGTGTCAGGTTAGTCAGGGCCATACAGTGAGACCCTGTCCCCAAACAGACAGACAATCAAACAGAACTGGAAAAAGGTCTGTATGAATGCCTAATTGTCTTATTCATTCATTATATTGTTACAGTTTTTGGTGGTCAGCCAGTTTTCGCCCCTTCTCGCCAGCAGAGTGCGGGACACACACACGACCAATCTTTCTTTTCTATCTTTTTCTTATTTCCGAAGCTCAGTCCTCCCAACAGCAATTTTTGATAAAGGAAATGAAAAGCCAGGGCCGAAAGCAATTTATCTGATCTCCTGTCCACGGAAAGATACATTGGTTTTTTTCAGAGTCTACCTTAATTCACTGGGAAGATGGCCAAAAGATGGCAGAGAAGGCAAAGACGGGAGACGTGATACTCAAACCTGGAGAGAAATAAAATGTCAGAAGGAACATTTGACATGCCTACAGGCCTTGGGCAGAACCAGGAGACCCTGTGTGGCCCAGAGCCACTGGTGGTGATGACTTTTGACCCAAGCTAGTTGTGTCAAGGACTGAAGACCCTTTGGCAGAGGCACAAGGGGCTGAAAGGTAAAATCAGAATGAAAACTACTTTCTGAAAATTGTCATCCTACCTGACCTGTGAGTTCAGAGCGGTCCCTTGCTGCCTGAGAAGGCCCAAGGAAGGGGAGGGAGTGCCTCTCCCGGCCTGCGTTTATTTCATCATGGTGGGTTTCTGAGTGATCCTCGCTGAGAGATGGACACCACATACTAGAGGTAAGCTGGTCTCTCAGGATCACCCAGAAGCATGCTGAAACCTCAGTAAGCCAAAGCTAAAGGCAACTTGCAGATTCTCGGAGCAAAGGAGTTAGAAAACAGAAGGCAAAATGGTGGGCCAAAGGCAGGAGGGTGTGTTCCAAATGATGGGGAAAGAGCCTGAAAAATCCAGAAAAATCCCCTGGGAGACCCAGCGAGTACAAAGCCATCTGACCTCAGTTATCCCAAAATGAAACTCCCTGGCTCCCCTCATCCTTGCCTGTGAGGACAAGATGCAGGAGAGGCAGAAAATAGTGAAGGAGACACAGACCCAGCAGGCAACTGTGTGCGCTCCAGCCACACCCCCACGGCAAGCACAAAACGGGGGGTGGGGGAGGACTTGGGGAGGGGTGACCAGGTAGAGAGCAGTGGGTGGGATGTAAAGTGAATAAGTAAAAATTAAATTCAAAGAAATCACTTCCCAGTAGGGCCCGTGGTTGCTCTTCAGCCACCAACTCCCCCCTTAATAAAAAAGGGAAGAGTTACATGATGTTCTTGTTTTTTGTGTCTTAAGTGTGCCTGCCGGAGTTTATATGTAGCACGTGCGCGCAGTACCTGCAGAAGCCAGACGGGGGAGACAGATCCCCTGGAACTGGAGCTACAGATGGTTGTGAGCCGCTGAATGTGGGTGTGGGAACCAAACCCGGGTCCTCTGCAAGAGCAATTCAGATTCCTTAACGCTGAGCCATCACCTACCTCCTCAAGCACTAGGCGCTACCATTTTAAGACAATATTTTTATCATTAAAATGGAGTAAAATGGAGGAGTTTGTTTTGTTTTGTTTTTAGAGCATTCAGGTTTGGGGTGGAAGGTTTCCTGTGCTTGGAGTCACTTGAAGCTCCTTCTGCAGCTTTCTGACACTGTTCCCGTAGAGTTGACAGTGATCTTGCCCCCGCCCCCAGCATTATGCGTCAGTGTCACTTGTTTCGAGACCAGAGCTTGTCACAAACCGAAACCCGGAATGGGAACGAAGTCCTGTTAAAATGAAGGTCTCGGATCTGGAGTTTGGAAGACAGGAAGAAGAGGGACAGAAGACGAGGAATGTCCTGAACCGTGAAGTGTGACAGTGAGCTGTGCAGAGGTGGCCGACAGCTTCCCGGTCTCCACAGGACAGCTCTTTAAGGCTATACTGGGCAGCCCCGGCAAATCAGCTGCCGCTGGAGGAGCTGGGAAGAGATAATCCACACTGCTTGTTTCTTCCTTCCCTCACCCTAGTTTAAAAAAGAGCCACGTCCAAAAGAAGACAGCGGTGGCTCCTGAACTCCTGGACTCTGCTTGCATGTGTAATTCGGGGAAAAGAAATAATCCAGGCATTGGTTCAGATCCCGCGTGGTCTTAAGGACTGAAATCAAATGCTGCCACAACCTGAGCACTAACACTTGAGTTTTTAATCTGGTTTCCCCCTGGCAGCCATCTATAGCCTCGTGATAAGAAGAATATGGCAGAGCTAGGGGAAGTCGCTACGTGTATTAAGATAATAATAAACCATCTTTAAAAAGAACTAAAAATGTATTTCATTCTCTTAAAAGCCGAAGAAGAATTTAAGAAGGATAAATTTATTCTCACAAAGGGCTGGAAGGAATTCATTTTAATTAAACAGATAAAGATCTTCATCCTAAGTGGGACACGGAAGACACATGGAATTTGGTTCAGAGGGGGGATATTTAGGAAACTCAAGCTCCGAGGGAAAACAAAAAACCTGCTCATGCCACACAGAGAAAACAACGGAGGGAGTGACCGTGTGGCCTTGTTAGGTACAGTGGACATTTCTACAAGCTCAAAAGAAAAGTCACGAAGCCTCAAAAGGGAAACAGAGGGGGGCCAGTTTAATGTGCGTAGGAGTGCAAACCCCTGGGACCCAGGCGCTAAAAACTGGAGAGGGGAGAGGAAATGGGGAGGGAGGGGAGGAGGGAGTGGAGAGAAGAGGGAGTGTCTAGTTCAACTACTAAGGACTCCTTTAAGGTGTAGGGGGTCTGTGTCGCTAGGATTAGTGAACGGCTTTGTACGGGTTGGAGCCATGTGTGTAGTTTTGTGGACTCAGGCAGCTCTCTGGTTCCCGGCGGGCTTCGGGTTAAACATTAGTAAAAATTAGTAAAACTACGAGTTGCTGACAGTGCGTCGGTATAGTGCACGGTACCTGAAAAAAAACGATCATGAGGAGAAAGGACGGAAAGCCGTGGCTCCGAAGGTCAGCGGCTGCTGCTCTGGGTCAGATTCGACCTTGTCCGCGTCTGAACCCCGACTCTGCCGCAGTGGATCGTGGGAGATCAGCCCACTGCTACAGGGTTGGCGTCATCGCCTTTCGTTTCCCGTGGATGTAATGACAGGGTCATAAAGCAATGGTCGAGGGGTTGAGAACGTCCCTGTTCAAAGGGCTCCTAAAGTATAATCCAGTCTTCTAGCCCTTTAACCCCGAAGACAGTTCAAACCATAGCTGGACAGCTCGTGGGGCCTTGAGAACGCGTTTGACCTCACGGGAGTGCTCAGGCCTCGAACTAGCACCGGCACCATTCTATACCCACCTTAGGATGCTTGTGCAACTGATGACTGGAGGAGAAAAGGAAGGGGAGGGGAGGGGAGAGGACGGGAGGGAGAGGTGGGGAGAAAAGGAAGAAAGGGGAGAGGAGGAGAGGGGAGGAAAGGAAGGAAGAGGAGGAGAGGGGAAGGGAGGAAAGGAAGGAAGGGAAGAAAAGGAAGGAAGGGGAGGGGAGAGGAGAGAGGGTGGGGAGGAGAGGGGAGGAAAGGAAGAAAGAGGAGGAGAGGGGAGAGGACGGGAGGGAGGGGTGGGGAGGAAAGGAAGAAAGGAAAGAGGAGGGGAGGGGAGGAAAGAAAGGAAGAAAGGGGAGAGGAGGAGAGGGGAGGAAAGGAAGGAAGGGGAGGGGAGGAAAGAAAGACAGGAAGGAAGGTATTCCCTTCACGAAGGTGAAAGCTAGCTTTCTTTTGCAGGGCTTGTTCCCCACTCAGCAATTTAACTGTCACACTATTATACATACACACACACACATACACACATATACATACATATACACACAATTGTACAATATACAACATATATATTATACAAATACATATATACAAAATATATTGCATGTATATACATATTCAATTACACACACACACACACACACACATCTGAATCTATCTCACAGAATGCATGTTGAATGTTAACCCAGTCGTGCCCAGCCTGGTGTTACCACTAATTACACAATAGTGCAAACCCGGTGACAGATGCAGGTGTTCTCCAGAGGAGAGCGACCTCGTGCTGGGGTGAAGGGGAGACTCCAGTTATCAATGCTCGGAACAGCAGCCATGGCCCCGTGCTGGGCTAACCCTTTGAACTTTGACTAATGTACGGACAGACTGACCTTCTGGTTTTATTTCATCTTCGTTAATTTGCGTACACAGTCACGCGAGATGGAAAACATTGGAGCAGACTGAGCATTCACCATAGGACAGGTCATCGACCCTGATGATTAGGACAGTTACAGCAGCTCACTGAGTTCCCTCATTCAGCAATCCCCCTGTGGTAGAGCCCGGCCTGTCTTTCTGTTAAATAAACTGAGACACTTTTGTCAATAAGAATCCAAACCCAAGGCTGCCTAGAACCCAGAGCAGAACTATACTGTTTCCACGGCACTGACTGTTCCCCCTCCCCTCCCCTCCTAACCCCCCCTTCTCCTCTCCCCCCCCCCCACCCTGTGCTTTTCTGGCTCCAATGGATATGAAAACAAGCTGCTTCTTAGAGACTTAGGAGTAAATTGTCTGTTAATTATCATTTTAAAAATCTCTACTAAGGCCAAGTTTGGCCTCCGAAGAAAGGGGGGGAATCTACAAGAGAGAATTATACTTCCAGCTCCCATAACAAATGTCCCTGTGATTTACAGAAGAGGTTTGGGACCAAGGGGGAGAACTGGAAGTCAGTTACATTCATTCGAAGACTCTGCCCGCTTGAGGACCAGCTACCATTTTTACATTTACTTAAGATTTATTCCTGCCTGCCTCTGAGACTCCGAGGAGCTTATAGATTAGGATTCATTAAGGCGTGTGAGGATCATAATGTCAAACTTCCTGGGGACGAAAACAGATGAGATGAAGCTTCTAAAGTACCCGCTTCTGAGACAGAACACAGGGCAAAGATTCCCAGCTAAGAAAAAAACTAGTAACAGTTTGTTAGCTAATTACTGACAGCATCGGGCTTTGGGCTATGCAGAGAATTGATTCTTTGTTTCTTGACAAAACATCCAAGCTGTGGGTGAGAGAGATGGGTTTTAGTAGATCAGAAATGGATCAGCTAAACAGAAACCGGAGTTCAGGTCCAGGATCTCTGGAAAGAGCTGACTGCGGCCCTGCCGAATGAGCCCCGCTCAGAGACGCGAGGCCGCTGGGTTGCTGCCTGACTGAGCGGAAAAGTATAAGATCACGGAAAGATTGCCTCGAAGGATGAAGGAAACAGTGCCAGATGTGAACACCCAACGCTTCCCACGGCCTCTACACAAACAGCTGCACACGTGCACAAATTAATAAAATAAATAAATTAAATAAAAAATTAATAAAATAAAATCATGCCTAAATTAATAAAAATCAGACGAATATTAAGGTTTTACCCTCTCCCCCTGCATAAAAGCGGACAACTCAGCCAAGGAGCCGTTCTCCTCACAGAAGAGCGAACTCTGACACGTTGCTCCGTCTGCGGCTGCTGTTCAGAAGCCCCTTCCCTGGGCTCAGGTGCCCATCCTCCTCCGCTTAAAGAACAGAAGAAAGGGAAATGAGCCAGGGGCCACTTGACTGGATGAGAGCTTTTCTATATCAGAGTGGGCGATTTATAAATAACTGCTTATTGTCACCTACTCGAAAGTGAGCTAAGTCTCCACGTGTGAATTGTGTGTGCATGCAAGCACATGGTATACGTATATAGTGCATGCATATATACATGTATGGGGGTGCGTGTACGATGCATGTATGTGACGGGCATGCATGGTGTGTGCATGGTGCATATGTGTATGTGAGTGTTTGTGTGTGGTACATGTGTGTATATGTTGTCTGTGGGGGTGTATGTGTGGTGTACACATGATACATGTGTGTATAGGGTGTGTATATGGTAGTGTACATAGTTCATGTGTATGTTATATATGTATGCATGTACGGTGTATGTATATGGTGTATGCAAATGGTGTATGTGTACATAGGACATATGTATGCATGGTGCATGTATATGTAAGGTATATGTACATGTGGTTTATGTGTATGATATATGTGTGTGAACACACAGGGTATGTATGTACAGAGTGTGTGTGTGTGTGTGTGATGAATCTCATTAAGTGTCCTGAATTTATTTGTGGATTTTGTTTCTTCATTATCTCCTTTTATTATTTGGAGAATAAAAATAATTACAAAATATGCACACACACACATGCACCCATACATGTGAATACAAATGTACATGCATGCACATACATTAATACTCATACACACTCAAACACACACATGTGCACACATACATGTACATTGTGAGCATGTGCACACACACACACACACATACACATGCACCCATATATATGAATACAAATGCACATGCATGCACATACATTCATACTCATACACACTCAAACACACACATGTGCACACATACATGTACATTGTGAGCATGAGCACACACACACACACACACACACACACACACACACACACACATTCTTTCTCCTTGAGGCAGTAGCTTTAGTAAGGTCTCTCTGAGAAGAGGAGCTTTGTCTTCACCAAGTCATTTATCAACACACAGCAGCCCCAACATACTTTTTTTAAAAAAAGGATGATGTTTATTTATTTATCTATTTTATCTACTTATTTATTTTTTGTATGTGTGCACTGGGGAGGCATGGGTGCCAGATTGAACTTGTTGTCAGAGGACAACTTGTCTGAGTCAGCTCTCTCCGCCATTTCCTGTAGGTATCGAAGCTGGAAACTGATCTAAAATCGTCTACCTCAATTTCATGACCAAAGGATTTATACTGAAGCCAAGTATGGGGCGCACTTCTGTAACCCCGGCACTTCGGGGATAGGAGGAGAAACAGGAAGTTAAGGCTATCCTTGCCTACATGAGTTCAAAGCCAGCCTGGACTACACGTGAGTCTCTTCTCACAAAGAAGACACCAGAGTCGTAGACTGTAGTCTTGGTTGAGGGGAAGCCCATCTATTTATTTAAAGGCCTGTGTGCCCCGGTCCTGGCTCACATTCAGCAGATCTTGGCAGACAAGCTCCTGATATTCCTGCTGCAGCCTTTCTTTTGGGCTGTATCACAGTTATTTTTTATTCTAGAAAGGAGTAGAAATCCTGAAAACCTCTCACCATTGCCTTGGCCTCACCCTCAGTCTTAAGTGCTACACGCCCCAGGGGTTTCTTTGTGGGGGTCTGTCCGGTGCGTCTGTTCATCTCATACTCACCCCCTTCAGCAAAACTGAGGCATGGAAACAGACACTCTGAGTATACCTCTCGGTTGCTATGTGAGCCGGATCGCTCTGTTCTTTCATTAGGCTTAACAGTTTCAAAATTAAGGAAAGCCAGTAGGGCCAAGGCTAGCCTCTCTCTCTTTCTCCCTCCCCCTCTCCCTGTCCCTCCTTCCTCCCCCTCCACCTCTAATTACAGTCTTATTTTTGGAGGAATTTTGTATGACCAAAAACGGGGGTAGAAGCTGGAGTTCTCACGTGTCACTTAGACCTCGGCATGCACCAATCGCCAGTGTCCTAGCGGAAAGTCTGTCTTAGCAAGCCCCCTGTGATCCCTTCATTCATGCCCTCCTCCCCTGCAACCCTCGTCTTTTTAAATCTAGTTTGGCCTCTTCTTAGGAGGTCTTATGGACGGCAGCCTATAGTAAGTAGCTCTCCTAATGAATTTGTTTCACTTAGCAGCGAGCATTCAGAAGTCCTTGTCCTTCTCTGGCTACGCAGCTCACGTGTTATCACTGAACAGCATTTGACTGTTTATCCATTTGCTTAGATTCTTCCAAGATTTTACAATTACAAATAAAGCCACTGTAAATGTTAATGCTCAGGCTTTTGGCGTTTTCTCTACATTTTCAGTTTATTTGAGCACAAGCCAAGGAAAGTACTTACTAGATCTTATGGTTAAGGGTGAGGTTTGGGGGTTTTGCTCAGGGGTAGAATGCTTTTGCCTACCAAGCACAAGGCCATCCACTAGGTCCTCAGCTCTGGGGCAGTGGTGGGGTGGGGCAAAAGTAAAGCAAAGGAGGCTGGAGTTCAGTGGTTAGGAGAGCTTCAAGTTCCTCCTGAGTATCGGAGTTCAGTTCCCAGAACTCATGTGGCAGCTCAAACCCACCAGGAAGTCCAACTCCAGGGCATTCGACATTCTCTGGTGCCCTCAAGCATTTTATGTGGGTGTGTGCGTGCACACGAACACACACACACATACACACACACACACACACACACATTAATAATAATAAAATGAAGCTTGTGTTTAAAGTGGTGTGTTTGATTTTTCCAGAAACTGACTGTTACTTTCCATTCCGGTTACTGCCTAGGCAGCAAGAGCCCTGTCGGCCATTGGTGACGCCGGGCTTGGGGTTTTCGTGTTGTAGGCATCACTAATGGAAAAATACACCGATCGTGCCATTGCTTATGTAGTGGTAAAGCCTCTATCCAGATATGCTGGACAGTTTTCACGTTGAATATTTTTTATTGAGTTCTAATTGCTCTTAGTTACAAAATTCTGAAAAGGCCTTTGCTCGGTATATTTTTTCAGAGATTTCCTTGAGTTTATGACTTTTCCTTTCGTGTGAGTGCACGTGATGTGTATTATACATGTTTTTTGTGTGTCGGGGTGTATGCACACCCGCTGGCTGTGTCGCAGTCAGGGGGCAACCTTGACTATCAGTCTTGCCTTCCAAGTGTGTGAAGCAGGGTCTCTATTTTGTTGCTCTTTTCTGTGGTCTACACAGACTTGTTGGTCTACACAAGCTGGTTGGTCTACACAGGCTGGTTGGTCTACACAGGCTGGTTGGTCTACAAAGGCTGGTTGGTCTATACAGGCTGGTTGGTCTACACAGGCTTGCTGGCCTACCGACTTCAAAGGATTCTCCTGATTCCATCTCCCATCTTCTGCAGAACCATCAGAATTAGAGGAACACACTACCACACCCGGATGAACACAATCTCTACAAATTGGAACTCAGGCCCCGTGCATGCATGGCAAACACTTACCCATCTCTCTGGACCTCATTGTTGTATTAATATCATCTTGAAAACAACTGACAACTATCTGTCCCTAATTAACCATGAATCGTTTTGGTGCTTTCTTTTTTTAAAAAAATGATGTATTTATTTATTATATATAAATACACTGTGGTTGTCTTCAGACACACCAGAAGAGGGCATCAGATCCCATTACAGATGGTTGTGAGCCACCATGTGGTTGCTGGGATTTGAACTCAGGACCTCTGGAAGAGCAGTCAGTGCTCTAACCATTGAGACACCCATCCAGCCCTGTTTTGGTGCTTTACACAAACAGAGCCAACTTCCTGTGGCTGAAATGGCAGGTGAGAGGCTGGACACTGACGTCACCAGTTTGTAAGTCACGGGTCTGATTTACCTGACAATTAAATAATGTTGCCTCTGATACACCACAGGGCTACTTAGGAGACAAGAAAACGGCCTCTTCAATTTTAGCTTCTCATCTTATTAAAAATAAGACCATTAGTGACATGGTTTATGTCAATGTATTTCATACTGTGGTATTTATTTATATAGTATGTATTTTATATGTAGTATGTATTGTTTACATTTATACACAGTTCACATAAAGCGTATAGATAAACTCAACTCTATGCAAATAGCAAATTCCGCATACAATCATCAAGCATTTGCAGTGAATTTATGTAACTGTTTTTTGGGCATAGCACTGGGAACCTGAACTCAGACTTCTACCAGCCCAGCCCTCAAGCGTCCACACGTATACTAACCGGCGCCCTCACGTCCAGGTCTTGCTTTAAAGTCCCTGAAAATGTCAGCTTAGGTATATAAGGCACGTGAGACATGGATAGACCAGAGTCTTTGATGTCACACACTCCGCCAGGACCCAGCTGTAACTTTTGGGCTCCTACAGGAAGTCTTACAGTTCTGTCAACATGCCTAGCTCACGCTACTGACTGGAACTATGTTCTCGCCTCTCCTACGAAGTGATCTTTCTCCTTCCTCCTGACAATGGAACGGCCAATGGCCCCAAGCTCCCGGGCTTGATCTCTGGGGTAACAAATGGTCTCGTCCAGTAGCACTTCACCCCCAAAGTCCAACAGCAATTGTAAACAACAGAATGAACTCCACAACCCTCAGGCAGGCTCAGCCAACCCAGCGATCAGCACATGGGTTCGGAGGTCAAGAGTACTGCTAGGAATCCACCAGCTAATGCTCTGTTGGTTCTGTGGGTTTTATTTTAAATGTGTATCTTCTAGAAAGTGTCATTTCTATAAGGTACTTACTCTACACAGCAATGCACGGCTAAGCCAAGGAAGACATTTCAATAAAGCTCAAAGTAAAGACGAATTCCAATAGGCTAGAGGAGAAACATTTCAAATGGTGGCAGCCTCCAGAATTTCCTACCTACGGGCAAGATGACTTCTTGCGCCTTGGATTCTTGTTTTTATCAACAGCAAAGCAAATGGGACGAATGTCTCCGAAACACTTCAGAGAGTTCTTATACACCGACTGATGGGTTTTTGAAGCATTTCACGGTTGGCGGCTTAGGATAATTTTCTGAAGGAAATAATACATTTCTTCTGGTGTTTTGAGACTGTGTACCTCAGATTTCAGGAATCACAGCTGATGAATCCTGATGAAGAGTTGAGATTGAAGCCTGAGAATATGAGAAAATGAAACAGAAAACCCTTCCCGCTGGGTTATACCCTTTTTTTTTTTTTTTTTTTTTTTTTTTTTTTTTTTTTTTCTGGTGCATTTGGGCCGAGAAAGGCAATGATGAATTTTATTCATTGATTTCCTCCCGCTGCCTCCACACAGACCTGAGCACCATGACAGCCTCCCAAAGACAGCTCTGCGGGCCCTGGCTTTCTCTCACAGGCTGCTCCACCCTCTTGGAATCTTTCCACTACATATCTCAGACCGTAAGTGGAACTTGGAGGGGTCAAATCCATATCTAATCCAGGCACTTGACTTAGAGGCTTTATGTAGAGGGAGGTGTCGAGTCCCTGATTGGTTCTTGATTGTGTCATTAAAGACGGCAGAAGCCAATCGCTGTGTGAAGGGGAAAAGCTGGAACTTGTGGGTCCCAGGAGGAAGAGAAGGGAATGGGGGCGGGGCAGAGCAGGCAGAGCAGGGGTGGGGGAGTGGTTGGGGCACTGGTTTGTAGCCTCTGTTGGCAGCAGAGGCTGAGGAGGGTGAGGCGGAATATTCTTTGCCCAGCCATTGAGTTACCTGGCTAGTTTTAAAATATTAAGGCTGTCTGGGGTTCTCCATCCATGACTAAGGAGAAAAAGCACAGAAGGGTGGTTGTTGGCAGATTGGAGGCGCCAGTCCCGAGGGGTTGAGAGAGCTCTGGAGAACGAGCTAGGATGTTTTTACAATTACACGCAACAGTCCCATCAGCCCCCTCTCCTGGTTTTCCTACACTCGGTGTGGAACTGCATCTGATGGACTTCCTTGCAAATATCAGACACCAAGCATTTTAGGATTTGCAGGCTATATAGTGCCTGTCAAATATTTCAAGGGTAGCTCAAAGTCAGCTGCAGAGAAGACAGAAACAACTCAGGGTCTACATTCTAATAAAGTTCTGACCGCTGAAGTTGAAATTTTATATCACTTTTATATGTCATGAGCTATTATCTCTCTTTTGATTTTTCTTAGCATCTTAAATATGTATATATACATAAAGGTTTTGGAGTTAAGAGAGCTTGTTGGTCTTACAGAGGACCCAGGTTCAGTTCTCACCACCCACATGGAAGCTAATAACCCCAGTTTCAGTGGATCTGAGTTCCTCTTCTGGCCTCCAGAGGCACTGCGCATACATGCAGCCAAGATGCCTACACACATAAAGTAAAATTAAACCATTATATATATATATATATAATATATATGTACATGTGTAAATATATATTAAAATATCTACATATGCATAAACATTCATCCATATTCACAGTTCTAAATCTTTTATAATTCAACAACCACATCAAACATATTTCACAAGACATGCATCTTGAGCAAATATATATAAACATTTTGGTGTCGTTACTCATTAAATAATACAGTGTAACTGTTTACAGCACATTAGATACTATAAATAATGTAGAGATGACTAAGTGTGTTGGAGGACAGGGTGTAGGTTCTGTGTATGTGATTTCAGGTTGGCATATGCTTGGCCCAGGGAGTGGCACTGTTAGAAGGTGTGTCCTTGTTGAAGAAAGTGTGTCACTGTAGGGGTGGGCTTGGAGACACTCCTCCCAGCTGCCTGAGGATGCTTAGTCTGTTCTGCCTTCCTTCAGATGAAATTGTAGAACTCTCAGCTCCTCCTGCACCATGCCTGCCTGGATGCTGCCATGCTTTCACCATGATGATAATGGACTGAACCTCTGAACCTGTAAACCAGCTCCAATTAAATGTTGTTATTTATAAGACTTGCTTTGGTCATGGTATCTGCTCACAGCAGGAAATCCTAATTAAGACAGAAGTTGGTACCAGGACTGGGGTATTGCTGTAATGGGCCTGACCATGCTTTTGTCTGGAAGAATGTGGATTTTGGATTTGGAAATCAGTAGAAGGCTTTAAATCGTTCTTAATGGACCATCCTAGTAGGAATATGGAAGACTTGGTTACTGAGAGTGATCTGAACTGTTCAGACCTCACCCAAGATGGTTCAATGCAGAAGAATTTTAGTTTGTGGCCTAAAGACTAATGTGGCTGCGTTTTTGCCATTGTTCAAAATGTCTGCCTGAGGCTAAAGTGAAGAAATTTAGATTAATTGCTTTCAAAAAGGGAGTCTCAAAGCAGCCTGGTGTAAATGCTGTTGGGTAGCTACTGAAGTTCACTCTTATGAAGAACATTCTAATGAAAAGGAACAAGTTGAGAAAGGAAAAGTATAAAATATATGGTTTGAGTATTGAAGAGGCACCAGTAAGTGAAGCTGAGTCCTCTGTTCAAGATGACAACAAATTAAGGGGTGGGACTTTGGGGCAAGATCCTACCCAGTTAAGTTTAGATCCAGGCATGGTGATACACCTTTAATCCCAGGAGATAAAGCCAAGTAGATCTCTGAGTTCAAGGCCAGCCTGAGACAGAAGAACAAGTTCTAGGTGAAGAAAAGCTTACACCCAGGCATGGCAGTACACACTTTAATCCCAGGAGACAGGCATGCAGATCTGAGTTCAAGGTCTGTCCACAGAGCAAGATCCAGGTCAGCAGAGCTTAAGGAAGTGAAGGAATTGGTAAGCAGGAAGCTGGTGATAATGTAATAGAACAAGGGGCCATGTTCCAGCCTCTGCAAGCAACAGAACTGAGCAGCTTCAGCCATGTGTCTCTGGCTATATATTCAAGAGGAGAAGGAGACTTCTGGGACAATTGATGCTGGTCAGCTGGGGCTAAGAAATTAACGGTGATTAAGAAGAGACCAGCGTCACTGAGGTGAAATCTTCTGGAAAGTGTTTCCTGAGAGCACAGAGAAGCTGTGTTCCAGAGATGGCCAAGGTTGTATCTCATGCTGTGGCTGGACTTGGTAATATGTAAGAGTCACTCAAGTGGTGCTGGTTTTGAAGGTATGAAGGGGTCATGAAGAGCAACTGAGGTTTGGCACCGTGAGAGGACATGGAAGGTCATTGGTTAAGGTACAGCCTCAGTTGTAGTTGACAATCCAGTACTGAAGGGGTCATGCAAAGGATTTGAGACTTGGCACTATGAAGGGAGCCTATGGAAGGCTATTGGTGAAGCCTGGTTTCAACAGAAGACCTCAGTGTGTTGGAGATGCTGGTACCATGGTGTGATCACCAAGAACAGCAGCAGCAGTGGAACGGATCAATCTGAGCTTAGAGTGCTACAAAGGGCAGAGCTGGAGAAGTGAAATCAGCTCTTTGAAAGAGCCCAGAAGATCATGTGTGGATCCCAGACATTGAGACAAGAAGCTGTAACATTGAAGCTGCCTTGGAGATCCAAAGATGTTAAAGATGCCAGAGATGCCATGGGATATGCCAAGGAAAGCTGGTAACAGGAAGTGGAACCCGCTCAGGAGAAAGTTTGTTGCAGTCAACAAAGATGAAAAAGGAGTTGGAGATCTGAAAACAGCTTTGACATCAGACATGGAGATGGCTGAATTTGGAGTTTGGTCAGCTTGTTGCCTGTCTTAATTTTGGGATTACAGTTAAATGATTGGATAGATCCCAGAAAAGATTTTGAACTTTGGACTTTTAACATTCTTGATACTGCTACAGACTATGGGGACTTTGGAAGTTGGAGTAAATGTACTATTTTATTATGATTAGGTATGGCCCCCATAGATTCATGTGTTTGAACACACACATACACATACAAACACACATACCTGTGCGCACACAAATACACATGCATGCATACACGCAGGCATACACTCATAAACACATACATACACACACACTCAATCACACACACACAAACATACACACATGTTCTCTGTCCCACTGAGGGTCCCTTCCTCTGTCCTGCCCTGTGGCTACTGGGGCTCAAAGACTCTGGAGACAGGAGTCCAGGCAACAGATGGGATGGGCACAGTTCAGAGATGAGTGTGGTTCCCACTGGGTAACACTTGGTGTGGCTTTGTCAACAGTGGGGCAGGACTTACACTGTTGGTTTCTCATGCTTGGAAACAACACCCACCCGAGTAACTAAGCCTCATGAAAAACACTGAAACATGAAGGGGTAAAGTTTGGGTTTGAACACAGTGTGTCCCCAGGCAGTCCTCTTTCTTAGCTGCAGGATGCAGAAGTTTCCCTGGCCACTCTTGGATGAGGGTCCCTGGGTAATCATGTGCCTGTGTGTTTCCACGGTAACCCTTGTCTCTCCTGTGATGCAGGGCAAGGCTATAGCTTATCTTAGTTTTCTGTTTTGAGTCTGTTCTTCCAGATGTCAGGATGTCCCTGTCCCCCCATCCATTTGACAAATGTAGTAAGTGGGCTTTGCAGGATACTGGGACTACAATGGGGACAATAAAGAGAGAAGGCTTTATCCCTGGACAGCCAGTGGAGGAGAGAGGCATCCATCAAATGAACACAAATTGTGGCTCTGAGCTGCTGCATAGGTGCCCTGAGGAGAATGGCACTGGGGTAAACCCTTCCAGAGGTGGCCTCTCCGCGAAGTGAGCAGCTGCAGTTATCCAGGGTCCTCAAGAAGAGAGTCAGTCACAGAGCGGTCCTCGGGGGCAGTGGGGTAAACCCTTCCAGAGGTGGCCTCTCCGCAAAGTGAGCAGCTGCAGTTATCCAGGGTCCTCGAGAAGAGAGTCAGCCACAGAGCGGTCCTCGGGGGCAAAGAAGACGCTCACTCTCTCCACAGCGGGGACACAGAAGCACGGGGCAATGGGGCTGAGGGAGAAGCTTTGCACAGAGCCCTCCCAACCTATTAACTGAACGGAACAACCGCTGAAAGAGTGCGCAGTCACCTGCTGCAAGTAAGAAACGAGAAAGAAAGGAAGGATTGCTCCATGTCAGCTCCAGGGCCCCGAGTCTCAGAGGATATAAGAATCGCCATGTCCAAAGCGTGGGGAAAGCATCCTGCCAACGCAACCTGTTGGAAGAGCCTTTGAAGCTGGTACATGTCCCTAGGCACCAACTTCTCCTTCCAAAGCAAACACAGCGAAGACAGAATCGGGGTAACATAGCTGTCTTCCCAGCATTTGGAAGGTGGAAGAGGAATAGGGGCTGCACCGTGAGTTCAAGACCAGCCAGGACTACAGGAGACACTGTCTCAACAAAAAAAAAAAAAAAAAAAAAGCATAATATTCTTTGTACGCTCATAGTGTAGTATATGTGACACTTGGCCAGTCTAGGCTTCAAGGACCTTCTGCATTCTGTTACACCGACTCCAGGTACCATTTTTAAAAGAAGAAACAAAATATAGGCCCATGATGCTCTGAATCAGAGTGTTCTACAGAACTTTATGACCAACGTGTTCATTTTACCTGAACCACAGAGAACAAAAGGGAAAGGTTAGCTTTAGGGGTTTCGAGCTTTACGGTTTTTCCTCTAAAGCTTAACATCCACAGTCACGGATGTATAAAGATGTCTGTGGTGTTAATGTCTTCTCCCTCATAGGATCTTCAGTAGGTGATGAAAGAGGCTATCTCCCAGAAGGAACGGGGAGTAGAGCTGAGGCAGCCGTGCAACTCCGGCTCTGGGGGCACAGAAGTTGAGGCCAGCCTGAGCTATGAAGAGAACCGTGTTTCCAAAACATCAAGGGCTTGAGGAAGTGTTCTGCTGGCTCAGTGGTGTGTGCTGTGTGTGAGGCTCAGTGGTGTGTGCTGTGTGTGAGGCTCAGTGGTGTGTGCTGTGTGTGAGGCTCAGTGTGTGCTGTGTGAGGCTCAGTGGTGTGTGCTGTGTGTGAGGCTCAGTGGTGTGTGCTGTGTGTGAGGCTCAGTGGTGTGTGTTGTGTGAGGCTCAGTGGTGTGTGCTGTGTGAGGCTCAGTGGTGTGTGCTGTGTGTGAGGCTCAGTGGTGTGTGTTGTGTGAGGCTCAGTGGTGTGTGCTGTGTGAGGCTCAGTGGTGTGTGCTGTGTGTGAGGCTCAGTGGTGTGTGCTGTGTGTGAGGCTCAGTGGTGTGTGCTGTGTATGAGGCCCAGTGGTGTATGCTGTGTGTGAGGCTCAGTGGTGTGTGCTGTGTGTGAGGCTCAGTGGTGTGTGCTGTGTGTGAGGCTCAGTGTGTGCTGTATGAGGCTCAGTGGTGTGTGCTGTGTGTGAGGCTCAGTGGTGTGTGCTGTGTGTGAGGCCCAGTGGTGTATGCTGTGTGTGAGGCTCAGTGGTGTGTGCTGTGTGTGAGGCTCAGTGGTGTGTGCTGTGTGTGTGGCTCTGGGTTCAGCCTCTACTGTAGCAAAGGAATGAATGAATTGGTAAGAATCAATCAACCCATCAGTGAAGGACACAAAGATGTGGCAGGGTATGACCGAAGGGAACAAAAGACCCAACTGCCAATCAAGTCGAGTAAAATGTTTAATTGCTTTGTGCTGATCTGCCTTGTGTTGTTTAGTTTTGAATGGAAAAACTATCGGGTGTGTGATGTTACACCCCTACCCCGTATACCCCCGTATACCCCCGTATACCCCCGTTTACCCCCTTCCCAACTCCATTCAGAAATGGCCAGTGAATTTTATGCAGGAAATGCAAGGAAAATACTAAGTCGAGCTTTAGGGTTGTCACAAAGAGGGACAAGGCTCTTCGTTGAGAAGAGGAAGTGAGCCTCGGCGGAGACAGGCAGGAGTAGCGAGTGACTAACAGGCCGTGCTGGCCAAACGTGCCACCGCTTCCCCTCTGCAGACCCTTCCAGGCCCTTCTCTCTGCTTTGGACGGGACGCTTCCGACAGCCGCCTCTCAGCAATCGCATGGAGTCTCACCTCTGGATCCACCTTCGGCCCAGTGGCATCACCAGTGACAAAGCCAATGTGCAGAGTATGTCCCCTCATCTGTCTGGCTCCTGCATCTCTTCCTTAACGGTTTCTAAACTCAAGCAGGGAAGGAGAGTTATTAGAGACAGGCTCGGCCTGGGTCTTCAACGTCTGTGAGGACACCGAGGGGACTCTGTGGGGACCCACATTGCCTGCCCTTCGTTTGACAACAGTTTGCCGATTTCCTGCTAAAGACCACTGACACTCAAACCTCAGCCCTGATCTTAAAAGGTGTGTTTGATGCTTCCGTTCCTACCTGTTGGGATTTATTGTGTGTGGGAGTGGAGAGGATGTGTCCTCCTTAACACACTTGTTTATTTATTGTGTGTGTGTGTGTGTGTGTGTGTGTGTGTGTGTGGAGAGGGTGTGCCCTCCTTGACACACTTGTTTATTTATTGTGTGTGTGTGTGTGTGTGTGGAGAGGGTGTGCCCTCCTTGACACACTTGTTTATTTATTGTGTGTGTGTTTGTGTGTGTGTGTGTGTGTGTGTGTGGAGAGGGTGTGCCCTCCTTGACACACATGTTTATTTACTGTGTGTGGGTGTGGAGAGGGTGTGCCCTCCCTGGCACACATGCAGAGTTCAGAGCACAGTTCTGTGCAATCATTTCTCTGTTTCTTACCATGTGGTCCACGTGATTAACTCAACCTTGGCAGCAAATCTCTTTACCCGAGGAGCCATCTTGCTAGTCCAACAGGATAGGATTTAAATGTAAGTCGGTGTGCGTCCAAAGTTTATGGGTTTTTTTTTTTTCCTTTGTGTCACTAAAACCTTTCTATCATTCTGACCCACTATCCTTCTTGGCTTTGCTCTCCGTGAAGTCCTTTGGTTCTGTACCACCACCCGTCTATCTGTCTGTCTTTCTGTCTGTCTCTGTCTCTCTCTCTCTCTCACACACACACACACACACATTCTCCTGACACCTATCATCTGACTTTCCCTCTCTCCCATTCCCCCTTAGCAAGAAGCATAAAAGGAAGGTTTTAAAGACTGATGACCCACTTAAATGCAGGACCGTCTGGTAGTATGAAGCCCTTGAACACCAAAGCCCTTAAAAGCTGAGCTTTTGCTACAATGAAGGGCTCACTGAAGAACAGAAGGGAAGAGAGCACAGGTTATGACCAACTTGGAGTTCGCCGTTGTGCATAAGGGACTCGACAAACACTGGTTGGTTCATTTCACAATGCAGCGGGGCTCTAAGTAAGATGGCCCAGTTAATCAACTTCAATGTTAGGGTCTCTATCACAGGTGGCAAGCTCTCCTCCCACAAAGGGGCACAGATCAAAGAATGAGGCCACAGACAAAGTGTTTCAATGACAAGAGAGCTGAGCAAGGCACCAGTGTCACATGACATCTGCCCAGTCTGGATGTGCCCAACACCAGGTCACGTGAACATAATGTGTTTGCTTTTTAAGTTTTTTAAAGATGTATTGTTTATTATAGCATTAGTATCTATTTATATTTACTATTTTCAAAGATCTATTGTTTATTTATGTGTGTTATGTATGTGCATGTGCATATGTGTGAATATGCATACATGAGTGTTTAGGGGAAGCCCTGGAAGCCAGAAGATCGCTGGAGGTGGGATTGCAGACACTGTGAGATGCCTGATGTGGTTGCAAAGAGCCAAAAGTTTCCTTTCTTGTTTCATTTGGTTTGTTGTTACTGTTGTTGTAGTTTTTAAAAACATAATAATTCAATGGCCCACAGAGCCCCACACGCCACGTACACACTCCGTCGCTCCGCAGAACTCCCTCACTTCCTCCCACCGTGACATACCTGCCCTGCATTCTGCACATGCTCAGAAACCCATGCTGCCGGGAGGCTGGAGAGATGGCTCAGTGGTTAAGAGCACTGACTGCTCTTCCAGAAGTCCTGGGTTCAAATCCCAGCAACCACATGGTGGCTCACAGCCATCTGTAATGGGATCTGATGCCCTCTTCTGGTGAGTACAGTGTACTCGTCCATTAAATAAACAAATCTAAGAAGGAAGGAAGGAAGAGATGAGGAAAACCATGCTGCCTTTATGGTAGCCAGAATAATGGCCTCACAGATGTTTGGGCTTCTCTCCTCGGAATACTGTGAATTGTGGGATTCGAGCATCCCTCTTAGTTAGCAAAGATGCAGACACTCCATTTCTCAGAACTTTCCAGAACCACATGCACAAATCCTGCCGACGCCTCGGTTTTAGCCCAGTGAGAGCTAAGTCAGTTTCTCTCTTCCTACCACGATTGTCTGGTAAACGCTCCCTCTGCCCATATGCTCCTCAGCTACAGACAATCCGTAAACACTTATCTGAAGCTGTGTTCTAATCAGGCTACACAGCCGCTCTAATCGATGTGCCTTTCATGTCCCCTTGCAGCCACCTTGAGTGGGCATAGTGACTCTGTTACGAACAGGTGCCATCTTCCCATAACACCCTCTCCTTGGCAGCCAAGACCACGTCTTTTCTTGGAAGTTCATGCTCTACCACATAGCAGACGCTCCATGGTCGTGAAAATGAATGCATGTCTTAGTGGCTAACACCTCAGGAGTGGGCTCCACAGCTGCTTAGATTTGTCTGTGTTATGTTTATATCTTACAGAGAAATAAAAATCTAGTTACTAAAAAAAAAAAAAAAAAAAAAAAAAAGATGCATGAGTGAATATTTAGCTACAACAACGACAAAAACACCCAACAAGGACAGCTAACAAAAACACCCATCTGCTAACCTCGAGACAGAAGAAAGCCCTCTTCTCCATGACAAGACCTGGGTGACCTTCCACACTCAGGTTGGATGACATATTTGCTGTCCCTTGAGCATTCTAGCTAGTTATGGTGCTGTGGTCCTCCACCTGTGTGCATGGGGCTTGTTTGGACAGCCTTGCCCTGAGAATACAGGGGGGGGGGGATGTGCAATGGGGCAGAATTGTGTGGCTCTGAGAAGCCTGAGAACCTCTGCTCTAGGGCCTGGCTTATGTGGTCTCAGGTTCTGACCGCCTCTTGCTTTTCTGGAAGTCCTATGCAGACTTCACTTTTAAGGCCAGCATCACTCCAGGTCGCTGTGGATAAGGGGAAAGTAACACCTTCCTCTCTTCCCTAAGCACAGAGCCTTTCTGATGGAGCTGAATGCTCAGCTTCTTCCCAGCTGTGGTCCTTCTCCCAGGAACGATTCCCAGGAATTGTTGCAACGCGTCTTCCTTGTCTGAGCCCCGGGGCTTGGTGATAAGACGGAGCAGCCGCAGCATCTGGGCCTGAGAAGCGCTAGGCTGCCAGACAGAAAACCCGGCAGTCTTGACAACATGCCTTTGGGGACCTCGTGACAGCGACGCATCTGCACCGGGGCTTAACTCAATCAGAACAAAGCATTAAGTCTTCTACCAGAAATAAAACATCATCTGCAGCCACTGAATTGTTTCCAAAAATCTGTCTCAAGCCTTGGCCGCGTCATTCCATTTGGAAGCAAAGCGAGGGCGGATTAGCCTCATTTCTGCCCTTCAGATTGGGGCATTTGTGGTAGGAAGAAGCTCCATTGTGCCTTTCCATGGGTGAGAGACATACTGTTCACCCATGACACCTCCGTCACACTCCCTTATTCCTTGGTTTCCCACATCACCAGTCTTGCGAGCCTGGTACGATCCTAAAATCCTACCTAAACCATCCGGAGACACAGTCCCCTGATGTGAAAGGTAGGTGGGACAAAGAGGCCTTGAGGGAACAGTAATGGCAGGTCAGATCTGCAGACTGGGCAAGGGGGATGTGGCAGGGTCCTCACTGGGAGCCACAAACACCCCTACCAACAAACCTCTCAGGAAGACAGAAAGCCACATGCCCATGTATACAAGACTCCCCCAACGGTCCGAGCCCGCCACACATTTCAAAGTGCCATTGACTGTTTTGGCGGTCGCCTCTCGCCTGTGACTGTCCTCTCCATCACCAGCGGAGACACTGGCATCTCCCTTTCCAATTAGATCCAAAATGGGATTTGCAAAGTTACGGCCTTGTTCAGCTATGTCTGTCCCAGCTCCCCGAAAAATGAGAAATGTGAAGTTTTTTTCCAGGCTTCCAATTGTTCTGACTTCATGGAACTCCACTTTTGCAGTCATCTGAGTAATGTTTTAAATGTATTCAACACTTCATTCAAATTCTCTTCCCAGGACTGTTTTCATTCCAGACCCCCATAGTCGGCAGAATTTCCAAGCATGCTTAACTATAAGCATACAGACAGCCGCTTACCCGAGAGAAGTTTCTCGTACACAGGGAAGTTATTTTTAGCTACGGAACCCAGTCAAGACTTTGTATGAGGCAAAATCAGCCAAGAGTGAAATTGGTAGAGCAAACGATAATTTTCATCTTATCTTCTATTTTTACATTCTTTCTAGACATTTCTACACGAGTCGAAAGGAGCAAATGCCTTACTGACGGTGGGTCTCCACAGTGACGGGAAGAACATCGGTCATTTCCTGACTCTATCCGGTGTAAACGCACACAAAAAAAGGGCTCACGTCTCCCTGGTTGCGTGGCTGCTCTTCACAAAGGTCAGAGTGGAGGTAATTTGTGGAGAGAGAGAAACCAGCTGGGCGTGGTGGCCCACACCTTCAGTCCCAGTGCTCAGCAAGACCATTGACCTTCTGAGACTTGATCTGTCTTTCCCCCTGATTACCCCATACGATGTGCTCGATGCAGCCCATGGTTAATAACCTGGGGACATAGCTCAGCAGTGGAAGCTTAACTCCCTGGTACAATTCCCCAGTACCGGGAGGACAAAACCCACTACGCTTACATGTTGTTATGATTATGAGTTCACATGTCTGAACAGCTGTCCCCTGGCAGGTCCCAGGTTTTGGGGAGGCTATGAGACCTTCAGGAGATTGGATGTGGCTGGCAGAGGTGGGTCACCAAGGGCAGGAGGGCTACAGACCACCTTGATCTCTAGTCTCAGCTCTATTTCTGGGTCCATAAACATAAGAAGAACATCCGCTGTAGCTGCCCATCGCCCAGGGAACAAGTCACACCAAGTCCTTCAGACCCTGATGGTCCCCGAAACCATGAGCCAAACCACATCCTTCTTCCCCGAAGCGGCTTCTAACCACACATTTTGGCTCTAGCAACCAGAACAGTAACTAGACGCACACACCCTGGTGTGTAGACTGTATTTAGACCAGTGTGCTAAACTGTATGGCTCGACTCTTGCTCAACAAACAAGCACAGGCGTCCTCTTCTGATCACCCACCTGCTGCTTGGCCAGGGTTTAGCTGGGTTAGGCTACACCCGGTACACAGCGTATTTCTTCACAGTAAAGGAGTATTCAGTGAGAAGCCGAGCCAGGAGCCCCGCTCACACCCACTTTCCCTGTCTCACAATACCCTACTGGCCACAGTAAGCCCTATGGCTGGTTCAGTAGCCTGGAGGTGAAAAGGAGACTCTTCCCTGAAGAGGTGGCTCAGGGGCATACCTTCCACAGCAGCATCCCCAAACCCTGAATAAAGGGCTCCCCACTTAAGAAGAAAGAAACCCTCAGGACCTCCAGAGCTGCCCAAAGGTATTTTTTATTTTAATTCAGCTAGACACACAGGAATACAAAATGACTTACGCAGTCTCAGCACTCTGTGAACAGTGGTACAAATTAAATTCAAACCTTCAAAGCTCGTAAAACTCAGGACAAGATTAGCAGCAAGGCCGGAGGTTCTATTGTTTTCCTGGAACCTAAATTGCTGTTCTCAGCTTGCATAAGGCATTGACGGAAGAGGCCCAAAGTGAGTGTTTTTAATCATGCGTGCAGAGAGAAGACCTGCTTCCTAATTCTCTTCTCCCACTAAGACAGCACTCTGATGTCATGTGGCCCTCGCGCCACGGTCATGCACTGCTGTTTTAAGCTTCTGGACCTTTCTCATTCGACCATGACTGAATGAATCCCTACTTACCGCCCGTGTTTCCACAAGCAGAGTGACTGAGGGATAAGCATTCATCCAGAAGAAAGGGACACTTTTGACGAGGTTATCATTTCTCTGAAATGTCAGAGTATTTAAAGTTCTCGATGAGAAAGTCTCGGAGAAACGGACCCCTGTTTTAGGAACATTGAGACCACAGCTATGGCTTGAATGAGGGCTTCACACAGTTGCCCTTCTGCCTCTGTGGGCTAGCCTGATCTACAGCGGGATTTCTAGGATAGCCAGGGCTACCCAGAGAAACCCTGTCTCAAAAATGAAATGAACAAACAAAAACGGGCAAAAAAAGCCTTGAAGACAGCAAGGATTACCGCCTCCGCCCTCTTCAAGTACTCGCATTCCTGGTGGGCCTTCCTGCCAGGCACAGGGACAACCCAACCAACTGACCCCCAGGAACCTCAGTCTCCAGTGACAGAATAATCAGGAAGCAAAACAGTTGCTGCTGCTTCCTCCACTTGGGCCTCAGAGCCACCCCATCCCTGTCTGAGGCTGTCCTGCCCAGCTCACACACTTCCTTCCACCCCGGGAAGACTCCCATGACTCTCTTTTGGCAGAAGTAGCCGGAGTTGGTTTCAGAGCCCTGACTGATAAATATTCCAACACGAGTTTCTAAACATAAACAGTCTCCAACAAGGCAATGATTACAGGAGCAAATGTAACTGTGTTTGCCTTCAGGTTTCCCAAAACAGAAGTGATCTCATTCCCAAATGCTCTTTAGGCTGCTGCAGCCCTGGTTAACTCTTCCTCTGCCGCCCTGTAGCCCCGGGATCCCCCCCACTGCCAGGGATCAAGGGATGGCCACAGGAGCTTGCCACTAGATTCCTCAAGCAGACAGGGGCAAAGGTGTATTCTCTCTAAAACCCCGGGGTCAAGCGCAAGTGTGAGCGTGTGGAAGCCTGCTCAGTAAACCTGTGCACTCTGGTACACTCAGAACACACCAAAGGTGCTTCTACAATACAACAGTAACAATACTGATAACTGACAAAGGCTGGTACCAGACTGAGACTGGACCAGAAAGACGCCGAGTAGCTTGTCCAGCTTCCTGCAAGGAGCAGGGGCGGGAGGGAGGAATTAAGACCCAGGGGACCCACCAAAGAGTTTTCGAGTTTACCCAACCCTTGTCTTGCCTTCCATGGGACAAGAAGATGCCTGGCCAAGGTCATCAAGACCCTGGAGAACAGAGTCCCTGCTTTTAACCCTCACGTCACCTTACAGGAAGGGAGATGACCTTCCAAATGTTTCTTAAGGTACACGGTTCGTTCCGTTCTTTCCTTGTTACCAAGGGACCTATAAAGCCATGAAGATAAAAGTGATGACAGACTGTATTTTACATATTTTTTTTAGACAGAGACTCCCTGGGTCTCTGGCTCGACTGGAACTTATTCACAGAGATCCGCCTGCCTCTGCCTTCATTCTGTTTGACTTAAAGAGGTGCACTACCACACCCTGCTTCAGTGTGGATTTTAAAGATATCCTGCCAGCACACTTCACACCCCAGGGGCTCATCTAGACACAGACCCACTAGCTAGAACTATTAACTAAGTAAGTATGTGGTCTCACAGCTGATACCCCAGTACCACTTAGATTGATATAGATAGATGGTAGATAGATATAGAGATATATAGATAGACAAATGACAGATAGATAGATAGATAGATAGATAGACAGACAGATAGACAGATATATAGATAGATGATAGATAGATAGATAGACAGATAGATAGATAGATGATAGATAGACAGACAGATGACAGATAGATAGATAGATAGATGGATGGATGATAGATAGATAGACAGACAGATAGACAGATAGATATATAGATAGATGATAGATAGATAGACAGACAGATAGATGATAGATAGATAGATAGATAGATGATAGATAGATAGATAGGCAGGTAGATAGACAGACTGATAGATAAGTAAGTAGATAGGTAGAAAGACAGACAGACAGACAGACAGACAGATGACAGATAGATAGATGGATAGATAGATAGATATACACAGATATATATATATAGATATACATAGATATACAGATATATAGATATAGATAGATATACAGATATATAGATATGGATAGATATGTATAGTTCATGTTGGTGCTGTAACCAGTCAGCATAGAAACTGAGTCGAAAGCGCTTTGCACAAACCCATGGATAGATGTTTTCAGCTTAGTCTCAGGGAGCCCCGACTTAGAGAAGCTGGCCTATGTGGGTTAAAAAAAAAGAAAAGGATAAAGACTTATTTAAAATTTTAGTTTTCTCCAGAAATAAAGTATTGAAATTAAAAACAGGTGGAAGTGTCTTATTTCTTTATTCTTCCTTGAAATACCAGAACGGTCTCATACTTCAGGGCTCATGACGTGCAACGTGGACACCTGCAGAAACACTTGTCAGATACCTGCTGCTGTCTATAGAAAGTCACTAATCCAGTTCTCTCATCATCCAAGCACCCGAAACAGGCTAGAGCATTTGGGAACACGGGCTGTTTTTCCAGAGACCCAGGAGCCGGTTCCCAGCACCCACGTGGAAGTTCACGTCTCAAATCCCGAGATATCTGATGCCGGATTATGGCTTTCACAGGCCCCAGGCATTGCAATACGTGCAAGAAAAATATCCGTGCACGTAAAATAAAGCAAAAAAAAAAAAAATTAATTGTCCAAGAATTTCATACCAGCCAGCATCGCTGGTTTGTCCTCTCAGAGTGCGCATGCTCCTTGGGAAGATCCCAGCAGGATGCGTAGCAGCCCAGCCAAGCGTACTTTATTGGATGGAGTGCTGTTTTCTCAGCTAATTTCCTGCTGTGCCCACACCCCCTGCCATCCAGCTAGTATTCCTGGAGAAGCCAGCACAGCTTCTGTCCGAGGGGATAGAGTCCTGCCTGACTCGATTGTCCAAGTCACCCTGGCCATCAGCTAAGAAACCTCGAGGTACAGGCTCAAAGCCAACCAATGCCAAGGAAACAAGAAAACCAAAGTGCAGAGGGGCTTCGAGGTCGGGGAGAAGAGCAAACAGTTGGGGAGATGTTCTCTGGGCTCAAAATAGAAATGCTGAGCACATGCGACAGATTTCCATCTGCTAATCTGGAAAGTCACATCGCTCGCTCCTGATTCAGTCCGTGAGGCTTCCTTCTCATATCCGCCAGCGCGTTTCCACTGCCCCACACCAAGACAACAGCTCAGGGGTGGAGCCATAGCTGCCTGCCCCCTGCCCAAACTACAGGCTCCTTCCCAAGGAACCCTGTCTGAAAACCTTCTCAGAGGATATGCCTATGTTTTCAAAGCTTAAAAATAAAGCATAGACTCATATTGCCTTCAGAATGCATTCAAAAAGCAGGCAGGCTCTGTTTGGAATTCGGCTTTTTTATCTGCTCTTCCAATCTTGTCCTCAATTTCAAACTCCCCTGGGGCTCTAATGGCTACCTATGATAGGCACCAAGATTATAAATTATAAATCCATTGCCTTCCTTCAAAGAAAACAAAGGCAGCCATTTTCTGTAGCACCACATTTCGAAGCAGAGAGAGGGCTAGTGGCTTTTGGAGATTTTATTGTTTTATACTGATATAGAATTTCAAAGGCGCATGTGGCTCTCGGTTATTCTGGGAAGAAAAGGCTTTAGAACACTTTGGGGTTCTTTTGCCTGTCGGGTTTCAGCTTTGCAGATCGGCACAAGGTCAGGAGGGTCAAGCTGGTCTTCATTCTGCCTCTCGGCTGCCACCGATAAACATGGAAGTGACCAAATGGGGGAGACTCGGGTAAAAGACAGAACAGTAACAGGTCGGCCACACGTTCCTCTTGATTTGTTTTGAACCAGGGTCTGACTATGTAGCTCTGGCTAGCCCGGAATTTGCTATGTCAGGCTAGTCTCAAACTCACTGACTCTGCCTCCCAAACCAGGGGACTAAAGGCTTGGCCCCCAAGAAAGACTGGATACCCAAGCTCTGGCTTTTGGTGACTTTTATTTCAATTCTTAAGCAGACCTCGAACGCGTGCTACGGAGCCCAGGATGGTCTTGAACCACTAATGCCCTGCTTCTGCCTCTCTGAGTGATGGAATTAGAGGAAACATCACCACGTCTGGTTTTCGTACGGTGATGGGGTTCACACCCAGCTTTCCGTGCACGCTAGGCAGGCGCTCCTCTGTGTAAGCCACGCCCCAGTCCTTCTTAGGACAGCTTCAGAGTGTCACTGCCAGTGCTGTGGTACCGGGACATGACAACAAGCTTTGTCCTTGTAGGGCTGAGGGCATCAGGACAGCGTCCATTACACAGTAGCTCCGATATCACTCATGCCGTTTATTTCTAAGGAGACACATTTATTTACAAAGTCCCTTAGAGGGGGAGCCAGCAGGAGAGTAAAGTTCACACGGCCTGTGGTGCATCCAAATAGGAAGGCTTTATCTAATGCTCGCTCTGAGAGAGGGTGGTGAACTCTGCAAGCTCTTCACGGAAGGCGTGCCAATTGGTGTTCAAGCAGGATCAGAATGCACTGAGCCACAGAAGCGGGCTTTGGTACCCAGCCCCAGCTCTTGAAGGAAGCAGCTGACTGGCTGGATGCTCGATATTAAGGTCATCTTTCCAAGACTCCTGTGACCTCTTAACCTCTCTAAGCTCCACCCACCTCCGTGGACTGGACACCAATCCCTGTAAAACCATTTCCATTCCTGTTATCTGTGTAGATTTAAATTGGTTACATTTATTAAAAGAAAATGATTCCCCAAAGTCAGGAATATTTTCATCTTGAGAAATAAAAAGACAAAATCAAGTTATGTGCGCGACCCATCGAGCCACCCCAGTTGGAATCATCCCAAACGCCATCTGGTCCCTAACACGGGGCCCACGCCTCCCACTGGCACTGCTAAAGCTTTGCCACCCATGCGAGAGATCAGACTCAGAGCGGCTATCGCGGGGGAAGATGCTGCTCAAAGGCTGCCCTCCGCTGCGGCTTTTCTCACTGTTGTGCGTTAGTGGTTCAGCATCAGCTTGTCCAAGTGTGCATGTGTGACACACACAAACACACACTCACACATACACTCACACATACACAAACACACACACAAACACACACAAACACATACACAAATACACACACAAACACACACATAAACACATAGACTCTCACACAAGCACACACATACTCACACACACACATACACACACACAAACACACACTCACACATATACAAATACATACACAAATACATACAAACACACATACAAACACAAACACACACACACAAACACACACTCACAGATACACAAACACATACACAAACACACACACAAACACACACACACTCACACACACAAACACACACACAAACACACACACAAACACAATCACACACACACACAAACACACAAACACATACACATAAACACGCATAAACACACACACACTCACACACACACACACACACAAACCGTCCTTATATATAACCTTGACATAATTTCCTTTTAGGAAGGGCATTCAGGGAAGAAAGCCTCATAGAGATACCACAACTGCCTCCTGCACTGGGACAGCGTTTGAATTGTGGGAAAGCAGGAGCAACGTCAAGGCCGAGTGTGTGTACGAGGCAGCCCTCGGTGGATGGCTATGGTGTAAAACTGTGCAAGCAGCTGCACGGGCTAATACAGCTCGGCTCCTGCAGGCAGGAAGTGGAGAACAAAGACCGCCCCGATCTTATCAGGCATTGCCTGGGTCACCTTACCCAGCCCGGGCCTGCTGCCCTTCCCACCCTGACAATATTGTTCCATCTGGACTCCCAGAAACCATTTCCACACGGGGTCCGTGAATGCCGAGTTCTGTTGAACTGTGCCCCCTTCCCGGTCTTGCCCTGGTGTGGGTCTTGTTAGACGCAGTTGCCTTTATCGTCCGGGATTTCACTGATCTTCTGGTCTACTGTGACCAAAAGCTCAAGACATTTTAAATAAACCCAGGCGTGCGCACCTGTTCCCCCAGCACTGAGAAATTAGAGGCAGGAGGGTCGGGGGCTCAAGGCCATCCTCAAATACATAACGAGTCTGAGACCCGTTTTATGCTATGAGTAAACCTGCCTCAGACGGGAGACAAATATCCAGCACTGGGGAGCAGGTGGATATCTGTGAGTTCAAGGCCAGCCTGTTCCACATAGTGAGGTCTAGAACAGAAGGGACTACATAGAGAGACTCGACTCCAAAGACCTCCCCTCAAAAGGTGAAGGAAGCCAGGCTTCCAGAGAGGGAAGGACAGCACCTCACAGAGCTGTGTGGAAGTACACGCTACAGGGCCGCAGCCCTTAAGGAGTGGACACAGACAGATAAACAACCCGATTACACCCTCCTGGGACTGACCACTGCAACGTGAAACCAAGCAAGTGGGCGTTGAGGAAACTGGCTTCTGTCTGAGCGTTAGTCACATCTATTAGTCATTCCCTAGAAAGGAGAAGAATCAGGTTCAGCTTCACAGCATCAGTCGACCTCAGGGCCTTTGCACTGCCTATAACTCTCCTCTGCCTTCCTCACTAGGCTCCGGTTGCCGGGAAACACTTCCTGTAGCCCAGCAAGGCCACCCCCAGTCATCTGGTCCAGGCTGCTTCTTCTTAGTCAGCCCAGTTATTCGAAATTCCCTTACCCTCTGGTTCTTCATCCCCTTTATTAGTTCTAGAACATTCTAGTCTTTTTTAAAAAAAAAAATCTACCATGATTATTTGCTTATTTGATTCTTAGTTTCCCAATAGAAGTTATTTAATAAATGTTTGCACTGCAGAACTACATTTTTAATTGTGGGGTGTGTGTGTGTGTGTGTGTGTGTGTGTGTGTGTGTGTGTGACAGCATACATGTATGTGGTGGGCAGACAACCTGCTGATCCTTGGCGTGTGTCTTGCTTGAAGCAGTCTCTTTGATGCTTGCCATTTCATACACCGGACTCTTGGACCTGTGAGCTTCCTGGATTCTCCTGTCTCAGCCTCACTCCAGTCTTGCCTTAGGACCACTGGATAGCAAGCATACATGCTTGGTTTTATGTTGGTTCTGAGGATTGGGCTCAAGTCCTAACTAATAAGTAACCATATTGTGGTCTTAAATTGTTGACTAAACAGCCACCCACAGCCTACTTGACATGACTATTCCAATGCATTCATGATTAAAACCATTAATTAGATGATTAAAACCATTGTGATTTACCAAGCAGGAAGACTGAAATACCAAATGCTGAAGTAATTCAGGCTTACTCCTTTGTGATGGATTTAAAGATCAGTTTTGCAATCCCCCGGACACCTTGAATTCTTGAGAGCATCTGGTATTAACTATTTGTAAATTCAAGAGTAGCTGACATTTAAAAATCTAGCAGATTTCCTTTGGAACTTTAACTTAAAGCTCAGGATGACTTTAGACTTTTTGTTTGGGGATGAAGTTTCGCCATTTAGCCTCTATTTAGCTACGGTAGGCATCGTCAGCTATGGGGATGAAAGCATTTGCAGAACACGGCAGGCGAGAGGGCCCTGCTTCAGATTGGTTTGCACTGGTGATGCTGGTTTGTGACTTCGTTCTGCTCCTCCTCATGTTCTCCGCAAAAAGTCACCCAAAAAGACGACTTCGACCTGTCCCTTTTGCTCCGCTAGCTGACCAACCCCTACAGAGCCAGAGTTCCGAATACGGAATCTCTACTATGAAAAATATCTGGTACGGTTCCCCATTTTCTGACTTAACTTTGACTCATTTATCGTATCATTCTCTCAAAGATACAAATATGCAAGCACTCGGGTGAAAATGTAGGGGCTGGAGAGGTGGGTGGCTCAGTGGTTAGATGCACTGGCTGCTCTTCCGGAAGACCCGGGTTTGATTCCCCGCACTCACATGGCAACTCTCTAAGGGTCTGAGACCCTCTCCTGGCCTCCGGTGGTACTATCTCCATGTGATAGCCATGCACGCAGGCAAAACACCCACACGTGTAACACAAAATAAAATAATTTCGCAATGAAGAAAACCCAACGTGGTCTGAACAATCCCTCATTGTCTCTGATCTCAGAGGGACAGTAGAAACACACAAATGGGACACACCAAAATAAAGAGCCTCTCAACAGTGAAGGAAGCAACTGGGAAGAACATTTCTATACAAGTGTGTTTTAGTGTGCCAAGATGTGTGTGTGTGTGTGTGTGTCCGTGTGTGTGTGTGTGTGTGTGTGTGTGTGTGTATTTAATAGTTATATGAAAAATCATCACCTTCACTTATAAAAGAAAAGCAAGTTAAGCCACACATTCATCACATGTTGGAAACAGCAGCCGCATGTGGAGAAGGGACCCTTGAACAGTGCTGGGGGCAGGGATATGAATGAACTCAGCAGCTCAGAAAGCAGCAGAGACAGTCCGCACAGAACCCCCAGGACCCAGGCTCTCTTCTGGCGTGTTTTCAAGTGAATTGAGAGCAGCATGTAAGAATCAGGCGTGGCTGGCGGTGCAAGCCTGCATCCCAGACATGGAGAGACGGAGATGGAAGGGTCAGGAGTTCTGGGTCATCAAGTTAAACAAAAATAAGAGAGAAAGAGAAAGGAAAGCTAGTCTATGGAAGGCACGGGAATCAATACAGGGAATCAACCTGATGGGTAAACAAACTTTGAAACCGTGGTGCTAGTGGAACACTAGTGGACCGAAAAGGAGAATAAAGCCCTATTGTCTACGGCAGCATAGGTGACCCCAGGGGACATTATGCTACAGCGGGCACAGAAAGACTCCTACTGAGTGATCTCGTGACCTGCACAGCTAAACTCAGAGGTCCAGGCACAAACTCTGGAGGCTGATGTCCTGGGAGAGCAGGGAGATGTAGTCTCAAGCGTCAGATGTCCTACAACAGAATGATATTGCATTATGTGATTTCAAGTTGCCCAAATAGATTTGAACGTTTGTGCCACCAAAGGGTTAAATAATGTGAAGGAATAGATTAGTTAGACTGATGTGATCATTCTTATGGTATAAACACATATGGAAACACCTCATTTCAGTCAATGGGTTCGGGCAACTATCATTTGCCAAGTAAATATCGATTTTTAAATCCTTTAAAAGACTCACAAAAACCATGTAGGCAATAGTGTAATTAAGAAAATACTCTTGGGGCTGGAGAGGTGGCTCAGTGGTTAGAGCATTGACTGCTCTTCCAGAGGTCCTGAGTTCAAATCCCAGCACCCACATGGTGGCTCACAACCATCTGGGATCTGATGCCGTCTTCTGGTGTGTTTGAGGACAGCCACAGTGTGCTTATATAATAATTAATTTAAAAAATACTCTCAATTTGATGTCAATGAGGATATAAATTAATTCAGAATTTCTAAAGGGAGGCTTGGCAATATAAGTAAGACACACATACACACACACAGGCACACAAACATACACACTCACACACACATATACAAACACACAAATACACACGCAAACACACACACACACACACTCACACACACAATGAAGCTGAGTTCTGCACTTTGTCTTTGAGAAGTGACTCTATGAGCTTGGTGCTGGAGACTGATGTCCTGGGCACTCACGGTTGGGATTCTGTAAACCCCACCCCTCAGTTACCTAGCAACAGCCAGGTATGCTCCGCCCCTCAATTACCCAGCAGTAACCGGGAAGGCTCCGCCCCAGTGACCTGACACTCTAAAAGGGGCTGCTTACCCCCTCCTCTCTCTCTCTCTCTCTCTCTCTCTCTCTCTCTCCTCTCTCTCTCTCTCTCTCTCTCTCTCTCTCTCTCTCTCTCTCTCTCTCTCTCTCTCTCTCTCTCTCTCTCTCTCTCTCTCTCTCTCGCCTCTCTTGCTCTCCCATCCCTAACCCTCCTCTTCTCCTTCCCTTCCTCCCCCTCTCTCCATGTGTTCATGGCCGGCCTCTCTTCCTCTTTCTCTCCTGCCCTCCCCCCACCCCGCCACCTCTACTACCCTCTTAACTCTCCCATGACCTGAATAAACTCTATTCTGTACTATACTGTCCTGTGGCTGGTCCCTCAGGGGGAAGGGATTCCCAACATGTATCCCCCAGAGGCATCTCCCTTGCCCCCAGACCTCACCGCACCTCCATGGGCTAATTCTCGCACTCTCTTCATCCTTTCCCTAACATTGGTGCCGAAACCCTGGACATCATCTTTTAACAACATTGGTGCCCGGTGACTTTTAACAACGCTCACTGCAATGGTCACATTAGTGACAACAGAAAACAAACCTACAGAAATGCCCACAACAGTACTCCACAGCACTTCCACACAAGCCTCCGCAGCCAACACACTTGTGGCATCATGGGTGACTACCGCGCCCTTCAGACTACACGGGCAATGTTTAAGGTCTGGGAAATGGTGGGCGTGGCTCTTTAACAATGGCAGCTTTTCCACAACCAGTAATTACTCACAGTGGTTCTCCATCAGGACAAATGATTGTGCTGGTTGCTTGAGGCAGACAGGAAGATACAAGCAACAGCAGAACCCTGGTTTAGTGTCAGTGCACAAATGTCTAAGAGAGTCGCATGCATACAGTATTGGAGGTTTTCAAGTGTTTTCAAAACCAGTGCGCGTTTATTTAACTTAAATTTCCAAGAAATTCGCTCTGATTTTTCTCCTTTCCTATCGTTGTCCACATCATTCTCAAGTTTCCTTAATTAACTCGGTCACAGAAATGGAACTATCTGTAAGTCAGGACTTTAACTGACAGAAAAAGGTCAACGAGGGAGGAGAAAAGGAGCAGCAAGCCTGTGGCCTGGGGGGTCCAGCTGCCTGAATGACTTGCCCACCTACTGTGTAATGCCATGCAGCTTTCAGACAGACAATGGAAGGACTTGCCAGGAGACAAAGCCTTCCAAACAGTAAAATGTAAAGAAGAAAATTGACCACTCTTACGCTACCAGAATCCACCCTAACCCCCCCAACGCCTACCAAACCCCCCACCTGCCCCTCCCCCACCCCTCTGTAACTCGAGGTTGTCCAGGTTCCCACCTCAGCCTCAGGAACTTCAGAACCCAAAGGTTCCTACTTACTGGAGAAAAGACCACCAACCACCCCCCAGGGTTTTTTTTTTTTTCCGATTTTGTTTTATTTTGCTTTCTCCCTACACCAGCAGAACCTACACCAGCAGAAGCTTGGGGAGTTGGGACTGAAGTCAGGGCAGTCCAGGGATCTGCTTGCTCTGCGTTATCCTAGGGAAATATAGTCACCGCTGTTTTGGAGGTCCCAAACTGCTAGCAAAAGCGTATTTAAAAAAAAAAAAAAAAAAAAAAAAAATGATAGTCCAATGATAGTCTCAGCATAACACTGAGAGCCACAAACCAAGTCATGAACCCAGATGTACCAACTCCAAATAAAGAAATAAAGACAAACGGTTCCAGGCAGTATTCTTTTCCCTGGTTGGTTTGCGAATCTGAATGCAACTAAGCAGCTATCAATTCTATCGCCTTCCCTACTGACACTCACAGTCAGGCTGGACCTTAACTTCAAAGCATCTCCCCTCAAGAAGCTTACAGGCTGAAGGGGAGGAACGAAATACCTAGAAACCATGTGGTTGGAAAGAAGAAATTTGATGCCAAAAAGAGGAAGTGGGCTTTCTCTTCCAGAAGGTAATATGATTAGGCCTACATAGATGGCCAAGAGAAACTGTATAGTCTGTTGTGTTTCTAACAAACCCAAAGGAGTCTACCTTTAATTGAGCTAAGACGTGAGTTAAGAAGGGAAATGAGATAGGGTTGGGATGTCAAAATATGCTTTATTTCTGCTTGCTGGCAAGCAGAAAAAAATTCTAAAAACCTCAATACACAATATTTTTTAAAAAAATCAAAGAGGAGGGTCTGAAGAAATGTTTCAGACAGTGCTTACAGAGCCTGCCTTAATGACTTGCCTACATGAAACCCTGAGGGCCAGTATACTGGTCTCCAAAACCCTTATCAAAGCTAGGTGAGTGTGGAGGAGGCAGAGACATGGAGTCAGAGAGCAAGCTGGCTGGCCACACTGACATAAACAGCAAGCTCCAGCCTCAGTGAGCACATGAACTTGCACACACACAGGAGTACATACACAACTACAGCATACACACTTCAAAAATCAAATATGTAGGAATATAGTCAACAAAAGATGCCTAAGTTTCCACACTGACAATATTGATGTGCGAATAAAAAAAGCACAAGAAAATGGATAATACACTGGGACATGTGAATTACCAAGATATCACTTCTCCCAACTGAACCAAGTTATTCAGCTAACTCAGGATCAAAGTCTCAGCAGACTCTTTGCAAAGTCATACACACTTGGTCCAGCGAGGGGAGAAAAATCACCAAATATTACATACTGAGTAACCCCTGAGAGAGGAAAAAGGTTTTGGTCTAGAGAGAGAAGGACATTTAAGTCAGATTGCCAAGAGAAACGTGTCAGATTTATCCACACAAAAGTTTCTGCCATTCAACCATTTTTCAATTTCCTAAAAATGATAGTTTCATGTGATTCAGCCTAATTAAAATAAAACAAAAAATAAAGGTCAAGGATAGTTCTTTAGGTTACTCTTCTGTTTAGAAAGAAGAAGAAAGCCCAGAAAAATTGTGAACAGGAAAGACAGAAAGGAAGGAAGAAAGAAAGGGAGGGAGGAAGGGAGGGAGAGAGGGAGGGAGGAATAGGATACAGAACTATAATCCATTTAAGAAGCACTGTGCATTTGCGGAAATCAATCACCTTAATTAAAAAAAAAAAAAACCCATCTAGTTAAATACAAGAGACAGACAGAATCTCAGGGGCAGAAGATACCATAGAAGACATTGACACAACAGTCAAAGAAAATGCAAAGTGCAAAAAGCTGCTGACCCCAAACATTCAGGAAATCCAGGGCACAGTGAGAAGATCAAACCTAAGGATAACAGGTATAGAAGAGAGCAAAGATTCCCAACTTAAAGGGCCAGTAAATATCTTCAACAAAATTATAGAAAAAAGCTTCCCTAACCCAACAAAAGAAATGCCTATGAACATGCAAGAAGACAATAGAACTACAAATAGATTGGAGCAGAAAAAAAATTCCTCCTGTCACATAACGGTCAAAACACCAAATGCATGAAACAAAGAAAGAATATTAAAAGCAGTGAGGCAAAAAGGTCAAGTAACATATGAAGGCAGACCTATCAGAATCACACCAGGCTTCTCAACAGAAACTATGAAAGCTAGAAGATCCCGAGCAGATGTCATACAGATCATAAGAGAACACAAATGCCAGCCCAGGTTACTATATCCAGCAAAACTCAACCAACATAGATGATGAAAGCAAAATATTCCATGGCAAAACCAAATGTGTACAATATCTTTCAAGAAATACAGCCCTACAAAGGAAAATAGATGGAAAACTCCAACAAAAGGAGAAAAACTAAACCCTAGGAAAACCAAGAAAGAATCTTCTTTCAACTAATCTAAAAGAAGATAGCCACACAAACATCATTACACCTCTAAAAACAAAAATTACAGGAAACACAATCATTGGTCCCTAATGTCTCTCAACATCAATGGACTCAATTCCCCAATAAAAAAGACATAGACTAACAGACTGGAAACATGAAGAGGACCCAGCATTTTCCTGCATACAGGAAACACACCTCAGTGACAAAGACAGACTATACCTCAGAGTAAAAGGCTGGAAAACAATTTTCTAAACAAATGATCCCCACAAAAAAAAAAAAAAAAAAAAAAAAAAAAAAAAAGCTGGAGTAGCCATTTTCATGTGGAATAAAGTCATTGTTCAACCAAATATTATCAAAAAAGATAAGGAAGGACAATTCATACTCGTCAAAGAAAAAAAAAAATCCATCAAGATGAACTCTCAATTCTGATTATCTATGCTCCAAATGCAAAGGAACCTAACTTTATAAAAGAAACCTTGCTAAAGCTTAAACTACACATTGAACCTCACCCAATAATAGTGGGGGACTTCAACACCCAACTTCCATCAATGGACTGATCATGGAAACAGAAACTGAATAGAGACACAGTGAAACTAGCAGAAGTTATAAACCAAATGAATTTAACACATATCTATAGAACATTTCATCCTTAAAAAAAAAAAAAAGCATATACCTTCTCAGCACCACATAGTACCTTCTCCAATATTGGCCATATAATCAGTCACAAAACAGGCCTCAATAGATACAAGAAGATTGAAATAATCCCATATATCCTATCAGATCACCATGGACTAAGACTGGTCCTCAAAACAACAAAAATTACAGAAAGCCCACATTCACATGGAAGATGAACAATGTTCTACTCAATAATAACTTGGTCAAGGAAGAAATAAAGAAATTAAAGACTTTTTAGAATTTAATGAAAATGAAGGCACAACATACCCAAACTTATGAGACACAATGAAAGCAGTGCTAAAAGGAAAACTCATAGCTCTGAGGCCTCCAAAAAGAAACTAGAGAGAGCATGCACTAGCACCTTGACAGCACAGCTGAAAAAGTTCTAGAACAAATAGAAGCATATATACCCAAGAGGAATAGATGGCAGAAAATGATCAAACTCAGGGCTGAAATCAACCAAGTAGAAACAAAAAGAGCTGTACAGAGAATCAACAAAACCAGGAGCTGGTTCTTTGAGAAAAGCAACAAGATAGATAAACCCTTATCCAGACTAACCAGAGGGCACAAAGACAATATCAAATTAAGAGAACCAGAAATGAAAAGGGAGACATAACAACAGAAACTGAAGAAATTCAAAAAATCATCAGATCTTACTACAAAAGCCTATATTCAACAAAATTTTTAAATCTGGATGAAATAAACAATTTTTAGACAGAGACCAGGTATCAAAGTTAAATCAGGATCAGGTAAACCATCTAAACAGTCCCATAACCCCAAAAGAAATGGAAGCATTCATCAAAAATCTCCCAACCAAAAAAAAAAAAAAAAAAAAAAGCTCAGGACCAGATGGGTTTATGCAGAATTCTATCCGACCTTCAAAGAAGACCTAATACCAATACTCTTCAAACAACTCCACAAAATAGAAACAGAAGGAACACTACCCAATTCTTTCTATGAACCCATAATCACACATATACCTAAACCACACAAAGACCAAACAAAGAAAGAAAACTTCAGACCAATTTCCCTTATGAATATCAATGCAAAAATACTCAATAAAAATTCTCAAAAACTGAATCCAAGAACACATCAAAACAACCATCCATCATGATCAAGTAGACTTCATGACAGGGATGCAGGGATGGTTCAATATACGAAAATCCATCAATGTAATCCACTATATAAACAAACTCAAAAAACAAAAACAACAACAACAACAAAAAAAAACCACATGAACATCTCATTAGATGGTGAGAAACCATTTGACAAAATTCTCCTTCATGTTAAAAGTCTTGGAAAGATCAGGAATTCAAGGCCTACACCTAAATATAGTAAAAGCAATATACAGCAAACCAGTAGCCAACAGCAAACCAGTAGCCAACAGCAAACCAGTAGCCAACAGCAAACCAGTAGCCAACAGCAAACCAGTAGCCAACAGCAAACCAGTAGCCAACAGCAAACCAGTAGCCAACAGCAAACCAGTAGCCAACAGCAAACCAGTAGCCAACAGCAAACCAGTAGCCAACAGCAAACCAGTAGCCAACAGCAAACCAGTAGCCAACAGCAAACCAGTAGCCAACATCAAACTAAATGGAGAGAAACTTGAAGCAATCCACTAATATCAGAGACTAGACAAGGACGCCCACTCTCTTCCTACCTATTCACTATAGTAATCAAAGTCCTAGCCAGAGCAATTAGACAACAAAAGCTAGTTAAAGGGATACAATTTGGAAAGGAAAAAGTCAAAACATCACTATTTACAGATGATATGATAATATACTTCATTGACCCCAAACATTTCACCAGATGACTCTTACAGCTGATAAACAACTTAAGCAAAGTGGCTGAATATAAAATTAATGCAAACAAATCAGTAGCCTTCCTCTGTTCAAAGGAAAACCAGGCTGACAAAGAAATCAGGGAAAGAACACCCTTCCCAATAGTCACAAATAATATAAAATACCTTGGTGTGACTCTAACAAAGCAAGTAAAAGATCTGTATGACAAGAACTTCAAGTCTCTGAAGAAAGAAACTGAAGAAGTTTTCAGAATATGAAAAGATCTCCCATGTGCATGGATTGACAGGATTAATATAGTAAAAATGGCCATCTTCCCCAAAGCAATCTACAGATTCAATGTAATCTCCATCAAAATTCCAACTCAATTCTTCAGAGTTAGAAAGAGCAATTTGAAACTTCATTTGCAATTTAAAAAACAGAATATTGAAAACTATTCTCAACAATAAAAGAAGTTCTGGGGGAATCACTGTCTCTGACCTCAAGCTGTATTACAGAGCAATCATGATAAAAAACTGTATGGTATTGGTACAGAGACAGGCATGTAGATCAATGGAATAGAACTGAAGACCCAGAAATGAACCCACACACCTATGGTCACTTGATCTTTGACAAAGGAGCTAAAACCATACAGTAGAAATAAGACAGCATTTCCAACAAATGGTGCTTGGTTCAACTGGAGGTCAGCATGTAGAAGAATGCAAATCAATCTGTTCTTATCTCCTTGTACAAAGCTTAAGTCCACGTGAATCAAGGACCTCCACATAAATCCAGATACATTCAAACTTAGACAAGAGAAAGTGGGAAAGAGCCTTGAACACATGGGCACAAGGTAAATTTTCAGAACAGAACACCAATGGCTTATGCTCTAAGATCAAGAATCAACAAATGGGACCTCATAAAATTCCAAAGCAAAGGACACTGTTAATAGGACAAAACAGCAACCAACAGATTAGAAAAGATCTTTGTCAATCCTACATCTGATACAGGGCTAATATCCAATATATACAAAGAACCCAAGAAGTTAGACTCCAGAGAATCAAATAACCCTGTTAAAAAATGGGGACAGAGCTAAATAAAGAATTCTCAAGTGTGGAGTATTAATGGCTGCCCTCTCTGATGTGTTTTTGAAGATCACCACACCTTTTTCATATCTATAAGAAATTGCCCCAGGCTTCATTTCTGCTCTACAAGTATACACTTCGGGTCATTGGAGCCAGGCACTATAGAATTAGCTACCACCCCACCTTAGTCCCTCCCCTGTTTCAGAGTCACACGTCTAAGTAGCGGTTTGACATCATTTACTCTCTAGTTGACATGACAAACTCAACATGGCCACCATGCAAATTTAATCCCCTGCCTGTCTGCTCTTGCTTTTCTAGTCTTCCCTACGGATAAATGAAAACCCCATGCAGACAGCGCCTCTGGTCATCAACTGTGATGTAGCCTTCCTCCTCGGCATCCAAGTCACCCACCAACTGTGTAAAATCCTGATGGCTGCTTCACACCAACTGTGCTATCATCCCGGGGCCAAGCCACTGTTGCCTCTCAAGGGGGTTTCTTTAATTACCTCCTTCCTGTCCTCCTCACTTCCGGTCTTGCTCTCTACACCCTGTTGTTTACAAAGACACTAGAGCGCCTTTTAAACAGATACTGCAAGTCCCCAGTTTAAGGTCTTCCTTATCCCTGACTCCGCCTTTCTCCTAAGAGGTGAAAAACTACACATCCCAGAAGACCCTGCAAGTCCTGTGAGTTCTCACAACCTCTCTCAGATCTTCAGTGCTGCCCCATCTCTGTGTGAATTTTGCTCCAACCACCATGGCTTCTGGATGCCCCTTCAATGCATGAGTCACCTTGCTTAGGGTTTTGCCACAGACTGAGCGGTCTCTGCCTAAAGTCATCCTCGGATTTTTGCCTTGATGCTCTGACTGGCATTCTTAACTGCACACCTCCTTTGACTGTCCTTTTTAAGTTGCGCAGCCTGCTCTCCTTCTATGGCTCTTCATCTCCTTCCCTCAATGTACTTTTCTGCACAGCCAACATTGTGTTGACTTGTTTGCTCTGCTTTTTTGAGTACTGCCACTAAGGGATGACCTGACCCCAAGCCCAAATGCACTTCATTTAGTCAATGAAGGCAGGTGAGTCTTGGCATCTTTACAGTGGAGAAGGCTAGACCACATGAGTCCAGGACATGCAAGGTTGGAGGCCATGTTGGATCTGCTGGAGGAAGCTGGCTAAGGAAAAGAGCCAGAGAGAAAAAAAAGGGTACAGAAGTTTGGACAGTGCAGACTGCAGCTTTATTTCCAATCATCTCCTGTCCCTCTTTCCGTAAGCCTACCTGCCTCGAGGCATCTTTGCCTGTAGCAAGACCTAGCTTTGGGAAGTTTTCTGTTGGCTCCTTATCATGAAACCGACTCTCCCTGAAGCACCTGTCATGCTTTGTGCAGACAACAACCCTGAGCACAGGCTTAGATCAGACACTGCACAGCCTCCCGTCACTTTGCCATCCCTTCCCTTTCTACCCCCAAACCACAGCCAGGAGAGATGAGTTGGGCAGCCATTGTACTTCCCCACCTCACAGGCATCTTACCACCGCCCCACGGCATCAGACAAAGCCAGAACGGACCGACCCCTCCTCTCACAGAACAGTCTATACCTTGTGTATGGAACCCACTCTTTGGGCAATTGGTCAGTGCGGGATAGCCTTCTTTCTCCAAAGGGAATTCAATCATCCCTGCTGTTCAGGGCTTTCTCCTCTTCTTCTTCTTCTTCTTCTTCTTCTTCTTCTTCTTCTTCTTCTTCTTCTTCTTCTTCTTCTTCTTCCTCTTCCTCTTCCTCCTCCTCCTCCTCCTCCTCCTCCTCCTCCTCCTCCTTCTTCTTCTTCAAATAACATTTGCAAAAGTACCATCTGTGTTTCCTCCAAGATGCTGGGCATACCAGCAAAGGGCCCTATCTATAGCAGTAACTATTGCTGTTTTCACAGCCCCCCTTCTCACACACCTCCCGCAGCTGATCATTTGACAGCTCCGAGTGGGTATTAACTGCGGAGCATAATTAATAAATTGGATTACTTTCCCTTCGCACAAAGCAATCTGCCAGCATCTAAGGAAATCCTATCACGCCTTGACTCATTAAATCGTATTTAAGGACACGAGAAAATGAAGACATAAGGATAATAGCAAACTTGCCTAAGCATCGCAGAGCCCACCCAGTGACATGTCACCATAATGGGGAAAGCTACTGATTCCTCTGCCTCCAATTATCCCACCCGCCAAAGACAGCAAAAGACTTGATTGCAAATGGAATGTTTTTTTATTGCACTTTGCCAACCTTTTAAATAAAAATAGATCTATGCCACCACCCACCTTCTCAGAAAAAAAAATTCTACCCAGGAAACATAATTCATCTCTTCCAATGACTTCACATGAAAGGTTAATGGTACAGTGCGCTATCGGCAGACAGCCATGTTGGTATTTCCACGTCTCGCTTAAGAGCTCCATTATTCTGTCTGACCCCAAGCAAATGACTTTATTTCAATCACCCCCAGCTGACCTTCCTAGTCTAATACTAGGCTCACTCTGACAGCTTCTATAAGCATTCATTTCAAGACTGGCCTGAAACAATAAATGTTAGCTCCGGCTCTTACAGATGGCAGACAGGAAAGGCAATACCGGCGGCATGCCACAGCAGGTCCGCAGCCTAGGCTACTGAGAAGCTCATTGTTTTGGTTCCCGATAGGATTGGTCACTGAACCTCAAGGACCCTCAATCCCATAGGATTCCAGTACTCTTGTCCGGGTTGGGCAGAGAGAAGGAGTCCAGCAAGCATTCCTGCTCATCAGAGGGGAAACCTTCAGGGATTTCCTTCTGCCCTGAAAGAGCCTATGTGTGGGCTTTAGAAACAGAAGCTCAGAGACACTAATCATAGCTGCCTTAAGGGACCCATGCTATCTATCACAAGGACACACTGAGACAGGCAGGTGTCACACTAAATAAATGGTTCTCAGATTACACACCACCGTGTGCTTCAAGGATCTCTAGCTGGCCCAGGCCACCCACTTGCTTTGTAAACCTTAAGACCAAGTGTCTGAGGACCTGAGAGGGTCTGTGGGTTCCGGATGTGGGGTACATTTTATCGATAGAACAGGTTTGCAGGAAACTGTTCCGAGAGATTGATGGGGTTTCGCCTCGGCAATGCTGTGCCGGAACATCTGTACCGAGTTCATCTACCTCCCATTCCTCAGCTCTGTTCTACTCTGCCCAGCCAGCCCATTGTCTAACAGAAAGACAACACTGCAGAAAGACCTGCATCTTAGCGCAACAAAAACAAAGAAGAGGGCGTATTTAAAATAATAAGCTTGAAGAGACAAACGCCCTTTAGGACAAGGACTGACAGCTGCTTGTTCTTTTCTGTTTATTAATAAATAAACAGAAAACATTCTCAGAGACAGAAGGCTCTGGTCGCTTGTACAGGCCCAGAAGTTAGAGAAACTCATCCTCAGGGAAGGAAGCAGTAAAAGGGTCTTTCAATTTATTTGTTGTTATGTTTCAGGCCTTCCTCTGAGACATGAGTTCTTGTCATCTGTTGGACAGTTATTTAAGAAGCCCTGTGACGGAGCTATGAGCCTCTGCCTCTAATCACAGAGTGATGCAAATTGTAGCATCTCTCTAAACGAGACAAAAGTGGCTTGTCCCCCTCAGCATCTCCACTTCCATTCCAGATAGTCAAATGCTCAGACTTCATACCGGCCACAAAGCTGCCTCCACAGACAGAGCACATGGCATACAGGAGATTCAAACTTCCCCAGCCATCCTAGAACCATTCTCTTCACACCATGAGTAAAGAAACCAGCATCAGTATAACGGTGATGGTGATGGCAGTAAAAGTATCAGTGGAGTGCGCTCTGGACATCACGGGGTTAAGTAGAAGCCTATTCTTAAACAGGCATCTGTTCCTGCAGCAGAACTCTCTTTCCCAAAAGGGTGCAGGGTTGTAGAATTCTACAACAGGGTTGTAGAATTCCTTCTAGATTCAGCTTGTGGCTCTATCCCAGCTGAGGCTACGGCTCAGATTCAGACCTTTCACTGGGTCACTTTGAATAAAGCAAAAGAGAACCAGAGCCAAGTCAAGAATGACCCTGAGGTATAAGCATCTCTCTCCCTGCTTCCAAGAGGCCAATAGAAAAGTCAGTTTGTTTCGTTCCTTGTATTGATTAACAGTGATTTTCCCCTGGTAGTTGAAGGAGATAATACCCAAACACTTCTCAGAGACAAATCTTAATCCCAGGGTCTTCTTTGTTTATGAACTCATAAACCCCTGACACAGCTCTAAAGTGTCCACTGGCCCACAACCTTGACTCTAAATCGTCTAATCAAATCTACAAACTCAAGCCAAGAAGACACCTCCCTTCCCTTAAAATAACCCATAACCAATAGATTATTCAAGGCACCTCTGCACAATTTAGGTTTATCTTTACAATAAGCAGAGCATTCTAGAACATGCCTTCTACATCTTTCCTGACCAGCCAAGCCTCATAGCTACAGTCAATGAGACAAGAGAAGCAAACTGCCTCTGCCCAGCACCAGCTGAAGGCCACCTTTATTTCTCCATCTTTATTTAACTAACATATTCATCAAGCTAATGCTTATATATGCTTGTTTATTTAAACAAAATGGCTCAGTTGATGTAATACTTGATAAGCAAACAGAGACCCGAATTCAGAGCCCTAGCATCCACAGTAAACACCAGGCATTGCAGCAGGCACCTGTAAGACTTGCATTAAGAAAATGTAGACAACAGCATCCCTGGAGTTCCTGGGACAGGGAGCCTAAGCAAATCAGTGAGCTGGAGGATAAGAAACCAGGTCTCAAAACAACAAACACACAAACAAAAACAATGGAGAATGACAGAAAAAGATATCCAACGTGTGTGCATGTATACCACAAACACACACACACACAGAGGGACACATACAAACACACACACAGATACACACAAACACATACACAGACACACACACAAACATACAGAAACACACACACAAACAAACAGAGACACACACACAGACACACACAAACACATACACATACACACACACAAACATACAGAAAAACACACAGAGGCACAGACACACACACAAACACACAGAAACACACACACAGAGACACAGACACACACACAGACACACACACACACAGAGAAACATACACACAGAGACACAGACACACATACATACATACACACACAGACACACACAAACATATACACAAACACACACAGACTCATATAAACACACAAAAACATATACACAAACACACAAAAACAGACACAAAACCACACACAAACACACACACACACACACACACATAGGGAGAGAGAGAGAGAGAGAGAGAGAGAGAGAGACAGAGAGAGAGAGAGAGAGAGAGAGAAGGAGATGTTACCAGATGGGTCCACAAAACTAAAAGAAAAAGTTTAACTGTATCCTATACCAAGCTTTACCTCTCACAACTCTGCAGCTACTTCCGATTTCATATTTTTATCTAAACATCTAAACTCTTCCTTATCTCATATTTTTCTTTGCATCTGGCCATTGTCTGTAATTTCCTACCTTGAGAGCATTATTTGGTTGTGTTATTCCTCCATTTCTCCACTGTGTCTTATGCCTACACAGGAATATCACCTTTGGATGACGGCTAAAATATGGCATCCTCATTACAATAACCATGAACCCAGACAGTTGTGGCTCAAACCTAGAGAACTAGCCTCCAGTGGCAACTAGCCTCCAGTGGCAACTAGCCTCCAGTGGCAACTAGCCTCCAGTGGCAACTAGCCTCCAGTGGCAACTAGCCTCCAGTGGCAACTAGCCTCCAGTGGCAACTAGCCCCATGAACTTCAGTGTGATTTTCAATATATATGAAAACAAAACCATCATCCACATCTCCAGCATCACATGGTGTTGAATGTCAGCTGATGAATCTTGCCCTGGGAAAGTACTTTCTCACTGTGAACGACACTCCAACCCTGGATGCCTTTCTTTGTGCACTCCCCATCTGACCTGTCCTTGTTTGTCACTAACTTACACTGTCACATAACCTTATGTATCCTGTAAAGTCCCCTAAGACTCAAATTCCTCTTGCTACAGATATTGTTTTACATAGCTTTTTGTTTGTTTTCCTTGAAAACATTCTTCTGAGAGCATTTCCATTCCCAGGGGCCTGATGTACACATCAAATAGGCAATTGCTTCTCCCAGAACTCACAGGAAAGGCATGGGCCATAAGTTCAAAGGTAGCCTGAGCTACACAGAAGAAACAAATTATATTGAAACAGTGTCTACATTCCTTTGGATGGTTGTTTGTTTGCCTTGTTTCTATTTTGTTTGGTCGTTGTGACAGGGCTGATTACTTGGCCCTTGACTTGCCTTGAACCCAGGAAGATACTCAGTCCTTTCTTTATTTCTCATATTCTTCTAAGTGAAAGAATCTGAGAAGGCTGACTCCATGACAGGCTTCAAATTGGCCATTCAGGAGAGTAAGTCTAAGAACTGGGAAAGTCCAGGCAAGTCGGTTACTAGAAAAAAAAAAAAAAAAAAAAAAAAAAAAAACTAGACTTCAGGCAGCTAGTCAGAAACTGCCCTGCCATCAGAAGCTGCCCCTCCACGTGAAGCAAGGGCAATAGGTCAGCAGCAGTTTCCAGACCTCCCCAGCAACAGTTTCCAGCCTCCATACCCTGGTAATGGTTCTGGAATGTCCCTAGAGATAGAGCAAAGAAGAAGATCACCTACCCCAGAATTCCTCTAATGTGCTATAAATTGGGCCTGTGAACTCACTTGGTTGTCTCCATATTGGTAATGGAGACTCCAGCATGCTAGACTTCTGCAGAATGAAACACTCTTTGCTTTTACATACTAGTTGTATCATGGACGCTTACTTAGCAATTTTCAAAAGACAAGAGTGTCTCACTGGAGTGCGTAACATGATACAAGTCTTTTGTGTGCACTTCACCAACATCCGGGAGTGAAGGACTGGAGAAACAGATTTCAAATATTGCACTAGGACCAAGCCAGGAACAAATCTCACCCCAACCCGGGTCTGGTAAAACCTGGGCCATTTTGAGATTGACCAAACCTCTGAAGAGAACCGTGCTCATACTTTAAAGATCTGTGAGAAAGTCAGACATTGCAGCAAACACCAGGAACCCTGGTACCAACGAGAGACAGGGGCTCACCAGGCCCTAAGCTAACCAACCAATGAGTTCTAGTGTCAATGGGAGACTCTATCCCAAAGACAAAGATGGAAAAAGGTAGAGGAAGATGCCCAACATCAACCTCTGGTGTCACATGCACACACACACACACACACACACACATACATTCATCCATACATCCATGTGCTCACAGACATATGTGCTCACACACACACACACACACACATCCTTTGTCTTCTAAAGGAAGACTGGGGCCCCTGTCTCCTTTCATTCTCCTTTACCCGGTGACTCTAGTGTTCTGAAGCTGACCCAAATCAGTCATCATAACAGCTCATCCATGGACTCATCCGGCTTCCTTAACTGGCCGGGAGAATTCCTTTCACTGTCTTTCTCTAGGATTATTTATTATTGTTGGCTCCAGACCCTGAAACAAGGAACTGAGGCGCATACTTCATGACCCAACGCCAACCTGGCCTCCAGGTTCTCCCAGCATCCCTCAGTTCCTACCTGGCACACCCTGCCGGCAACTATGAACTTTGAAGCCCAGGGGTTGGGCTGCCTTTCCCCCAAAGACTCTTCCCTATAAAACCCAGACATTTTGATCTCTTTCTCCCTCTCCCCCTCACTTTTCCTCTCCCCTCCCCCTCCCTCCTTTTCCTCTCCCTCTCTCTCTATTCATCTCTTCCTCTCTCCCACCCTTTCCCCTCCCCTCCCCCTTTCCTCTCTCTCTCCCTCTCCCCCCCCCCCTCTCATTTTCTCTCTGCACTGGCATTCTTTCTTTCTCTTCCCCTCTCACCTCTCTCACATGGCAAATGCCCTAGCCTCCTTCCTTGGGGGGGGGGGGGTTCAGTAAACTCGTTCACCTGAAAGCAGTTTCCCAATAAACCTGCATGTTGTGAAGTCTGGCTTGAACTGAATTGGCTCACTTCACCTGCAGAGAACTAACTCATCAGCTGGTGCCGAACCCAGGAGGAGTGGGGTCCCCAGTTCAACGGCTCCGGTCTCTCCTGCCCATCCAGGGACCACTTCTCTGCCTCTGTCCATCTGGAAACATCATTTCCTCAGACTCTGTGCGTACCCATCCCCAGCTACGTCTACTCTGGGCTCAGGACCCTCTGAGCTTCCTTAGGCCTCATCAGAGTTTCATTCCTGAACAAAGATCGGTCTTTGTTTGGGAGGATCTTTCGAATCGAAGACGGTTGATCTCAAGTTACCACCCCTATATAGACCATTCGATCCCGGATTATCGAATAGGACACCATTTCCATAGTCTTGGGTTCTCCGAAAAGCCTGGGGGGATGGGTGTCACTAAATCTAAAACAAAAATTTGTCCAAATTGTTCAGAACTCCCCATGTCCAAACTTTTGAGGCTGGGACTCTCGCCCCTTCCCCTCCTCCTTCACCAAAACACGGCTTCAGGGCTGCCCCAAGCCAAGCTACTGATTGGACCCACCTGAGGCTTAGCACACAGAGTTCTAGGTGTTGCCTGCCCCACCTCCTTCTTGTCCGAGTGTGACGGTGAACTTGCCTTATCTGCCAAAGAGCAGCTTCCTGATAAACCTGAATCTATACAGGCTTTATTTATGTGTATGTATTGTATACATATATGTGTGTATGTATACACACCACAGAACACACACACACACACACACATACATCTGCCTTTAATAATCTAACCTAATGGTGCAGAAACTGGGGGTGAGAAATCTGAGCCCACAATCTTCTCGATTCCACCCGACAACCCACCAGCAAACCTCCCAGCAGGCCCACCCATCTTTTGCAGTAGCCTGGGGGTCACTGAAGCACCATCTATATTAGACCCACGCAGTCTAAGATCCTAAAAGCTTTCCCACCGCCTAAGACTGGTCTACAGCAGACAACTGAGACCCTTCACTGCCCCTTAGGAGTCAGGATACTCCCTGGATTTGGAGGGACACACCCCCCTACTTTCCTGGCCTGTTTGATCAAATCCAAGACTTGGGGTCGCTCCAGGAGGCTTGATTTCACCCTTATATTCTTTGCCACTTCAGATTTTCAGGAGAATTGGAGTGCAACCTTTCAGCGCAGATTTGGCCTCCGTATTCACTGGACAAATGGCTGCTGTTTCTCAAATTAGGAACCTTTGATTCCCAATCTCTAAAAACTAATCTAAAGAATTCCACGAGGTGGAATATTGCCATGGTCCAAGGTCTCTTCCCGAAGGACTCACAGTTCACTTTAGTCTTTCTCAGAAACCTGGATTACAACCACAGTCAGAGCCACAATGCCTGCTGCTATTCCTGCTTGGCCTCCAAACATATCTATTCCTAACTGAGGTAGCATAAATGTCTTCTGCTTCCTGGTTTTGGCCTATGCCTTCTGCCCTCCAAGCCTGAAAAAGCCCGTGTGTCTGTTTACCATCCCAAAAGCACATATTATATCAAAATCTATAAGTGAGACTTTAAAAGGCTGTATCAGAATCTGAAAGTACGGTTTTTAAAGGGTCCAAATTCCAAATAGAAAAGTCAGCTTAAACTCTGTAATTAAAAAAAAAAAAGTTAATAGTAAAAAGTCAGTGTCTAAATCATCTTAATTAGCTGCAGTGTACAAGTGTTTGTTAGCTGGATTCAACTCTTAAGAAAACAGTGTGTGCCTGATGGAGCCCTTGGAATCCCCTGTGGCTTAGAGCCATCTTGGCTGGTGACGTCATCAGGATGGAAGCATGCCAGATGATCTTTCTGCCATCTTGGTTAAGGTGGTCATGTGGCACCCCCTGATTGTCATTCTATCCCTGGTTTTAAGACTACGGAGGTAATAATCTTCAGAGATAGTTTGTATTAAACTGGCTCATAGAAAAAGTATTGATACTTGTATTTGCTAGGCTTTAGCTATTTGGAGAAACTGAGTCATATTTTATAAGACTGAAGTTTTGTAAAAATACGTTACCAAAAAAAAAAAAAAAGATCTTTAATTCAAGAATTATGTTTTCGAGGATCAAACTTAGCAGGGATAGAATTAGAAAACCCAAATTTTGTAAAAGGCACCAACTCATAAACTGTTAAAGATAACTGATCCATACAAGTTAGCAATCAGTCAAGAACAGTGAAAATGTAATTCACTTACAGGAGCAAGTGTGGACAGAGAGACCAGATTCCTTCTCCCATCATACAATATTCTGTATCTGTCATCAAAACTAGGCCTAAAGCAAGTACATCAACACAAGTAAACTTCAAGTTTGCTCAGTGTAAAGTAATATTAAAAATTGGCTATGAAAACTGAATGATAGAGCAAATGGGTAAAAATTACCATACGCTTGCATGGCAGGACACTCCCTGGAAATTTCTGTGGGTGACACATAAATTGTCCACTGTCTTAGTCGGGGTTACTATTCCTGCACAAACATCAGGACCAAGAAACAAATTGGGGAGGAAAGGGTTTATTCAGCTTACACTTCCACATTGCTGTTCATCACCAGAATAAGTCAGGACTGGAACTCAAGCAGGTCAGGAAGCAGGAGCTGATGCAGAGTCCATGGAGGGATGTCACTTACTGGCTTGCTTCCCCTGGCTTGTTCAGCCTGCTTTCTTATAGAACCAGGTGTACCAGCCCAGGGATGGCTCCACCCACAATGGGCTGGGCCAGGGATGGCTCCACCCACAATGGGCTGTGCCAGGGATGGCTCCACCCACAATGGGCTGGGCCAGGGATGGCTCCACCCACCATGGGCTGGGCCCTCCCCCCTTGATCACTAGTTGAGAAAATGCCTCACAGCTGGATCTCATGGAGGCATTTCCTCAGCTGAGGCTCCTTTCTCTGTGATAACTCCAGCTTGTGTCAAACTGATACAAAACCAGCCAGTACATCCCCCAAGAGTTAAGCTGCATATAAGCCTCGTTACTGGACGGAGGGATGTATGACTGTGAAGCGCTGGCAAGCCTTAGCCATGTAGCTACACAAGAAAAAAGCAAACTAAACAAACAAAAACATCTCTGGGTAAAGATGAATTACTCATCACATCTCACATGATGGGGATGGATCCTCGTGCCCACACGCTGTTTCCAACAACAGAGATGCAAATAGCAATTACTCTGCCTCCGATGTCTCAGAAACTGACACAGGGGATGCTGTGAACAGGGGAACCTTTTACCTAAGCCTACCACTGTGGGTTGATGTCAAGGCGATACATGATTGGACAGTGGAGAGGTAGGCGGGGAAAGGGCTAGGAAACCGGAAGAGGGAGAGAGAAAGGGAGATTGGGAAAGCAATCAAGATGGAGTTGGAGAAGGAGACTCTAGATCCTGGTGCTCGTTATTAGCAATAGGTAGATATTAATATTTTTAAGGGATTCTGTAGGTCATTGTATCTCATATATAAGAGCTGTTTGTATCTTTGCCCATTGGATGTAAGCTTATTGTGTTTGTGGATTGAGAATGTAACATATAAACCTGATTGACAAGCTACCGAGCCTTGGGGTCATGTTTGTGCCGGGCGGTGGAGGAACACGCTGGTGTGGTCAAATCCACCCAGGACAGAAGCAACAGGGCAGGTGGAGTGAACCGTCAGGGAAAAGGAACTTCGTGGAGAGGGCGGCCTGCAGACCGTGTGACAGAGTCCGTGTGCTCGGCTCCACACTAGAGCGGCGTCCACGGAGTGAGACCGCGGGGGCCGGTCAAAGGTTAAGCCTTCCTTTTAATATTTACTGCAACATAACCACACTGCTGATTCAAGACCTGCATGCTCTTGGCTACGCCCCTTACCCCGGCATTCAGTTCTTCCTCTTGGCAAAAGCTAATTCCAGGATTTATACTGTGACCACTCATGTTCTCTCATTAACGAAGGCTGCCAGATCCAAGACCTGTCTCTGACACTTGGTTCTCTCTCTGTAGAGCTAACAAATGGTTTTATTAAGCAATGTCCCAAGCCCTCACATCCTTCAGGAGAGGATGACTTAGATAAAGGAGATTCTCTCCAACCTGGGCTACCTATGGCTCTTTGCGAATGGAATTTAATCTCTCCCAGGCACAGAGCCCGCGGGCCAGCCCTACCCTCCCCGAGAAGCTACGGGAATACGCAGCCAAGGCTGAGGTGCATGTGAGTGTTTTCCAGGAAATTCCAAAAGCCAACACTGGTTAAATCTCATTTAATGTGGTTCTCTGACTTTACAAACTATGCCTCTAAACATTGAATCTATTTTAAATGGAGTAATATCATGAAATATGCTTACCACTGTCATTATGTGGTGACCTAGAGATTTGTCTGCTGACAAAAGGATCAGGCTTGAGACTTTCTCAATTCAGTCTGTTACGGGTACATTATTTTCTACAGATTTGGCGAAGCTGACTGTTCTCGGCTTTCATCTGTTGGTTGAGTATATGGAATAAAAATGTTGTGGAGAGGTTTTTTAACGGTTCTTTTAACCTGATGAGTTTTAGAAAACTTGGCAAAATGAAGCATTTCCTCCTGACAAGGCAGTCACGTGTCTGGAAGTATACTTTTTAAATTACAAATTGAAAATCATTTATCTCGGGGAATTCAACTTAGGACTATTGTCTCTTCCTGCAGTCTGATATTTATTATATATCCTTAGAAAACAGTTTGATGTTAACAAATATATCTATATATATAGTCATGTTTGCAAATACTAGCTATGGTCATTTAAAGTAACAGTCCGGATTTTTACAAATTTTAGCTTAGCAAATTGTTTCTAACCCAAAATCGTGTCTCATTTGAAACACTCTGCTTTCCGTCATTAAATAATAGCTGATACTGTTAATATTTGAAACAGATATAAAAAGTCCATCCTATGTGGGAACAAGGATTATCGCTCAGACTCTTTGTGTACAGATACATTCCTTGCGTGCTGATTTTAATGGACTTCTTTTACGAAGTTCTAGGTGCCCATTCCTTAGGCAGGGGTCTGGTATAACAAACAGCTAGCTACAGGTACCTTTGGCTCTTACTGTACTCTGACCATGGCCCACCACAGTTGCGTTTAACTCCTGTTAATTTGGATCTTTGCCAACTGTGAAGCTTTATCATGATCCTTGGCTGGACCCTCCTCTGAGGACTCTTAACAGCTTGCTGCCCTTCCGTCAGCCTTGAAGCAGTCACAGGGAGATCAATACCCCTCCACCCCTAAGAGCAGTTTGGGTGACCTTTGAAAGGGGACTAATGGGTCATGGACCATCCATCTCGTCCCTTCTTGGGACTCAGAACTAAACCAGATGGACTGAAGCCTCCTTTGCATCAGTTGACATCTCTACGTGACCAGGTTGATCAGCCTCAGGACCAGCTTGACTCTGCTGCAATATCCACAAAGGGACTAGCTCCAACCGCGGCTGAGGACGGGACCTATGAACGTAACACAACAACAAATCCTAACCCGGTTAAACAGGGGTCAAAAGAGACAGGCCTGGCGAAAATCTCTTGGGATTTGTCTCTTGCTCTGGCCCCGCCTCCCGCTCGCTCCTTTCTCTGGCCCCGCCCCATCTCCTTTTAAGACAGCTTTTTGCATTGGTCTAGAGCTCACTGTTAGGCTGCACTGCTGGCCAGCCGCCCCGAAATCCTCCTTCGCTTCCTCCAGCACTGGGGTTGAATGTACGTGTGCCACCGTGTCTGGCATTTCTGCATGGGCTCGGGATTCTGAGCCCAGGCCCGGCACGCTCTAGGGTACGAGATGGCTCAGTGGGTCAAGTGCTCACAGGATAAGGAAGAACTGAGAGAGTTCAGATCCCCAATGCCCACATAAGAGTGGCACCGCCTGTCACCCCAGCACTGGGGGACAAAGAGAGAGGAGGATCCCTGGGGTCACTAGCCAGTAAGTCCAGCCGATCGGTGAACCCCAGGTTTGGTGAGAGATCCTGTAAGGTGTAGTGTGGTAAAGAGAGACTGCTAAGGAGTAATGATGTCCTCCGTGGGGTTTATCATCAGAAACTTTTTGTGGGTGAATTTTATCCTACAAATGACATACACAAGTCCGTGTTCCCAATGGGAATGTGGCTTTATTTGGAAACAAGATTTTTGTGGTCATAATTAATCTCAGCGAGGTTATATTAGAATGGGAGAGCTCTAATCAGTAACGACTGTCCATCAGAAAGGGAAATCTGGTGCCTGGGACACATAAGAGGGAGAGGATCCCATGAATGAGGCCGGAGAGAGGTTGGAACGCTTTTACGTGCCACAGAATGTACTAGATGACACATAGCCACCAGGGGCTGGAAGTAAGCAGGAAGGAGAGTCCCCAAGAGCCCCTGGAATCAGCAGAGCTCTTGCTTGTACCTTGGTTGCGGATTTCTGGCATTCATAACTGCACAGAACAAAAACGAAAACTGCTGTGTGCCAAACAAGGCCGTTCGCTGCAACGGTCCTGAGGAGCTAAGAGGAAAGTTAGTTACTCGGTTTCAACCTAGTGTGCGCGGCACTGTCATGGTCTATGGTAAGAATGGGATGCGGGCCAGAGGGGCTGGCCACCCACCAGGCTCTGCTCCTGCTGACCCAAGGTGCGCTGGGAGAAGGTGCCTAAGGCTGGCAGCTGGGATGAGGGAAGAATCAGTGTGGGGGACAGCCAGAAGCAGAGGCCTGAGTTGGACCAGGGAACAAAACGTTTCCTGCACCAAGCTGCAAGTTCCTCCGTTACTGAATAGGGCAGAGCTCAAGAGTTGGGTCCCCAGTTGCTCAGAACAAACTGGGAAAGGTCAACCCACTTGGTCTTGTGTCTGGGTTCTGAACATCTGCCGCCTTTGGACCAGCTCAAACCTGAGTAGAAATTGGCTCTAGTTTCTTGTAGAGATCACCGGCAAGGAAGACGCGCCACAACAGGATCCTTCCACAGGCGTTTATTGCGGGTTTGATTGCAGTGGCGAAAGACCCCAAGCCCAGAAACCAACCCTCCTTATATATGCTTAGGAGGACTGTGTCACCACCTGATTGGTGCATTCTGTGCACCCTAATTAGCATAGTCGAAGTCAGCATGAGTCAGCAAAACAGGCATATTCGCATGCGCACTTAGGTTGTTTATCTCAAAACTGGCCAACCTCCCTTCGGGCTGGGCGCCATCTTGTAATGGCGAATGCGGTGGCTTCCCACAGTTTCTGATTTCGTACAAGGCCAAGGGTGTTGGTAATGAGTTCGGGAGAAGTCCAGATAGCTGGAGCAAATGCTTAAAACCACGGGGGAGACAGTTACTCTGAAGGTACACCCTGAAACGTGTGAAGCCATTAGCAACAGAGATAAAGCCGAATGAACGTTCTTGTTAAGATGAACCTAAGCAGAGGAGAAGGGCAGATGGCGTCTCGGCTCCGGTGCCTTCTCGTGGTTTGGTTTGTCTCTCAGTTTGAGAAACTTTATTAAGGCTCGGCCTCTAGCCTGACAGGGTCAGTCACTGTAGGAAATAAAAACAGAACCAGTTCGCTCCTGTTGGAGACTTCGTGGGCCAATGATCAACACTACGGGAATGAGTCTTGTTTTTCTAATACCAGACCGACCCTTCTCTTTCTAACAGGAACTCTCTCAAACACCTGGAGTTTAGCCAACCACTCCCCTGTCCCTTTTTATTTTGCTGTGTGTGAGAGAGAGAGAAAGAGACAGACAGACAGAGACAGACAGAGACAGACAGACAGAAACACGGGAAACACACACAGACAGGTGTGTGTGTCTTTATACACATGAAGATGGAGTCCACGGGACTGAAGAGGACTTTGTTGTGTTCTGTCACTCTCTGCGTAGTCCCCTGGACACACACAGTCTCTCACTGGCTCTAGAGTCAGGCTGGCAGCCGGCAACTCTCAGGTACTCTCCTGTCTCTGCCCTACTCCACACTGGAGTTTCTTAGTGTCTCAGCCACCCAGATCTTTACATGAGTCGTTGGCTTCAGACTTAGGCCTTCACGCCGTGCAGCAAGTGTCTTGTTCCGTGATAGTGGCGAGGCAGGGGCTGGCCAACCACAGTCCACTACCTTCCTATGACCCTGTTCTCTAAGAGCTGTGAAAATTCTGCACACAGGAAACTGCCGGTGACTCTTGTGGGCTCTGTGAGGAGCAAACAGGCTGAGTCCTAGGTCAACAGATGCCAGAAGACAGGTCCCCAGGGAACCCTCCAGCCTACAGAACAACCCTAAAGAGCAAACATACCTTCCTTTGCTGAATCCGTACTAAATTCATCATGCAGGGCCTCCAGGGCTTGTCAGAGAAAAGTGACTAATAGCGACTTCTTATAGCAGGGAATACTGTCAGTCCTTGTAGCGTGGGAAAGCGGAGGTGGGGGAAGGGCAGGTGAAAAAGAAGACCTGGGCTAGGGCAAGAAGATTTGATCTGCACTTCAGCTGTCTCCCCTACGTATCTTAAAGTTGAAGTGTATATTTGTTTGTTTGGGGGTGGGGGTAGGAACCCACCTGTCTCAGCAAGTGTGGATTTTAAAGGACAACTTTTGAGTCCGATTTTAGGTCCCAGAGACCACATTCAGGTCATGAGGGTTGACAGCAAGTGAACTTACCCTCTGAGCCAGCTCTCTGCCCTGTAAATGTGTTTACAGATAAACAAGCACCTTACAGGCCATCACACCAGGCTCTACCCAGGGACCTCCCAATGGCTACAGTCATCTGCTGCAGGTCCCTGTCACTGCCTGGGCATAGAGCAGGACCGCTTGCCACCCAAGCTCTCTCTCTCTCTGTTCCCATGTGTTCCCGGCTGTCTCCCCACCCCCGCCCCGCCCCATCCCTGCTTTTCTGTTCTCATGGCTCTGCTCCTGTCTGCTCTTACCCCCTCCTCCAGGCCCCCACCCCACTTAAATAAGCCTCCCTTAAACCAGGTCTTTATGGCATGATTTCTCAGGGGTCACCTTGGCATGGGCCCACTAGGTACCCCACCCCTGCTGTTGCGTTGTATTTTATAACAGGAGGGACCAAATATTTATCAGATAATAGGTCCATGTAAAGATACAGGATTGACCCTCGAAATATGATTTAACGTTTAAGTTAATATGGGTGAACCACGGGGAGAGGGAGAGGCAGAGAAAGAAAGGGGAGAGAGGGGGGAGGGGGAGAGGGAGGGAGGGAGACAGACAGAGAGAGAGAGAGAGAGAGAGAGAGAGAGAGAGATTAATCTGTTTTCTTAAAGCTGCTCGTTGAAAGGTTGCTGGGTTCCTTACTTTCAAAGTTCAGGCTATTAAAAACACTTTTAAGGAACTGTAATCATACAGCCCCTGTGGAGACATTAAAATGAATCTGGACTTTCAAACTCCTCTGAAGCCCCAGGAGAGCAGGTATGAACATCCACAGTGAGAAGAGCGGGAGGATCTGGACCAGACAAACTGCCCGCAGCCTCACTTTTCTGTTGCCACGGCTGCTCCAAGACAGCGTGTTTTCTTACAAGTTAAATGCACAGTGCCGACTGTGTTCTTGATATCAAAAGCTTGCATCCCTGTTGGGCATATGTTCATGTGTGCCTACAATCCTAACATTCAGGAGCCTGAGGAAGCATTTCAAGTTTGGGCTACATAGATTACTGTCATGAAAACAAATGCATACATCGATAACGTTTAAAAGCTACACCTTAGCCTGCATTCATCTAAAACGCTAGATAATTATTAGCAGTGTGCATCCGAACCCACTGTGTGTGTAAATCTCCAAATCCTGAGGTGACATCAATGTTTTGCTCAGATGACAATGAAGCTGGCCTTATGCTCACGTTGGATAGTGTGGTGTTTGCACGTTTGGCCCAGGGAGTGGCACTATTAGGAGGTGTAGCCTTGTTGGAGGAAGTGTGTCACTGTAGGGATGGGCTTTGAGAGAGCTTCCTCCTATCTGCCTGGAAACCAGTCTTCTCCTGTTTGCCTTCAGGACAAGATTTCCTCCATTGCCTCATCTGCCTGGATGCTGCCATGTTTTGCTTCCTCCCATGAGAAGCATGAACGGAACCTGTCAGCCAGCCCCAATTAAATGCTGTCCTTTATAAGAGTTGCCTTGGTCATGGTATTTCTTCACAGCCAAACCCTAAGACACCCTATTAAAAACCACGTCAGAAACAGTCAATCCTGCAAAGAGCCAGAACTCTGTCCACTGAACACACAATGAAAAAACAACCACCTTTCCCTTCCATAAGACAACCTGAAAACTCAGGAAGGAGATCTAAATGATTTATATCTCATGTTTCCCGCGCTCTTGAACAAAGGGGTCTTGTCGGCATGTATATTGCGCTGGAGAAAAGCAAACTAGCTTCATTCTGATGAAGAAAACCAAATACATTCAAAATCTTCCCTCAAACAGGAACTCTTCAGAACTAAATCCAGGGTTGAATAAATCACAAGATGGTGTTTTCAGACATTTTTATTACCGTGATATCAAGTCTTAGAGACTTCCCCCAGTCGCTACTTTTTACAGTGTTTGAGCATCTCCGCCACTTCCATGAGATATCTTAGAGAATTTCTCTCAGTTCCCCCTCTAAAATTCACTCACGAGCCGGAAGCCCATGTTCCAGTACTGTGTGGGAGGAGCCAAGAGGTCAGAGGGCACAGCTGATAAATGTTAGCTGGACATGGTGACACATGCCTGTAATTCCAGCATTCAGAAATCAGAGACAGGGGGATTGCTGCAATTACTGCAGGTCCATTTCCAGTCTACATAGTAAGTTCCAAAGATCCTGTCTTAAAAAGCAAAAAAAAAAAAAAAAAAAAAAACCAAACATTGTCTTTCAGGGACTCAGTTTCACGCCAGTATGGCCCTGGGCATGTTACTCAAAGCAGACAACTCAGTGTCTGTCTTCTAGTGATGAATGAACGCAGAAACCCCCTCGGACAGAAAGAGAATCCCTACACAAACATGGATGGGAGTTACAGCTGCTCTGATAAATAAAATAAGCCCATCACAAGAGACAAATACTGTCCAATTCCACAAGAGATGCACAGAGCAGTCAGTTCGCAGAGACAGGAAGTAGACGTGTGCCTTGCAGGAGCTGGAAGAAGTAAGTGGTGGGAGGTGTTTAGTAGGTATAGACTATGCCTGAGTGTGGGGTTGATGTCTAAATCAAGCACAAGATAAGACAAGCCTGTGATTGGGCAGTGGAAAAGAAAGGTGGGCGCAGAGCTTTTGAGAGGCGGAGAGAAGGGAAGAAGGGAAGAAGAGAAGATGGAGGAGGAGAAGGATGACCTGGCCCCACAAGGCTTTAAATAGCTATGAATATCTTATAAGGAATAGATAATCACAGAACAATTTGTCTTATCTGGGTGGGCAGTGTATATCACAGTCAATTGGCTCTGAGTTTATTGTGTGGACGTTTTGTGGGGTGAGAATTTACCGATATAGATCTGATCGGTAAACTATAAGCTCCTAGAATTTTTATTTCTCCGGGTTACTGGGGATTGTGATTGAGCAGAGTCTGCAGCAAGAGAGCTGAGACATAGGCGGTCTTCAGCAACGCACCACGGGAATTAGATGGGCAGTCGCTGCAGGAGCTAGCCACGGTGGTGAGATCGCCAGACAGTAGTGTCATTTTACACTTTTAAATATTAACTGCTACACCCTTTGCAGGAACTGGGCCTAGTTACATGCACACATTTTAATAGAAGCCTCAAAGCCACATTTTCAGATAAGACATTCTTTTGTTGTTGTTGTTAAGTTGACAATAAGTTCTAAATTACTTTAAGTTAAACAAAATGTGTGCACAGGCCTCTAACTTAGTAGGTTGACAACTGTCACCTCCTTTGTAGGTCCCAGGTAGAAAACTGAATCCTGATACATCAGTTGATGCTACCAAGCACTTTCTGTGTGTAGGGAGCATTTCCTGTCTGTGCTGAGATTCTCCTTCATGAGAAAAAAGGGGTGTGTGTGCACGTGTGTTTGTGTGTGTGTGTGTGTGTGAGTGTGTGCATTTCAGCCACAACCTTACTCTGGGAAGCGCTAAGCTTGTGGAAAGGGGACTTTGGTGAGCCTGTGCTGTTTCATGTTTGTTTATATTAAACCTGAGCCTCTAAAACTCTTTTTTTTCTTTTACATTTATTTTCTGGGTACCACTTTACCTACAGAGGTCAGACAACAACCCAAGAGTCTGATTTCTCCCTGCACCTCATGGGTCCCAGGGATTTAACTAGTCATCGGACTCAGCATTGCCAGCCTCCTTGACAGCTGTGTAAGAAGAGGCTGTTAACTCGTCGTCGGCTAGTGTGATGGATTCTCACTCGAGTCTCACTGTCCCGTTGAAGGAAGTAACAAATGCAATCGGCATTTGTCTAAGGTGATAGAGGGCATCTGAGAGCTTTATGCACCAGCTCTTACAGATGAAAGGGCCCGAGCATTATAGAAAAGAGGAAAGGCCACGTTTTTCTTTCATTTTACGAGGGTGAAGCTGGATGCAGAGGTGAGAAAATGATAACTTCTCAGTGATAAAATGCCTTAACAGAAGCTCCTATACCATCATCAAGTGCAACTAAGACACATCTATTCGATAAGTGAAAAATTACCTGTTCTTTAAAATAAACAGGTTTTTAATGTTTACTGCACACCATATAGAGGAAGCAAATATTATCTGAGAATAGCCACACAATTTGAATTAATTATTGTAAACAAGTTTATATATGCTCAGCATTCCAGTGGGAATAGTGATTAGAAACAGGAGCTGTGTCAAAGCCCTGAAACTAACTACTAATTCCAGCCTGCTTTTTAACCTCCCTTCCTCTATTCCTCCCCCCATCCCCCATCGACCTAGTTCAGTTTGCTAATAATCTATCTTAACTGGCATTATTTTCTGTCCTAAAGTTGAGCATCACTTCATTCCACAAAACAGAAGTTTCCTCAACTCACATTTCAAATAAGGCAACAAGGAAAACAAACAGGAAGGAACTCAAGCCCAGAAGACAGCATAAACCGTCCCTGTGGCTTCCGGGTTGGCTGTGTAAAGGGAACCATTTGCGCTATGGTAACGCACGGAGGAAGGGCTTGACGCAAGGTACCAGAGTTGACAGAGATGCCAGAGGCCAGGGAACTCACCTGGGGCTTGGTTCAGCGCTCTGCCCAAAGGCATTTGATAAACAAGAAGTTTGGGAACCCACATCTACTTCCAGGAAATGAGCTGTCCTGCGGCACAGCCCTGCATCGCCCCGTGACCTCATACACCCCTCATGCACCCTTTCCGTATCCTTTGAGAGCACCATGTGAACGCTTCGCACCTGCCAGGTTCTGCCCAATCCCATCAGATGTTTGAGATGCAGCTTTTAAGTTTAGGAAAGTTTCGGAACAAGATCAAGGGGGAGGAGAACGGGGCGGGCCAGCTTTCTGTTTCCTGCCACACCTTACAATGCCCACGCCTTGGAGGGGGTCACCATGGGTCCAAAGCCTGGACTTTAGTTTTGTACATTAAGGAATTCGGTCTTATCTGATTGCTCAGACGTGATGACACTCTGGGGGACAGGATCACGCCAACCAAAGATTGATAAAGCAGAAGGCCCGTGTGCATAAGCACACTGAGGTGCATGTTAGGTGGATCAGGGTATGTTGTTTGGCTCTGAAGCCAAACCCTGGGGGAGCCGAGGCAGGAAGAGGAGACCCCTCTGTAAATATGAACTCTGCACTCACCGAGCATGCAGAAAGCCTTCGGTTTAATCGCCAATGCACAAAGAAGGGGAGGATCAGAAGTGGGGGTGGGGTGGGAGTGGGTCAAGAAGGAAGGGGAGACAAAGAGACTGTGCCTACCTCTTGGGCTCACTCACATCCTTAACATACAACCGCTACCTCCCTCCTCCCCAAATACACCCAATGCCACTCTCTGCCGGTAGATAATATAAACAGCTAACACCTGTAGAGAACTTACTAGGGTGTGTCTTGCTCTGCCCCCTTACATGTATAACCTCATTTAATTTCCCAACACTGTAGGGCAGGTTCACATGGTCATACGTTTTAAGAAATGGAAGCCCCAAAGGTTAAATAACTTGTCTATCACACACCTCCAGGACTCTGCGACCACGCGTTCAACTCACCCCTGAGTTGTCTGAGATTGCCCGCAGCACTCGGTTTCATTGGTGTACAGTGAGGAGGTTTGAAAAATCCTTTGGCCAAAATTGTCCCCATGATGTCCCTGTCTCCTTTGCTCCTTAGCTTTTGCTACACTAAAAACTGCCACTCCACCTATCTGATAATGAATTATGATATAAAATAAACCATGTCCTGTAGCGGTAAATATTAAAAAGTGGCTCAACCTTCTATCCCGCATGCTTTGCCGGCTCCCTCGGGGCCATCTGGCACAGCAGGAATCTCTAACTTGGCGCTCTATGCCTCCTCTAAGAACTCATGCATGGTTCACTCTCCCGCCCCTTCTGCTTCTGCCCGGGATGGATTCGACCACCCCAGCATGTTCCTTTCCTCCACAGCCTGGTACAAACATGACTCCACATCCATTAACTTATCAAACAGGTTTATGTGTTAACTTCTCAATCCACAAACCCTCTACACAATAAGTCTACAACCAATGGACAAAGATATAAACTGCCCATCTATATGAGATAAATTGACCCTTAGGAACCCTTCGAAATAATAATCACAGCCTTATCAAGCTAGAGATGCTCCAAGAGGAACATCAATCTCTGTCAATCTCTGCCTCCTCTTCCACCTCCCTAGACCTTTTCCTGCCTACCTCTCTACTGTCCAATCGTATATCATCTTAACATAAACCTACAGGTTCCAGTGTTTAAAGTCTCCACTTATAACTACTTTGTTTATGTAAAATGTCTTTTCAAGCCACATCCATAGGAGCAGAGACACAGCTAAACTCCATCTCTCTCGTCTTTGAAGAGTGTCTAAGGCAGGGTTTGGGGCTCAACTGAAACCCTACCCTCTTTCCTAACTCCGTGCTACAGCTCTTAGGGGAAAGAGGCTGTGCAGACAAACTTGCTCTCTGAGCACCAGCTGCCTGCTTTGTCCTTTAGATGACACCTTCATGTAGGCCCAGAGACAGAGTTATCTGATCGGATGAAGTAGCCAATATAAAGGTAGGACACTTCACCTTCCGTTCCCCTACCACACTGAGACATAACCAAAGGTGTCACTCACCAGAGTCTAAGCAAATGGCATACCTGATCTTAGATGTGTAGCCTCTATAGCCAGATAAAGCTCTTCTTTATGAAGTGCGCAACATCAGGTGTTCGATTTTAACTACACAAAATGATTCGAAACAATGGGGCCAGTGATTCAGACACAACAAAACATCTGTAGTTGATAAGGTCCTTCCCTTGAGTCTGTGGGGAAACCCTTGCACGCTTCCTACTCTACACATCTGCACTTTCCCAAGATGCCTTTCCTCCATAACTTACTGTGCATCTGGGCACAAACATATAATCGAAAAACAGCAGCAGCCTAGAGACGTTCTCTTCAGAAAAGAATGAGCCACTCTCACGTGATTTATGTGTGTGCCCAGCTGCCTGCATGGCCACCTAGCCTGACTCTGGTCGCCCAGAAGTTCTGGAAACTTCTTCAGAGCCTTCATAGGTTACTCTGCCCATGGAGGCTGTTGAAGGACGTGGTTTGCATCTAGAAGCCCCCAAACGGCGTGGAACGGAATGGCAGCTGTACCAGGGAAGCCAAGGAGAAGTAGCATGGGAGAGCTGATTTTTACCCTATCAACCCACACTTTTAAATGCGTCAAGGGTCTATTCTGCTAGAGAGATGAGCCAGTGGTTAAGAAAGCTTGCGGTTCTTACAATAAACTAGAATCCACTTTCCAGAAGCCATGTCCCCAGACGTTTCCTATTGTTTCTAACTCCACCCCAGGATACTATGCCCTCTCCTAGCCTCAGAGGGCACCCACGCACAGTGTATATATTTACATACAGATGTGCAGATGTGCACACACTATCCACATTATACACATCATGTACATTATAGACAGAAAAGTTAATCTTTAAATATGTGAAAAACACCAAGTGTTTGACAGAGAAAAACCAACCAGCCATTGTCCATAAGGAAATCTGAAATCATTACTGGGGGTAAAGTAAGTGAAGGGGTATGAACACACACACACACACACATGCACACACACATGCACACACACACATACATATGCACACACACACACACACATACACACATGCACACACACATACACACAAAGGAACACACACATGCACACACACATACACATGCACACACACATACACATGCACACACACATACACACACATACACACATGCACACACACATGCACACACACATACACACACATACACATGCACACACACACACACACGCTCGCACACATACACACGCACACACACACATACACACATGCACACACACACATACACACACACGTACACACACGATGCTCTGCTCAGTTGCAGAGGTTCCATTGAACCACCCTGTCTCTGCAAGCTGGAACATTTGCTGGGTCAGCCACAAGACTTCAGGTTCCTGACTTATGAAATGCTCTACCACTAAGCAACGATTTCCCAGTGGGTGTAGCCCCACTGTTGAATAATCGGGGCGCTTTACCATGAGCTGCGGCTTCAGTCCGAGGCCCTGCTCAGGCTTTACCCAAAGCCTTTGTGTAATTCACCAAAGTCATCCCCAGGGCAGCACAGACGGGTGATCAAAAACCAAAAGGAGCACTTCATGTTCCTAGCATCCCACACTAGGAAACATGGAGACAGAACCACCCTGCCTCTGATCTCAAACAGTCCAGTCTGGCTGATTTCTTTTCTCCTGCCGCCGCCATCTTTCTCAGTTATCCTTAAGAGACTCAGGAGATCAAGGCCTTCCCTAGACTTTTAAGCTCTTAGCTACTTAGATTCATCGTGTGCAAATTAATGACAGCTGAGACTGTTACTTGACAGACGCCTGAAAGTATTAGTCATCGGTTCTGCTTCCTCTGGGCTGTACACAACCCATTTGCCATTTCTTTGGTGTTGGTATCTATTATCTCAGGCCCCAGTTTCAGTCCCACTGCCGTGATAAAATACTCAGACAAAAGCAGCCTACAGGGTTCGCCTGCCTTGCAAGTCGAGGTTGCACTCACTGCTCCTTTGTCACAGAGGTGGAGGTGTGCTCACTCGGTCACGCTACATCCACACTCAAGGGATGCGGCCTGGTGGCTTAAACTCTCTTCACTTTTATCCACTGAAGGCCCAGTCTGTAAAGCAGTGCCATCCCACAGACACGCCCACAGACATAAACACGCCCACAGACATAAACACGCCCACAGACAGACACGCCCACAGACATAAACACGCCCACAGATATAAACACGCCCACAGACATGCCCACAGACAGACACGCCCACAGACATACCCACCTACCCAAACAGACACACCCACAGACATACCCAGACGCGCCCACAGACACAGACACACCCACAGGACAACCCCTCACTGAGACTGTCCTCCTAAATGATTTTTGTAGAAATTTTTACTATTAATGGCAGGCTCTTCCTGCCTTTGATTTCCAGTTTCCGGTTAAAAGCTACCCACTCTTAATATTTATGATAAGTCTTCAATGCACTACAGTTGGGCAGATATCGATCCCTATGCTACAATGTCTGATTTACCTACCCCATGGCTTCTCCTCTTTCTAACTCCTTCTCCCTCTCCTGATCCTCCTCAGACCCCCAGCCCTCTCTTCTGCCCAGTCACAGGCTGTCAGCATCTTTATGTAACCACTAGTTTTAAATTAAGGAACAAGGTTAACCCAGCAAATGCTGGTGAATGTGAGAATTCACTCATAGGCCTACACCTCTGGGTACAGAACTCAGCGTTACAATGCACAGCAGGAAAACAAACCTAAACAGATTCTGGGGTGTGTAAAATTGAGAAAAACTATACTGCCCTATTCCTAGTCCACAGCCTCTCATGGAGGAAGGAAGTGATCGCTCGCTAAGAAAAGGCCTTGGCTGGCCAATCAGCTTGGCCCTCGTGTCTGATTGGCAGGAAAGGCAGGCACGTGACCAACTGAGGTCCGCATAAAGTCTGGGAGTTTCGCTGTAACTATGAAGAAAGGGAAGCTCTCCGCTGAGGAGGCTCAGTGTCAGATACAACAGCTTTTTGGAGGCTTCCTGATACCATGAAACAGGAATCGACCGCAGAATGAAGCCAATCAGGAGGAGCACGGAGCCAAAGCTACAACAAGGATTGGCGGTTTCACTATGTGAGGCCTTCGCCTTTCCCGTTACATGAGCCGGTTTTTCACTTTCACCTTCATCCCATTGAGTTGGGTATCTATTTTCCACCTAAAGAAAAATCGAGGGTCAGTAACAGATATTGATTCTTTTGAGATTTGATGCGGATAACCAACGTGTTCGTTGATATGCAAATGGGGCTTGATTTAGAAATAAGACTTTTCTGTTGCGAACGACTTCCCACCCCAGTGAGCATTCCATAACCATGCTCCCGGCCCAGAAAAAGGCACCGGGGAGCTAGAATTAATACTCAGCCCAAAGCCAGGTCATTACTCCCTGGCCTGCCTATAAGTGGGGTCTGAGTACTGGGCTGGTGGGGGTTGTGAGCATTTAGTCTAGACTCTGCCCCACAGTCACCTGTCAACAGTCAGGTGTGCCTAACTCACTACAAAAGGGGCTTGTCCCTCCTCTCTTTCTTGCTCTCTTTTCTTCTCCTCTTGCTCCTACGCCCCCTTACCCTCTTCCCCCTCTTCCCATTCCCCTCCCCCATCTCTCTCCACATGCTCATGGCTTGCTTCTACTCCTCTCCCTCCTTCCCTCCCTCCCTCCCTCCTTCCCTCCCTCCCTCCCTCCCTCTCTCTCTCTCTATCTCCCTCCCTCCCTCTCTCTCTATCTCCCTCTTTCTCCCTCCCTCTCTCTCCCCCTCCCTCTCCCTCCCTCCCTCCTTCCCTCCCTCCCTCCCTCCCTCCTTCCTTCCCTTCCTCCCTCTCTCTCTCCCTCTTTCTCCCTCCCTCTCTCTCTCCCCTCCCTCTCCCTCTCCCCCCTTTCTCTGTCTCTACTATCTCAACTCAACTCCCTTCCCCATGCCCTAAATAAACTCTTTACTATACCGTTGTGTGGCTGGTACATCACGGGGAAAGGGATGTCTCATCATGGATCAGCAGAGTCATTCCCTTCCCCCACACCATAACTCACCTCCACCAAACACATCCCTGGCTTCTCTTTCTTTTTATGAAACACAACAGGGTTGGCTTGCTTATGGGTGTGAGCAAAAGTTGCTCAGGGAGTTTAAAGTCTCGGGCTTTGGCTTTATGGAGTTGGTTGACCATTCGGGGGCCCCATGAAAGCTGAAGAGACAGGTGGTGGGAGAGAAGAGAAACTCAGCAGAGACCTCTAAAGAGGGGCTTGCTAACTTGAGAGCTCCTCGAGTGCCAGTAACCCTCCTGCATATACCACACAGTACCCACAGTTCAGACAAGTTCAGATGCAGTATCCCTCACCAATGCCAAGACACTGGTTGTGGCCAAGGCTTGCCCTTCTTTCCCTCCCCCCATGCTGACCTGAAAGGAAAAACCTCTACCCATAAGCATGGGAGCAGACAGGCTGCTCTGTCCCTCTTTCTGGTACCCCCACAGCCAAAAGTTAAAAAAAAGAAAGAAAGAAAGAAGAAAGAAAAGAAAAAAAGGCAGAAAGCAAGAACTAGAGGACCACAGAGCACCCACTGGATGAGCAGCCCCGCCCCAGCTGAGATGTCCTGCACTATTAGCTTTCATTTCCATTGTTAGTTGCTAAGCACTATGCATTATGCAAAAGTAAATAGTTACACAGTGTGGCTTGGAATGCACGTCATTCAGGGCAAGGGGGGGCACGCTCAATGTTTCTAGATTTATTTTTAGATTCTAGTTGATCAAGTAACTAACCTAAATGTCATGAAACAAAGGCCTAGACGTCCAAAGTTTATCGCCAAGGCCACCTCAGTTTATAAATTACACACCACCTGTGTCCTCCAACACCCCATGTTGACCTGTAGGGAGCACGCAGCACTCAGAAACTCACAAGACTTGTGTGATGGAAAAACACCTCCCTGCTTTGGCTACGGGTGTGGTGAGTGCAACACAAAATAAAAATATCCCTCAGTGAAGGTCTGAAGCCACAGAAAGTAACCAAAACCACATGAAAGTAAAACTGAGGAAAAGAAAAACACAGTTCCCACAACCTCTGGTTGGTGCTCTGTACTGCTCAGGTGCAATGGTGGTGTGTTAATGTAGACGAATGATAAATAACAAACCTCCAGTGGGAAGAGAGCTTGATCTCTAGGAAAGTTCCCCTCATTTTCCACATGGTGATCAACGTATCCCTCTGGAGTCCCCCAAACTGAACGTGTTGCTGAGAAATAGGAATCTTGTAAACAATATGGAATTCGCTAAGTCACAGGATGAAAAATAGCAGTCATGCGCTGGGGCGCAGGGCGAGCCTCAGGGGATCCCCGAGGTCTGCTCACCTGAAGACAAGGTTATCTTTGTGTGACATCGGGGCTTTATGAACCACACAGGCCCTGAGAATCACAAGGGGCTTGAGAGAAAGTTATTCTCCGTGTGGCCACAGAATCTCCAGTCACTACAGAGCTGGCCTTCCCCCAAGAGGTTTTCCGTTGAAGAAAATGCTCAAGACACACCACTGGCTACTCAGAAGGCTTATTTGGAATTTCTTTTTAAAAGCAGCATTCAACAAAGGTGACGCGATGATTGTTAGTGTATTAAAGAAGGAAACGGGCCGTCTTGGTGTTCATTTTCTCCTCACTCTACACCGAATCAAATTTCAGTCAAATTGAATAATTTTTTGGCAGGTAAGAATATTTTGTAATCAGCAGACAAGAGAGCTAAATATTGGTCCAACTGTGATGGGGTAGAGCAGGCTGTGCTTTGGGGAAGAATTTGCAGGGAACTGGTGCCCCAATCCATAATGCCAGAGTACAAATGGTACACCGGAAGTATCTGCAGCAAATGCGCCAGAGAAGCTGTGTGTGGCTGAAGATCCGGCTGGCTCACTCCCCACGGCTTCTTACGTATGAGTACCATTGCCTACAGCGGCCTGGGCCCTCCTACATCAATTAGCAATTGGGAAAGTGCCTCACAGACACGGTCACAGGCCAACACGATCGAAACCATTCTGATGTCCTCTCTTCCCAAGTGACTCTAGGTTCCGGTCAGGTGGACAACTAGAGCTAACTAACTGTGGGACTCTCACCCTTCCTTGATGGATTCCAAAGTCAGCAGGTGCTCAAGTGTCACGTGGGTTTGGCACCGGACTACCTTTGCTTAAGCCATCTCACGATTCGACATAACAATACGACACGAGCGCCAAGAGGTAGACTGTATTGTTTAAGTCATAATGGCAGCAAAGAAGTCTGGGTATGTTTGGTGCTGGTACAATTCGGGGCTTTAAAATATTCTACTAATTAATTTATTCATTTAGCATGTCTACCCATGATTGTTTGAGTGCATAGAGAAAAGAGAACTCACCCCTGGCCTCCAATGCTGCCTCCGTTAAGCCCGAGGAGCAGAGGTGAGCCCAGACAAGCTGGACCTTTCACATCCATGCCTTGAGTAGTATCTCATTTAATGCAAGCACACGCTGCTTCTTTCACTGGGAAAGAAGCCATTTTAACTGACATCAAAGACACCTAAGACAAAAATCTGTAACTGGGAGTCAGGGAAAGGAGAAACGCCACGGGTAAGTTATACAACAATAAAAGTATGTTCAGCCTTGTTCGTAACCAGAGAAACACAACCAGGAAGTCACCGCTTCTGCTTCCAAAGTCACCAAACATAGTCTACTGATGGTATTCCAGACAACTGGTCAATACAGCACCGGGCATGGATGGTTCTGACCCACGAAGAAAGCAAGTTGCAAAACTGTGTTAAGATTCGTCATCATGGTCAAACCTTCAGCCTAGAAATGTATCCTGTGGTACAATTCATACCAAGAATGGTTACTATTTGACAATCATAATAACCCAAAACACCTCTGAAGTTTTTAACCAAATGATCAAAATAAAATCAATAAGCCGGAATCCTCGTTCTGTGGGATATTATAAATGCAAGGAAGCATTAGCTACCAAGATTATAGAATAAAAGGAAAATCTTGTCACATATAATTGCATAAAAATTAATTTTAAACTCCATATAAATATGACCATGTGACTAAGAATGTTACCAAATAAAACAATTTAGAGAAACATTCCAGGTTGTCTTTTAATATATGGATTAGTGGTGATTTTTCTCTTCTTTTTAAAAATATATTTATTTATTTATGTCTTAGTCAGGGTTCTATTCCTGCACAAGCATCATGACCATGTTGCAAGTTGGGGAGGAAAGGGTTTATTCAGCTTACACTTCCACATTGCTGTTCATCACCAAAGGAAGTCAGGACTGGAACTCAAGCAGGTCAGGAAGCAGGAGCTGATGCAGAGGCCATGGAGGGATGTCACTTACTGGCTTGCTCCCCCTGGCTTGCTCAGCCTGCTTTCTTATAGATCCCAGGTCTACCAGCCCAGGGATGGCTCCACCCACAATGTGCTGGGTCAGAGATGGCTCCACCCACAATGGCCTGGGCCCGCCCTCCTTGATTACTAGTTGAGAAAATGCCTTAAACCTGGATCTCATGGAGGCATTTCCTCAACTGAGGCTCCTTTCTCTATGATAAATTGACACAAAACCAGACAGTACAATTTATCAATTTATTTATGTATGTATGTATTTATTTATTTACTTGATGTATGTGAGTACATTGTCATTCTCGTCAGACACACCTGAAGAGGGCATCTGATCTCATTACAGATGGTTGTGAGCCACCATGTAGTTGCTGGGAATTGAACTCAAGACCTCTAGAAGAGCAGTCAGTGCTCTTAACCACTGAGCCATCTCTCCAGCCCCAGACTTTTTCTTCTTATAAATTTTCTACATTATGAAGACGTCCTTATGGCAATGCATTATATTCATAACTTTGGAGAAAATAGAACAATTAGGAACAGCTCATGTGGTGGGGACACATTCCATAATGCCTTTCTGTCCCCATATGTGCTGGCTTCAGGGGGCAGCGGAGATTTTATTCTCGCTGTCTGATTTTTGGTCCAGTATGGAAACTTCCACAAGCAGTGGGAACTCAGTGTCACAGTCTCCCCCTTCCACCCCATCCCTAATTCCAAGTCACATGACAAATGTGTATTGAAGAGCTTGGGCTCTAGGGTGGGAGATGGCTCAGTGGGTCAAGTGCTCACAGGACGAGAAGAACTGAGAGAGTTCAGATCCCCAATGTCCGCATAAGTGTGTCACCACCTGTCACCCTAGCACTGGGGACAAAGAGACAGGAGGATCCCTGGGGTCACTAGCCAGTGAGTCCAGCCAATCAGTGAGCCCCAGGTTCGGTGAGAGATCCTGTAAGATCTGAGCCTCTGAGGAGGCATCCATACCAGGCTCCTGACAGTCAGCACTTCTTGGCATCCGCAATAGTGCTTGGGTTTGGTGGCTGCATATGGGGTGGATCCCCAGGTGAGGCAGTCTCTGGATGATCTTTTCTTCAGTTCCTGCTTCTCTATTTATCTCTGTATTCCCCTCCCTCAACTAGAAAATATCACCCAGAGTGAGGTAAACCAGTCACAAAAGAACACACATGGTATGCACTCACTGATAATCAGATACTAGCCCAAAAGCTTAAATTACCCAAGAAACAATTCACAGACCATATGAAGCTCAAAAAGAAAGAAGACCAAAATGTGGATGCTTCAGTCCTTCTTAGAAGGGAGAACAAGATACTCACAGGAGGAAATACAGTTATGTTCCTCAAAGCACATATGTGGGGTGGAGATTTTTCATTTCAATACGGTTGTAAATAGCACCCAAGAATACTGACCGTCAAAAGAAAGCCTCTGAAACATTTGTTACAACAAAAGCATTTAGTAACAAGAACAGCAAACCCCAGGCCTTTCTCTTTACTCTAAGTACCTATAATAATCTGCATGCAAGTATTTTCCAAAAGGTTGGGTCACTTGCCCTGTGACCTTACAGAGAAGCCGCATATTGCCTGTGCTTGCACGGGTAAACCCAGTTTCTCCTCTCAGCCTTCTGCACAGTCTCCGTGGGGCAGGAATACTATTATTACTGTCCATTACTGGACTATTACTGTGACAGCTGTCACCTGGGAATCAAGCTCCCACGTATCAGAACTAAGTGGGTAGGTCTTGTTAGCCTGGCTCCAGAGGGGTTATGTTCACCCCACGACAGACTGCAAAAAAAAAAAAAAAAAACCCCACATTTGCTTTTTCTTATTTAAAAAAAGCAAAAACAAACAAAAATAAACAAACCCCCCCAAAACCCTTGTTTAAAATTGGTCTGTTTTCAATTCAGACCAATTTCTGTTCGGTCTGGTTTAAAATTTAAACTGTTGCACAGTTTAAAAAACAACTGTGTAAAGACACTACGTATCTACAAACTCAGGGACAGGCATCAATGTATCTACAAACTCAGAGACAGGCATCAGTGTATCTACAAACTCAGGGACAGGTATCAATGTATCTACAAACTCAGAGACAGGCCTCAGTGTATCTACAAACTCAGAAACAGGCAACAATGTCTCAACAAACTCAGAGACAGGCAACAATGTATCTACAAACTCAGAGACAGGCATCAACAAGGCTCTGAATGCAAGAACTGGTTGACTCCACCAAGTCACAAACTGAAATGAGCCCCAGATTAGAATGTCAGAAAGGATCAGAAAAATCGAACGAATAAATACAATTAAATGATTTGGCAGAGAAAAAAAAGAGACTTATAGAAGGATCTAATAATAGTCCCCTTCATATTTCTGCTTTAATAATAGCAGATCAGTACACATTCTCTTGCAAATGCCACCCAGGCTACCAGAGATATGAAAGTGTTTGGGAATGTGTGTGTGTGTGTGTGTGTATGTGTGTGTGTGTGTGTGTGTGTGTGTGTGTGTGGTCTGTTAAGGAAGATGTTCCTTAAAATATCTGGGGGCCAATGAGATGACTTCACTGACAGAAATCACATGGTAGATGGAGGGACAGGATAGGTTCTCTTCTGCTCCCTACGCCTGCTTTGTGGTGTCCCGTGGGGCATGAGTACACACACACACACACACACAAACACACACACACTCTCACACACACTCGCATATTCACACACCGAAAAAAAAAAATCAATGTTTACCAAACCTCTAAAGAAGGAGACCACGGGTTTGAAAACGAGCAGGGGGTAACTTGGGAGGCTTTGGGCAGAGGGAAGGAAGGGAGGTGGTGTAATTATGTTATAATCTCAGACAATTAAAAAAAGCTTTAAAATGCTCTAAGTGAATGACTAACACCTGGGCTGCAATGTGACTTAGTGGCAATCTATGCCTGATGGGTCAAGTTCAAGTCCTGAAAACGACAGAAAAATGGAAGGAAAAAACATCCTCAAAGCTCTCTTCTGGCCCCCGCAGGAATGCCACGGGTACCTTCCCCCACACACAAACACACATGCGTGCACTAATAAGAAATACAATAATTTTTCAAATTCAACTCTTTCCTGTTTTCTCGAAGTTCATATTTTCACTTCACAAACCGAAGTGAAGGAGGTTGGCAAAGTATAAAGACAGCTCTAGAAATTTCTCTTCGACCCCGGCTAACTAGGGTGTCTCTGCGCCGCCACCGTCTGCCTTGAAGGGTCGCTCTGCGTTCCTTTTCCCCTCATAAGCGGGTTTTGTCGTGAATGCTAAATCACATGATCACCTCATACTCAGCCCGGAAGCCCTTCTTGAACATTTACAACACCTTACTTAGCAAGGAGCTGGAAAGTCAGGTGACCAAAAGCAGCCATTGGGGGACATGCCACAGGTTCCCGGCGCATTTCTCCTCCATCCCACCCCACCGTCGGCTCATTGATGAAAATTGACTGAAATTCCCAAAACTACAGCCCCAATAAACTTACCTTCCTCTTAAACGGGCTGCCGTCGTAGCTATTTGATTTCAGTAACATAAAGCTAACAAATGCAGCCTGCCTGTCGGCCCTGCCCCTGAATCTGGTCCGGAAAACTCACTGGTCATAATCATCGGCTTCGCTTTCTGCCCTTCATTAGCACGAGGTGTGGTCAAACCCTGCTCCAGAGCTGCTGAGTCCATTAGGACCTGGGCCAGACTTCAAGGACTGTTCTTTGGTACTGCTGAGAAATGGGGTTTAGGCAAATAGTGAATCCCAGAACAAGGGTCTAGGGTGGCATTACCGTGTCTGCACCCGTCGGCCTAAGCGTCTAAGGGAACGCAGAATGTGGCTGCCCTATGGACAAGGCCGGAGCCTTAGCATACGGACACAGACAGCCTCCATCCTGCAGAAGGAACAGGAGAATTATCCCCGCCTGCTCTCACACTTCTATCTCCTGCTGGACCCAGTGTTGATACCACCGATGGATGCTGCGTCTCGGGGCAACGGGCAGGGAGAGAAGGGAGCCAGCCAAGGTGATGTGGGGAGACAACTGGAGGTACCCAGCTCACACACTGCCCAGGCCCGGGCTCCTACCGAGAAGCTGTGCTCTAAACCCGCAGAGTAAGTGGCCCTGGTCACTCTCTGGGACATCAGGCATAAGCTACATCAGTAGCATTTGTGTGGGGGCAGGGCAGCTTCGTGAAGATCTTTGCAGGCCCCATACTACAGCCTCACCACAACCTTCCCGTCACACACTTGACCCCTCTCTCTCTCTCCCTCTCTCTGTGTGTGTGTATGTCTGTCTGTCTGTCTCTCTCCCTCTGTGTGTATCTGTCTGTCTGTCTGTCTCTCTCTCTCTCCCTCTGTGTGTATCTGTCTGTCTGTCTCTTTCCTCTCTGTCTCTCTCTGTCTCTCTCTCTGTGTGTGTGTGTGTGTGTGTGTGTGTCTCTATGCATGTGTGTCTGTCTGTCTGTCTCTCTCTCTCTCTCTCCCTCTGTGTGTATCTGTCTGTCTGTCTCTTTCCTCTCTGTCTCTCTCTGTCTCTCTCTGTCTCTCTGTGTGTGTGTGTGTGTGTCTCTATGCATGTGTGTCTGTCTGTCTGTCTCTGTGTGTGTGTGTCTGTGTGTGTCTGTCTGTCTCTCTCTTTCTCTCTCTCTCCCTCTGTGTGTATCTGTCTGTCAGTCTCTCTCTCTATCTCTATCTCTCTCTAATAAATAAAATGTCTCTAGTTTTACTTCTTTCTTCCCACAGTTTATGTAGCTGATCTCCGGTTGTGACGCAAACCTTCCCTTCAGCTGGGGACACTCAATTCTCTGCATAACTTTGATCCAAACAAGGAAGATTCGGCCGATGTGGCAGGATCAAATGGAGCAGTGGTCGCCTGTTTATTTGTCTGTTTTTCCTTTCTGTTTCTTACTCTCGTTCAAAGTCAAACAGCAAAGTGGCTGAAAAACCAAATTCAGCCCCGCCCCCTCCACCAGAGAGCAGAACTCAATTGCAGCTGCCTGTAGGAGAAAGGGTATCCGCTCTTCCCCTGGGAAGGTGTTCAGTGTGTGAAACCAAACTGAATAATTCATGCACTCGAGTGGGTGTTCCTGATGCAGCCCCGTTGATGGGCTCCTGACATCAAATTAGGAAGGCAGGTAACAAAGCTGCTCTGACCCTAACCTTATACCCTTGGTACATGTGTCCAGGCACCAGGCCCAAGGTTGGAAGTCTTGGTGCATGGTAAGGCTGGCTGAGGACCCAGCTGCATCTGGACAGAACATTTCTAAGCAGTGTTCTCTAAAGGGAGAAAAACCTGAGCCTTGCCTGCTTCTGTGTTCCTTCCTTAAAATGCCCCCAGTACCCTCAGCCTTCCCTCGGACTTTCTCACGGCATTTCTGAAAGCGTTGGGGTAAGCCCTGGGCAGGAAGTGTCTGCCCCTCCTCTTCATTATCTCCAAGGCTATCCAGCAAAGCCAAGTGCAGGAGACTCCCAGTCAGGGTCACGTCGAGCTAACGTTGACAGCCCCCCCCCCGACCCCCACACGGCTGGGAAATCAAGAATGGTGCATTCTGGGATCTGGAGGGGAGATAAAACCCAAGTCTGACACAGAATAGAGAACCAAGAGTGGCCAGTGCGCCCCAAAGCCTGGTGGTAGAATTGAATGGTGCCCCACAACCAGAGAACGTTACCCTCTTTTTATAAAATAAAGAGAGGGTGTGGTTTTGCGGGAGCAAGTACAAATAGATACTGAAAAAGACCAGGGTGGATGCTGAAGGTGGGCCCTGCATCCCATGCAAGTGTCCTTAGGATCGGTCACAGAGGAAGGGGACACAGAGGAGAGGACAGAGTTTGGAGCCCAAAACACCCACAGCCAGCAGAAAGTAAAAGAGGCAAGTCACCAGACATGGTGACATGCACCTGGAGTCCCAGAGGCTCAGAAGGAACACCTGAGCCCACAAGTTCAAGAGCAGCCTTGGCAACATAGGACCGTCCTCTAAATAAATAAGTGAATGAATGAATTAGTTAATTAAGGTTGAAAGAACTAATTCTCTTTGAGCATCTAGAGAAAGTGGACCCTAGCAACACCTCCACCTGGACACAGAGCCTCTGCAAGTATGAGGGAATCCAGATCTACTGTGTCCAGGTGCCTAGTCTGTGACCGTCTTATTCCATGGCCACAGGAAACAAGCCCTGAGCCCCGTGTGTCTCCCATGACATCAACTTTGCAGGCAACAGGGAGGGAAACTCTGGGTCCTCTAGAAGCACCATGTTCCACATGCACAGGGACCCTCAATCTAGTTAGACCTCCTTAATCCTCAATCAGAACGGGACTAACCTGTCCCCACTGCGAAGTGCCGTGCACCTGGTGGTGCTAAGATCTGGTTCTCATGTGGTTTTCTCGGGCTATAGAACCCCTCAGCCATGCTTGGGTATTGAAGGGACCAGGTACCCACCAGAACCACACTAGACCCCAGATCCTCTGGGTCTAAGGATGGTCTGATACTGGGGAGCTAGTTAGAAGAACAAGAAATGTCCCTATTACTTCCACTGTCACCAGACTCTCAGCCTCAGTTATACTGGTTGTTCCCTGGTCCCTGACCATTGGTAAGTCCTTCCATCTCTGGGTGCCCTGGTTCCCTTCACCCTTTACATGGGGTGGACCATGTGGCTCCAAAATGCCATGTTCTTTGCTCCATCTTCCTCCAGCTTTTCTTCTGTGCCTGACAAGCAACACCCTAGCTACAGCCCATTTGGCGTCTGGCTTCTGGTCAGCTTAGCCACTTGGGAGGTGCCAGGTGGTGAGAATGAAAAAGGCTAGGAACTTCTTGGGCTACATACCTCCTTACCAAGATGATGCTGGGAAGCATGGCTTTGTGGGCAGAACTCTGTAGCCAATCTGACTCCTAGAGCACTTTGAGAAGCGGTTGTCAGACACCCCTTGCATAACACTACACCACACACACATACACACAAACACCACACACACCACATAACACACACACACATCCCATACACACACACCCACACACACAAATACCACACACCACACCACACACACACACACACACAAACACCACACCACACACACCACACCACACACACACAAACACCACACACAAACACCACACACACACACACCACACCACACACACACAAACACCACACACATATATAAACACCACACACACACACCACACCACCACACCACACACACAAACACCATACACATATACAAACACCACACACACACAAACACCATAGACACACACAAACACCAAACGCACACATAGACAGCCAATTCACCATCCCAACCACTGTGTAAACAGCCCATTAACCTAAGCTTGCTTCGTCCCTGCCACCCTTCATTGTGCTGTCTGCCTCATTATGGGACCTTGGCAGACAGATGATAGAGTCCGTCAGAATAGATCGGACCCACACTTAGAACTCCAGTATGTATTTACTACGAACAACGGGTCAGCATGTCTGAGGAAAATGACTCCTCTGCAGCCCTTTTCTCTCCTTCCTCTTCCTGTCAGGATCTTTCTGCTGGTATCACTGTCAGAGGTGACAGATGTCCAGTGTGTCCCCACCTCTCGAGGACCATCTTCAGACTCTGCCCCCACTCACAGGCAGCAGATTCCAGCCTGCCTTTGAGGCTTCAACCCCTCACACCATGAGGACAGCTACTATCCACAAAAAAAAGGGGGGGGGGAGACTGAGAGTCAGTTGTAAAGAAACCTAAGCGCCTATTCCCTTCTGGTGGGTGTCTGAGACAGGAGCATTCTGGAAAACAGTCTGGGAGCTGCAAAAGATCCAATCTGGAGTGGCGAGCGATCTGGCGGTTTCGGCGAGTGCTCAGCCGAAAGAACCAAAGGAGAAATTTGAACACACACCTACATCTACACACCGATGTTCTGAGTGCGGTCATGACAAGGGCCACAAACGGAAACAGCCCGCATGCTCAGCAACAGACAAACGGACAGCCAGTTTGCTGTGTGCAGTCAACGGACACATAGTCAGCCTTGAGAAGGAAAGAAACCCCAGCATCTATCACTCACGACTGGGAGAACCTAAGGACATTCGGTTAAGTGGAAGGAATCGGTCAAAAGGTGAATACTGGGTACCACAAACTAGGCACCCTGCTAGCCATGTGGCATCCTTGTGGTGCTAAGGAGGAAGGTGGTTGTCAGAGGCTAAGGGAAGAGAAGAACGGGGGGGGGGACTGCTCTTCAATAAGCCCAGAGCTTCAGTTCAGAAAGAGAATGAAAAAGGTCGTAGAGAGAGGTGGCCAAAGGCACAGTGGTAACACAGATGTACTCAGTGACACAAAACGGTCTACTTGAAATGATTAAAATGTCAGATTTTATAGGGGTTATAGATGGTCATACTTTTTATGTATTTACGGAATATTTATTCCTCATTTACTATACAGGCCCTGTTCCTGGGGCTACTTCAGCAAATCTCAAATAAAACTCATTGTCCCCACCAGATGATCTCAGTCAGCTCTCACGCCACACCATGATAGTCCAAGCTCTTGTTGATCTGGTCCATGCATTAATTAAAAGACGGAAGAAGCCATGGTTGCGACAGGCAAGGTCTGCAATTGACTCACAGGTCTGCATTTAGCGAGAGTTTTGAGAAAAGCTTTACATTTTCTCAGATGGGCTCAGCTAGAGGGGGCGGGGCTGGCCAATGGGGGTGCCTTGTCCCGCACTGCTTTTTACCCACCTTGAGAACAGTCTGTGCCACACACTCCCACTCCCAAGGTTTGTTCCCAAAGCCACAGGCTACAGAAAGCCCTCAGAAGCTAAGCAGAACGTGAACTTCCTCTTTGAGAGTTACCCACAGTAGGTTATTTGGTAATAGCCACAGAGAAACGACCGAGACAGGAACATGAGCCGGTTCGGCTGCATTCTGAGAACCCAACACAGCTCAGAGCATGTCCAAACGGCTCTGAATCATCCTTTGAACCTGTGAGTTTAAGAAGCCCATCCAGAGAAACCTGTGTCTTCCTTTCCCCACTTGCTCCAAACCAGAGATGCTTTTAATTTCTCAAAGTTACGGAGCCATCTTTTCGGAAATCCAGAGAAGTGAACCCCAGTAAACTCCCTTTAAACATTCTGTTCATGAGTAATATGTGCGAGTGTACATCCACTGTGACTCTTCAGCCCCAAATTCCACCGATTACAAGCCATGTGACCTTACGCTTTTGAATCCTCCAGAGCCTGGTCCTGTCATCTGGAAAGTGGAAATGCCACCAGAAGTCTAAAGAGCATCCGTTGTGCAAGCCCAAGTTCAAGGGCCTGTCTCCTGGTGACATCAGGTTTCTACAAGAGAAGTAGCCTTGTTCCTCAGCCTGTGGCTCAGTCATTAGAGGGATCTAAGATACAATAAGCTAGAGCCAGCCACTGCGAGCAGTTCTGAGGTACAGACTCCCTCTCTGCCTGGATACACAAAACCCAAAGATGGAGCCCCAGATGTCACCAACCTCAAGAGAGCAAGCCAAGGTGAGTGAGAAGGCAGGTCTCCTGCTAACGATGCCTGAGTCACAGTTCCGGTTCCAAGGAATCTGACTCACACATGGCACATATACACACACGCAGGCCAAACATCCACACAAATAAGATAGGAAAAAAAGTCTGTGTTTCGGGGTTCCTGACACAACAGACTTGAATTCTAATTGAAATACGGTTTTCTGGAGAGAGGAGAGATGGCTCGAGTGTTAAGAACTTGTGATGGTTTGCATATGCTTGGCCCAGGGAGTGGCACTATTAGAACGTGTGGCCTTGTTGGAGGAAGTGTGTCGCTCTGGGGGTGGGCTTGGAGACACTCCTCCGAGCTGCCTGAGGATGCTCAGTCTGCTCCTGGCTTCCTTTGGATGAAGATGTAGAACTCTCAGCTCCTCCTGCACCATGCCTGCCTGGATGCTGCCATGCTCTTGTCTTGGTGATAATGGACTGAACCTCTGAACCTGTAAGCCAGCCTCGATTAAATGTTGTTATTTATAAGACTTGCCTTGGTCATGGTATCTGTTCACAGCAACAAAACCTTCACTAAGACAGAACCCAACCTCTGTTGGTCTTGCAGAGGATCCAGGTTTGAGTCCCACGACTACACGGTGCCTCACGAATATCAGTAGCTCCAGCTGCAGGGGCCCCAATGCCTCCTTTGACCTGTTCAGGCACAGACACCATGTGTGCGTACAAACATGCAGGCAGAACATGCATACACCTAAGACAAGTCGATTCGTCTTAAGGAAAAACTCAATAGTGTTTCCCAGAGGGAGAAAGTTACTGTGAAGATTACACAAGGCGCCCCAGGCAAAGCACATAGAAAGTGTGTTGTTTGTGTGGTTGTCATCACAGTGAGAAGTTCCTGCCTTCTTGTATGGGTCACTTCTGTCCCTGGCGTCTGCCTTCCTTGTCCTCCAATGAGTCTCTAGGAGAGGAAGAATGAGGACAAAAGCTGTCACCACCTCCTAATCCCATACCCTGACAGACATCACTAATTGACCACAGCCGCCTCTCCTGCTGAGCCTGGCCCCAGCTTTCCAAGCCACTACCAATCAATCAGAGATGACACTAAAATGAAACCCATTTCTCTGGCTCCAGCCTAGCGGCTGGCCAGGATCTTCTATAAAGAAGGGAGTCTGAACTGCACATCCTTAATTCTGTTTTGTCTTTGAAAACAAGGAAACTGCTCTTTGCTCAAAACTCCTTGCTGAGCCTTGAAGCCCATTTGAAGGGCTGCAGAGAGCAAGGCACCATCTTAGCTCCTGGCAGGCTCCCGTGGGCACCATCTTAGCTCCTGGCAGGCTCCCGTGGGCAGCTGCAGGGTTCCTGAAAACGGAAGCTCTGAGAGGTATTCTAAGGACTTAGCAAATTGCCTGAAATGTGACATCAAGATTTAAGAACAGGGGGTTTCTTACTTGCATCAGACCCACCGAAACCCACACCAGAAGGAAGCTATACTCTAAGGAAGGGCTGGAGGGTCTGGCTGGTCCTGACCTTTCTTCTTCTTTTTTAAAGATTTATTTATTTACTATATGTAAGTACACTGTTGCTGTCTTCAGACACACCAGAAGAGGGCACCAGATCTCATTACCGACGATTGTGAGCCACCATGTGGTTGCTGAGATTTGAACTCAGGACCTCTGGAAGAGCAGTCAGTGCTCTTAACCACTGAGCCATCTCTCCAGCCCTGGTCCTGACCTTTCTTATCCCCTGAACTTGCTAGGCATACATCCACCCTGTGGCCAAGCTTTCGGGGGGGGGGGGGGGGGGGACTAAGAGAAGAGGAGTTGGATTTTTCTCCCCTGCTTGTCTACCTCTCACAGCTGGGAGAATGCATCTGAGCTTGAACAAGTAGCTTTCATCCATGATCCCAGAGTGTAGTATACGGAAGCAGGGTGACTGTGGGTCTACAGCTTAGCCTCAGCTACAGAGCAAGCTGGGGCTAGGGCTGCTTAAGATCCTGTCTCAAAAATAATGAGAGAAAAGGGACACATGTCCCTGCCCACAGCCCTCCAGCGCTCTCTGATGCTTTTCATATAATGAATTAAGTGCAAAGATTTGCTTGGTTCTCCTCCTTGGACTCTCCGTGTTCAATTCTGGCTTGAGAGAAAGGGGCTGAATTTGGCTTGACTTATAATTTATTCATTCGGCAAATACCTGGCTATACCCCAAATCTCCTTTCCCGGTCCTAGGGAGGAGGACTGACCTGTGGCTCACTATGCAGGGTGAAAAGAGGGTGCACCTATGCACCTATGTCTAGGATGCTATAGCCATGTGCAAGCCGGGCAGCCACCTGGGAGGGCGGTTTCCAGCGGGTAGCATCTGGATAGGAAGTAGATACAAAGTTGACGGGAAGGAGGGGGGCTGACAGGTGCTCTGGTTTGTGAGGGGGGTGCTGCCTGAGAAAGGCTGGCGAGATTAGGGCATCACTGCATGTGTTCTTGGAGTCTGGGTTTTATCTGGAGAGCTCCCGGGAAGCCTTTGAAGGACATCAACCAGAGGGACTGGACTAGCTTAGGTTTTTGTTTTTCCGAACGACTGTCCGCAGGATGAAGAAGGAACTGGAACAAGGAGGTTCTGATTGGGAGCCATGAACCAGCTGGAATGCAGCCGCAGCAATTCGGGCAAAGAAGGAAATCAATCAGCAATCACAAAAATAGGAAAGGGTCACATTCACTTGGCGCCACCTAAGCCGAGCCTGACGGGTCTGAGGGCCACGTTCCGTTTGCGCAGCGTTCCCGAAGTAGCTTCGATAGCTACCAGCAACCTCCATCTCCCTCCAGGAATCACAGGCGAGGCCAAGAACGCCAGCTTCCGGGAGCTGCTCTGATCGGAGCCAGAACTCAAATACAACGTCAGGCTGCCGAGCCGTGCTGGGGATATCCACAGCGGTGTTGGCTGGCTTGGGTATCTGGATATTGAGTTACGGCTTCCACACTCCACCCCGCCCGCATCTGTGTGTGCCCCCTCCCCCTCTCTCCTCTCCACCACACGTGCCCCTCCTTTCAGTCCCTGGCATCATTGTCCTGGGCATGAAAGTCAAGCGTCTCCCAGGTGGAGTAAAAACCGTCCCAAGCCTTGCCAATTCGGCCTGACCAGCCCCTGCCCTCCCGGTGACACAGTGCCCCCACGACTGTTCTTTTCAATTAGTCAGAATCAGGAAAACTTTGAGCAGAGGCTCCTGAGGTTTCCTTCTCAGAGAACTGAATTTGGCAGCCCGGCTTCTGTATTTCACACGAGTCGCCTGCAGAATCGAACCTGCATCTCCCGTTGCTGACAAGGAAGACAAGCATCTCCATCTGCCTAGCCTGCAGCCTCGGACAGATCCACCCGCAGGAAGAGCCAAATGAAGCCTCCCCTCCGCCTCACCCCATCCCCCCCCCACACACACACACCCACCCCCGCTTCCCCGTAGGAAAGTTAAAGCAAGCATTTGCAGCGAGAAACTTGGCTATTGTTTCCTGCGGACAGGGAGACCTCCCTGCCCCACCCTGGCTGATACGACGTACTTTGCACATCTTGGTTCTCCGAGGCTAAAAATAAACCGGTATGCACTGAAAACTCCCCGCGTCTCCCCAGCACACACTTCCCCCGCCCCGCGCGGCTCCAGACACGAAAATCTTGAGAATCTTTCGCTTTCAAAACGCAGTGGGTTTCTGCCGCAGGTCCCAGCAGCGCCTTGGGAGACCCCCCAACCCCTCCCGAGCCCCCCACCTCCCTCTCTGGCCTCCTGCAGCTTTTCACTGCGGACTCTGCAGGCCCGGGCGGGTACCGACGCCCCTGGCCCGGGGCGAGCATGCTCCGGGCATCCCCCGGCCGCTAGGCTCGCTGACGCCCCCTTTCGAACCAGCGCGCCTCTCCGGGTACCCAGCAAAGTTGCTTTCTCCTCTCCAGCCACAAGCTTGGGGTGTATGGCTTTAAAGCTTGTGGAATGGTGGGGAAGGGCAGAGAAACCGACAAGGTGGGTGGCACCGGGTTCTGGGGGGCCCCTCGCGATCCCGGCCATCCTGGGCTCGCGCCCCACCGAGGGCGCCGGCGGTTCCCGGCTCAGGTCCCCCTGCCAGCCCGCCCAGCTGCGGCTCCCGCTCCCCGACCGAGGAGGGAAGGCGCTGCGACTCACCGCCACGGCCGCTCCCAGCGTCTATGTCGCCGCCGGCTAGGCGGTGGCGCCTTCCCTCCTCCCGCCTCCCCCTGGACAGCTCGGCCGCAGCCGCGCCCCCCTCCCCAGCCCCGCTCGCCCGCCGACCGCTCGCTCCCCACCGTGGCCGTGGCCTCTCCGCGGGATGGGAGAAGCTGGGGCGCACAGGTGCAGCGGCAGCCCCGCCTCGCCCTGATGCAGCCCCCCGGCCTTAGCCGGGTTCCCTGGGATCCCAGCCCACCGCCCAAGCTTCCAGGCACACGGTGCTCCCCCCCCCCCCCGTGTGTGTTATCTGTGTGCTGTTAACGTCAGATTCAACCTAGAGTTATCCTCCAAGCTTGCATTGGGAGACCTGGCATTCCTGTCACCTCTCGGTCTATTCAAGGGATCCTCCAAAGCCTTTTTAAAAGTACACCCCGCCCCCCCCAAAATCTCTTTTGCACCCATAGGTCTACGAGGTGAGAAGCCTCCTTTTTCTCACAAGCCTGTTCTCTTCTCGAGCTTTCTATCAAGCGATGGCTTAGCAAGGACTCACTCAGGAAAGGTGGACAGCAAAGGGGCGGGTTTCTTACACCATCCCTCCCTACAGAATGTCACCAAACCCTCGATCCCTGCTGAAGACTGTAAGAAGCAAATGTCTGGCCAGTGCGATCACCCTGTGTCTATCGGGAGCCTTTCTTGCTATGTTGGTCACTAACAACCTCTGAAAAGTCGCTTCAGCTTCTCGTGTTGGTCAACTCAGGTGACCTTTCTTCAATTTAAAAAAAAAAAAAATCGTTCTTAAAAATAACAAAGCAGTAAAGCAACGGTGCCCCGGCCATGCGTGTTAGCAAGATTCCTCCAGAATACGATCAGAGAAACGGCATTGCCAGCCAGGGAGACAACTCCAGCCAAGTGTGGCCAGGCAAGCATGCTCGCCTCAGACCCATCCCTAGACCCTACGTAAAAATGCCGGGTGGGAGGGTATGAGTTTGTACACCCAGAGCTGGGAGGAAGAGTCAGGCCGCGCCTGAGGGCCCCCTGACCAGCTAACCCCACCTAATAATCCTGCTCTAGGCCAATGGGAGACCCTGCTGAGAGAGGGGGGAGGGGAGGGGGAGAGAGAGATGGACGGGGAGGGGAAGGAGAAAGAGAAGGGAGGGGAAAGGGGAGGAGGAAGGAGGAGGGGAAGAGGGAGAGGGACACTTAGGTCCTCGAAGTCAACCTATGCCAATGAACATCAGCCAATCGTTGAACGCCTAACGGAAACCATTCGTCCAATTCGATCGAAAAGCAAATTGAAATCTAGAGTTTTGCCTGAAGTAGATACAAGATTAACCCAGCATCTTAGGCAAGCTCTGGAGTTACCTCGGGAGTTGGATTTATTTTTTTAACACTAGTCCTGGACCCTATTCCAGGAGAGTCAGATCCAGTAGCTCAGGAGTATGACCTAACATGGATGTGTTTTCCAAGAGCCCTCAGAATCTGTGGCGCGTATAGAATTGGAAGCCACCATAGGTTTAGCCAAACAGAGCCCCAACTCTAAAACACAGTTTTGAGGCCAGAAAAGGCCCCGCTGCTATTGCTAACTCAATTGTCCCTAGAGATGAACGTAGGTGATGGAGAAATGACCTAATGTGGGTTTACGGAGGCAGATGGGACTGGAGGACTACTACAATCTGAATGTGTCCCCTAAATTTCATACCAACCGCAGTTGTGCAGTGGCAGTTGGAAGGGGTGTCCCTGTGGGAGGGGTAGGGTGCGGGCAGGGAGCCCTGGATTTCCCCAGTGGGTTTCAGATCTCTGGAGTCCCAGCTAGTTACCGCCGGTCTGGCTACAAGCCCAGCTAACCCTAGGTTGCGTATTTCCCAGAGTGGTTCTTGGTCTTCCATTTTTCCCTACCATAAGCTGAAGGCACACGTGGCCCTCACCAGATGCAGTTGTTACCTCTTAGACTTTCCAACCGCCAGAACCAGGAGCCAAGATAAACCTTTTTCTTTATAAATTACTCAGCCTCTGGTATTCTGCTATGGCAACGGAAACAAACTAAAGCCAGGCACCAGGGTTCTGAAGAGGGCCGCCTCATTTTTCCGTGTGAGAAATGCACGTCTGGTGTAGCCATCTTCCCCCCCCCCCCATCTTATTTTTGGTTTAGATGGATTTTTTTTCCACCCAGAGAAGTCAGAAGTTCATTGTTTAGTGTGTTTTTTTAAATTTCAAAACAATAATTTCAAGATATCTTCGGGTTATATAAGCAAAAAGAAGGTTGGTAGGCCATGGGATGTTCCCGGTCATAAGTTCATCGTGTGTGGCATCTGTTCTCAGTAAACTGGCGGAAGAGTAGTGGATGGTGCCTATGATAAAAGTGGGGGTTCATCTGCCAGAGACTTTATACCCACCTTGTAATTATTTAATGGCGTGGACTTGTTTTTAAAGCCTTATTGAGACGTGTTTGTCCCTTCTTATCAGACATTTTGCTTTCTGCTTCATTGACTCACAGTCAACCCAGTTCCTGTCCAAAGTGTTGAACGAACAATTTAAGTTTTTAATCGCATACTGATTTGCGGAGCACGATGAAATCACACTCCGTCCTGCCCAGGACATGGATTCACACCGGAATACCGCACCCACAGTCGGGCCCGTTCGCCAGGTCGGTCTCACCAGTATCTCCATGCCTGTGTGATCCTTTCTTTGTTTACTAGTGGCCCCAAAGCGCAGGAGGTTTGAGCTGTAGAAAAATGCTGAATTATTCTCGGCAGTGTTATTTTTCTACCCACCCCAATGGTTTATGTTCTCAAACGGCCTTTATATTTTAATATAATTAAAATATACTTAATGTATTTTAAAATGTTTTTAATAGATTTAATATATTTTAGTAGATTTTAATATGCCTTAAATAGCACAGTAGCCTAACCGCTATGCTGTTAACGTACCTCCTGCTGATAATCCCGAGTTATTACTAATTTTGTGTTTCGCCTTGGCTGCCCTAGCATGAGTTGGGCAGCCCTCTGGGCCAAGCTCTCACATGGCGTTAAGTCTCTCTATCCTGCAGTCTTCTCAGGGATGATGGAGTCTCTTCTCTCCTCCACACTCTGTCAGCATAGCTGATCTTCTTTTCTCTCCTCCTGGTCCTAAGTCCAGGAATCCTAAAACCCCGCCTCTGTCTTCACTAGCTATTTGGCTGTTGGCATTTTATTTACCAATCAGAACCGACTGGAGGCGGGTTCCTAGAAGACACTCTCATGCAAGCAGTTTTTTGGGGGAACATCATTCGCATTCGTAATACAGGCAGCTACGTTGAGGAACAGGAAACAACTGGGCATAAAACATGCAAGAAGTCATTAACTAGGTACCACACCAATGCTTATGCATGTATAAAACATAGTCTATACAGGGTTCAAAAATGTCTGCCGTTTCCGGCTTCCACCAAGAGTCCTGGGGCACAAACACAGGGGTAACTGTACCATGTTGAACATCATGTAAACATTTTTTATAGATACGCAGAATTATATAACCAACGTCACAGTGTGCTTAGAGTAAATACCAACCTTCCCCCAAAGAAATCTCTGTCAGCGCTCACTGCCCCATTCCTTAGCCCCTGCTAGTCACTGATTCACTGTTAAAGAGAGAGGTTCCCCTATTGTGGACATTTCATATAGATGGAATTGTACAGCGCACCGTGACTGGCTTCTTTTGCTTAGTGTAATGTTCCCCAGGTTCGTTGTTGTGATGTGTCGATATCGCACTTCCTCCTCCTCCTTTCTTTCTTTTATCCTTTTTATTTATCACCATCAGTCATCATTTTACATGGACTGTCACTATGTAGCCCTGGCTGGAATTCACTTCTCTGCCTTCTGCGTGGACCACCAAGCCTGGGTCCATTTCTTCTCATCAACACTCTGCACGGCAGGCGTATTCTGTTGACCCAGCTACGTGTTGCCTGACAGGTTGGTTCTCCCCAGGTTTCAGCAGCATAACACTGCTGAGAACATCTATGCTGAACACATAGAGCACGTACCTGGGAAACAGACCGCCAGGCCTCTGCCTCCGGTTCCCGGGCAGCACATGGGAGTGTTTCTGTTCATCCCACACTGTTTGCCTTTATTTTTAAATCCCACTCGTTTCGCTGTAGGTTCGAAGTGGTACGTTGTGCCTTGTCCGGAGCTTTTGAACTCAGGACCTGGCATGTCCTCAGTCCGTTCTCTCGACCACTGAACCGTACATTCAGCATAACATAGGTGGTGCCCCCTATTGATTTCCATTTATCCCGTGACGAATGATGTTAACCATCTTCCCATGTACCCTTTGGCAAGTGTATAGACATCTTTGGAGGAAGGTGTCTTGAACTCAACCCATTATCAATGAAATGGCCTGTCTTTCTATTATCCTGCTATGAGTTCTTCACATGAAGACATGTATGCACATCCCTGGCCATATGTAGAATTATCAATGCTGCCTTTATCCCTGCAGATGTCAGTGTGTTCTCTTTGTCGTGTTCTTCGATCCAGAAAACCTCTTAATCATGGCGAATCACACGCTGCACTTTTTTTTCTGTTGGCCACTTTTGATGTGTTTAAAAGCTTTGCCCAATTTAAGGATGTGAAGATTTATGCCTAAATTTAGGGACATACCTTTCCTAATGCTTTTTAACAGATACAGAGGAGGGGGGGCAGATAAAGAACATTAGGGATAGTTGAAGAAGGCACAGGGAAACATTATTTTGTAAGCTTACTTAACAATTGTGTTGCTGAGATAAAGCTTGGATGCTGAGACTTTGACTTTTGGTCCACAATCGAAGCTTCCCACTTACGCTGCTTTACTGGAAACCCTCTCTCACTGTCCCCTTTGGTCAACCTCAGGAAGTAAGTAGCTAATTTTTAATCAAGGAAGTAGCTAAATGCATTGATTTTGGATTAATGGGGTCACAGTGCCAGTTTTGTGTTCACTGATTCCAAAGTATTCCCTAAGAGCTTTCCATAGGTTACAATGGCTGTACGCTCTAACAAGAAGAAACAAAACAATGCCCATGCTCCTGAGGAATTTATAATTTACCAAGAGAAAACAATAGACAGACAGACATATGGGCTAAAGTAGACATAGCTGATCAGTATTTTTTAAAAAACATTTACTTATTTTAATGCACGTGAGTCCACTGTAGCTGTCTTCAGACACACCAGAAGAGGGCATCAGATCTCATTACAGATGGTTGTGAGCCACTATGTGGCTGCTGGGATTTGAACTCAGGACCTGTGGAAGGCTCTTAACCACTGAGCCATCTCTCCAGCCCACTGATCAGTATTCATGTAAACGGTTTGTACAGGCAGACACTTTAAAACAAATAGGGAAAGTGCTGGGAGGAAACAGTTCTCAATTGGGGGAAAATCTGAGGTCATTCAGAAACAAAGCTAATGCGCTCGAGCTTAATGGATATCTTAATGGGAGTCTAGAAAACAGCCTGCGCTCAGGATCAGGCACAGCCGAGGAGAAGGGCGTGGCAGGGAAGCCGGATGGAGATCAGAGGGGCAGGAACTGGGCCGGCAGTTCCGAGAGACATGTTACCCCTGAGATATTGCTCCAGGCTGCAAAGTCCTCAGCTTAATAGCTGAGTGTGTCCGATACTGGGGCGGTTGAAAGGGATTCAGGACGGGTGCTGGTTTCTGATTGTATCAGTTACTTTTTCTCCTTGCTACAACGAAATGCTTGACGCAATCAGCTCAAAGAAAGGTTTATTTGGGCTCACAGTTTGAGGATACAGTCCGCCGGTTCAGCAGAGTCACAGTGGCCGGAACGGCGGGAGGCTGGTAACAGCGACCCATCGGTCAAGATGCAGAGAGCACTGAATCCTAGCGCATGCTCATCACCTTTCTATTCCGTCTGGAACCCCAGCCCCTGTAATCACGCTGCTCACATTTAAAGCGCATCTTCCCTTTTCAGCTAAATTGTGCTAGAGACGGCCTTACAAGCATGCTCAGAGTTTGGTTGCCATGGTGACTCTAAATCCCATCAAGTTGACTTTGGTCTTCCTAGAAACAAGGCAATATTTCTGAAATTCCGAATTCCTAGCAAGTTGGAGGAAACAAGCTGGTGCTGGCTTCACTCCGCTGCTGTCCAGCGTAAACTTAGCCCTCCTGGGTGGTGCACTAGTGTGCAAAGTAGCTATCTGCACAGTATCAGGGAAGTGCCAAGGAGGAAGGCGAAAGGCATGTGCAGGAGGAAAGGTGCATCTGAGTATTTGCTTTGCTCAAATGCACCTTTTAGTTGGGGGAGTAAGAGCAGCCACACAGCAAACTCCTTAGTCTGAGGCAGCAGGTGGGTAGGGACGGTGGCTGGCAACAAAGTTTGCTATGGCCCATTGGCCCTTTATCAGCAACCCAGGACCGTGTCAAAGAGTTTGCAGCAATGAACCGGGGGTAGGGGGTAGGGTATAAGACGTCAGAATCAGCAGGAGGCAGGCAAAACCATATATTATTTTGCAAGGAGGAGTAGAAAATATAAACCTTATTCCACTCTGGAATCTATTCTAAGAATAACGCAAAGCCAATAGTAGCTTCTTTCTAGAGCGGTGTTTAATGTGTTTGTATTTTTTGCCTGTCTATGCATGGGGCTGGGGATTTGTGCAAATGAGTTTAGATCAACAGAGGCCAGAGGAGGAGTGTCCACTGTCCTCTGAAGCCGGAGGTGGTTGCTGGGAGCTGACCTCAGGTTCCCTGGAAGATCTGACGTGTTACTGACCACCGAGACATTTCTTCCAGACCCGCTTTTAGTTTTTAGCTGTCATACAGTAAGTAGTAAGTTGTGCTTTCTTAAGGAGTCATTTTTTCAAATTGTAATAAACATGCATTTGCCCAGCCACCACCACCATGAAGGTCCTAAGCAGCGTCATGACTTCCGAGCTGTGACCACCCCTCTGTCCCCAGCCCCTGGCGACCACTGAAGAGTTCTGGGCTTCTGGGTTTCCTGTCAGTGGGACAACGGAGTCGGTACCCTCCTGCCGATGTACTGCACCCTCGAGTTATTGCGTTTTACTGTGTGTGACTTGTTCACCAGCTGAAGGAAATTTCTGTTATCTCCAGTATCGGGTGGTTATTAATAAAGCCGCTATGAACATTTCTTACAGTATTATGTAAGTAATAGTTGTCATTGCAGCTGGCCTGTGACATGAGATGTTTAGCGATATATTAATGAGCTTCCAAATAACTTACAGTTACATTTTCAGCAGCAATATATAAGCAGAAATTGGAAACATCAGATTCCCCGTGGAACACACAAGCAGTTGTGAGCTGCCCAACGTGGATACACCCTTAACCTCTCTGCCACCTGTCCTGACGTGTGACTAATGGTGTAGATATTTGTTAAAATCTGTTTATTGTATGTGTGTGTGTGTGCACGCGCGCGTGCGTTGTCTGCATAATGTCCAGTGCCACGTGAAACGCGCATGCCTAGTTCCTGAAGAGGCTAAATGTAGCATCAGATGCCCTAAGACTAGAGTCACAGAGGGCTGTGGGCCATCACTTGGATTCTGGGAATAGAACCTGGGTCCTCTGGAAAAGCAGCCAGAGCTCCTAACTGCTGAGCCATCTCTCCAGCCCAGCGAGTTTTAATTTACAAACACAATGTAGAATAATTAAATCTGTCACCTCAAACACCATCTTTTTCCCCCCACAGTGAAGGCATCTGATAGTCACTGTCTTATTCATGTTTAAGGTCTAATAACTTATGCAGCAAAACATAAAAACTGTGCGGTGTTGTCGTTAAGTCGAGGTTCTCCCTCCCCAGCCCCATCTCCTAGAAATAAGACTCAGATTCAAATTATGTTTACAAATGCCCTGGCCGTATAGCTACTCTACTCTGACTAGATCATAACTAAAGATACCCATTTATTTTAAGCTACATTCTGCCACATGGCTGGTTACCCGTGCTCAGGCGCCATGCGCCCGCCCATGTGTCCATCTCCTCGAGGACTCCGCCTCTTCCGGTCCTCTTTCTCCTCCGGATGTCCCGCCTCTATTTCCTGCCTAAGCCATAGGGCACAGCCTTTTGATTGACAGGTGAGGCATCCATACGACACACAAGAAGATCTCTCTTTAGTGTTGTTCTGGGTGACACAATGGAGAAGAAATCGTTCCTCCCGCCTAGCCAGGCTTGTGCTGTTTGACTGTCATCCCTGTGCCTCTGTGGACAGCTCTCTGCTCGCTGCTTCCGGGAGTCTCCTTGTTTAGATTGTGCGTGTTCGTGAGAACAGGCGGCATCCGTCCGTCCGTCCGTCTGTCTGTCCATCCGTCTGCACCTGATTGATTACTAAGCACAGTGCACTCCGAGGTCACCCAGGCTGTCATTCCCTGTTTTAAAAAGGCTGAGAGATATTCCGTCACACACCTGCATGTCACCGTTTCTTTTTCTTTGCATCGTACGGATTTCATTGGCCCCAGAGTTTTCTTAACTGTCCCTTAAGCAGTATGGTGAACAGCGGGGGTCGACCGGGCGTCTTGATCACACGTCATAACTCCACAAAGTTATGCTGGGTTCTGTGGAAATCCTATTTTAAGTTTTTAAAGGAGCTTTCATCATGTTTCCCATAAGGGGTTAACTACTTTGTATTCTCACCAACAGTGTGAGACGGACAATGGGGACCACTTCTGCTTGAGACACTGGGCAACGTTGTTTTAAAATATTAAACTCACTCCTGCCATCACTGGCGAGTCCTTTATGTCCTGTGCTAAGGACTCCAGGCGTTCCTGGCCCCATAAATGAGCAAAGATGCTGGGAAAGGAGTCATCTGACTCCCTAACTAGCAGCTCCTGGACCCCTCCTTGTCCCCTCTCTGTCCTGAGCAAAAGGACTGCCAGTCAACAGAAGCAACGCCACTTTGGTGCCAAGGGAAGCCATTCTGAACATGCCATAGGCTCCCGAGAAAGCTGTACAGTGAGCTTACTTGGTGTGCCAGCTCCTGAAGCAACCACAGCCAGGGCAATTTCAGCTGGTAATGGAGTTGTGGGTACCAGACTTCCAGATGACCCAACAACCATTTCCTCCTAGGTCAGAGGGGGCACACTTGCTCCTGCCTACTAGAGGGGCTGCTATGACCAGTGCTAAAGAGGCAAGTCTGTGGTGGATGCCCCCTCCACTGCACTATCTTCATTTCCCTAATGGTTGGCAATCATGAGCATTTTTCATGAATCTTCTGTCTATTCATGTGTCTTCTTTTGAACAAGGTCTCTACTCGGGTTCATCCCGGTTCGTTTTGTTGAGATGGGCATTCACTATGTAGCCCTGGATGGCCTGGAAGTCTCTCTGTAGACCAGGCTAGCCTCAGACTCAGGTCCCTTCTGCTTCTGCCTCTGGAGTTTTGTTCCGCGTTTCTGAGTTTTGTGCTTGAGCTTCTTGTCTGTTTTGAAATTTTAAAATTGCACTTATTTACTTATTTATCTGTGGGTGGGCAGGCATACTCCACACATGCATGCTGAGGCTGGAGGACAGTCTTTGGGAGTTGGTTCTCTCCACCCACCACATGGAATGGGAATTGAATGTAATTGAATTGAATGCTTGGTTGGAAGCATCTTCTACGTTATCTCCTGCCCAACCCCGCATACGGGATATTTGTTCCTTGTTTTGTTTGAAACCTAATGTTTTCCCATGGGCTCGTGTTTTAAGCAATCAGTCTTCTGGTGGTGACTGTTTTGAAGATGCTAGAACCCTTGGGATTGGGATCTGAATGGAAAACAAAGATATCTAAGGTTGGGTCACTTTTACAGGTTACTGACCTTGTCCTTAGTCTCCCCCTTCCCCTCCCTCTGCCTCTCCCCCTCCCTCTCTCTCCCCTCCCCCTTCCCTATACTCCTCCTCCCTCCCCCTCTTCCCCTCTTCCCCTCTTCCCCCTCTCCCCCTCCTCTCTCTTTCCCTCCCTCTTCCCCTCCCCCTTCCCTATGCCCCTCCTCCCTCCCCCTCCTTCCCCTCTCCCCCTCTCCCCCTCTTTCCCTTTCTCCCCTCCCCCTCCCCCTTTCTCTCTCTGAGTCAGAGACATGGCGTGGACTGTCATGATGGGCTGATCCAACTGAAACCATGAGCCAGGTCCATCCTCCCTCGCCTTAGCTCTGATTCTGGCATTTTGTTCATTACAGTGATGAGAAAGAGAACCAGTCCAACGCTGACCAGATACACGGCTTACATCCTTTCTCTCCCAGCCCATGGCAGCCCCACACTCACGCTGCTCTTCCCTCTGTCCCAGGGTTTTAGGTTGATGCACTCCCACAGAGTGTTTGAAGTCAATACAGTACCACTTGTCGATTTTCGCTTTTGTTGCCTGTGTTTGGGGGTCAAGTCCTGACACCCCCACAGCCCCCCAAAACTCACTAACCAAACCAATGTTCCTCTCAGAAGTTCAGCCCCGGAGTCTTTAAATCACTTTGAGTTAATTTTAAGCTCAGCGACAAATGAACAACATCTTTCTTCAGATTGACACTCAGTTTAACCAACGCTGTTTGTTGAGACGTCATCCTTCTTATTGTGTGTTCCCGGGGTCTTTGTGGGTTCGTCTCCTGACACTCTATCTCATTATATTAATTTACGTGTCGATTTTTCCCACTATTACGCTGCTGTGGGTCCTCCACCCACGCCTGGTTCTGTTACCTTGGCTATTCAGGGCATTTTGTGGTTTCATATGCCACTTGAATTTTACATTTATTTTATTTTATGTGCACAGGCTTTTTGTTTAGCAAGTAGGTGTGGGTGTGTGCCGTGTGTGTCTGGTGCCCTCAGAGGCCAAAAGAGGGCATCAGATACTTGGAACTGGAGTTGTAGGTAGTTGCGAGCTACCGAGTAGGTGCTGGGAATCAAACTCAGGTCCAGAGCAATAACTGCTCTTGATTGAATTCTCCAGCCTTGTGCACACCATTCTGTTTATCTTTCTCTTTTCCTGGCGTCCCAGGTGTCCCCTGAAATAAGGAACATAAAGAACCCGTGACGGTTATTCAGCGGTAACGGGATTGGAAGATGGTTTGCTCACTTTGGAAAACCACTAGCAGCTCCTCACAAGGATAAATTAGGATAAAGTTACAGACAAGATAAAATTTCATGCAAGGTCCAAACAAAAGAAATTAGAGCCCACACAGCAGTATTATTCACTATCAAAAGTGAGTTCAACGGAAATACCCAAAAATTGATGGATGGAAAAATACAATGTGGTATGTCTGTCAATGGAATAGTGTTGGGCCGTATAGTGGTGATGATGGTGATGGTGGTGATAATGGTGATAATGGTGATGATGATGATGATGATGATGGTGATGATGGTGGTGATGGTGGTGATGGTGATGGTGGTGATGGTGGTGATGGTGGTGGTGGAGATGATGGTGATGGTGGTGATGGTGGTGATGGTGATGGTGCTGATGGTGCTGATGGTGGTGATGGTGATGGTGGTGATGATGGTGATGATGGTGATGATGGTGATAGTGATGATGGTGATGGTGGTGATGGTGGTGGTGGAGATGATGGTGATGGTGATGGTGGTGATGATGGTGATGATGGTGATGATGGTGATGGTGATGGTGGTGATGGTGGTGGTGGTGATGATGGTGATGATGGTGATAGTGATGATGGTGATGATGGTGGTGATGGTGATGGTGGTGGTGATGGTGGTGGTGGTGATGATGGTGATGGTGGTGATGATGGTGATGGTGGTGATGGTGATGGTGGTGATGGTGGTGATGGTGGTGGTGATGGTGGTGATGGTGGTGATGGTGGTGGTGGTGATGATGGTGATGGTGGTGGTGGTGGTGGTGATGGTGGTGGTGATGGTGATGGTGGTGATGGTGGTGGTGATGGTGGTGATGGTGGTGGTGGTGATGATGGTGATGATGGTGATGATGGTGATGGTGGTGATGGTGGTGGTGGTGATGGTGGTGGTGGTGGTGGTGATGGTGGTGGTGATGGTGATGGTGGTGTTGGTGATAAGCAGCAGCAGCAGCAGCAGCAGCAATAATGAAGTGCTACCACACAAATAAAAAGTGGAAAACAACATGAAATAGCATCATAAAGACCACACGTTGTATTTATATAGAATGTTAACAAATCTACACAGATAATAAAAAAGTGGTTCTTCCTTAGGGTTGGGCACTGGAGGGCTATGCTGCTTTTGGTACTGAGCTTTCAGGGGTGATAAAGTGCTCTAAGGATGTATCATGATAATAATTGTGACATGCACTACAAGCCGGTGGCTTGTACGCTGTAAACGCGCCCATTGTTTGCTATATGAAATTATCTTAATAACGTTGCCTTCAAAAATATTTAAGTATACCACATAAGAACGCATAACGATTTGTGTGCTGTCAGGACCACACAGAGCAGCCCAGAGCGCTGAGGGGTGTCACGCTGCCGACAGGGTCGCTGCTCAGCAGGAAAGGTTCCTGGTCTCTCTTCACACATCCTCATCGAGATGGTGTCTGTCCCGGGTTTGGAAGAATCGCCACAAAATCCAACAGCTCACCAGCTCCGCGAGACAACCTGCTGTGCACCGCATCGAGTTTGCTCGTGTTTTCTTGCCTTCCATCCCAGATATACGGGCTAAAAAAAATTAACAGCAAAACATCACAAGATGTGCGCGAGTTCGAAAACCCTCTTTCCTGCCTCCGCGAACCCAACACTCCTGCTCTCGCGTGTTGTGACAGTCACTTGTCTTCGTCTCCAAGCCTTGAAACCGATCAATCTGAGAGATGAGAGACTTCAAAGGGCCACGTGCCCCCGGGAAACAGTCCCCAGAAGGCCTCTTCAGCGTCGTTCTCTTTCAGAACTGACAATCGATTGCTGCACCGCTGTACGGGACACCGGGTGGCGTTATGGCTTCTGAATACGCTGCAGAGAAAGGCGATTGAGTGCCCAAATACCGTGGGGTCTTCTGTATGCAGAAATCAAAACTCAGGCCCACCTTCACTAACCTTGGGGTGTGAAAGAAAGACATACGTAAGCCCGTGCCCCAGGACAAAGCACATACTTCCTAGAAAGCATTGGACTGTTTCTGCTCCCCAAACCTGACTCCTGGCCCCTGCAGAAGGCTCCTCAGCTTAGAGCTTCAGCTCCGCTGAGATGTAGGTTAACCTGACATCCCTCAGAACCATTCAACACCCCATCTCCGGGCAGGGCAGCCCCCCTGACCAGGGTGTATTCCCTCAGGATTTCTATCTCCGTTGAGATTGTTTGAGCCCATTACCCTAATTAGAACTTTCTCATTTTCTCTCAGATCTGCCTTTTCCCTTCCAGTTTGCAGCCAGTACTAAAAGGATTGTGTGTCTCTGTCTCATTCTTCATCTTTAGTCAAAGATGATTATGTCTTTACACCCTTCACCTTGATGGTGGTGCTTTTCTTCCTCCTATGTGTGTATGACTTAATAATATCTAAATATCAAACATAACTAAATTGAGAAAATGCCTCTATAAGATCCGGCTGTAGGGCATTTTTAAAATTAGTGACTGATGTGGGAGGGCACAGCCCATTTGAGATGGTGCCGTTCTTGGGCTGGTGGTCCTGGGTTTTATAAGAAAGCAGACTGAGCAAGCCGTGATGAGCAAGTCAGTGAGCAGCATCCCTCCATGGCCTCTGCATCAGCTCCTCCTCCAGGATCCTTCCCTGTTTGCGTTCCATCGATGATGGACAGAGACATGGACGTGTAAGCCAGATAGAGCCTTCCCACCTCAAGTTGCTTTGGTCATGGTGTTTCGTTGCAGTACCAGAAACGCTAAGACGTGAACCAAGGTGTATCCCAAGCCGTTATGACTGCCGCTCCCTACTCAGACTTTCAACAGCATTTTCATACCTTTTCTTGGTAATAAAATAGGATAATTAATAAATTATTCTCTTAATTAATCCTTTTCATATCAACCAATGATTAACTTAGCAGCAATTGTTGTTTTCCTTCTCCTTAAAAGATATCATGGAATGTTGCGTTTTGTTTTGCATGTACTTTTCGCTCATGGTAACTATTAGGTTTTCAATGCATACTGTCAAGCCCTTGAAAAAATCAAGTACTGACTAAAAAATATATTCACATAGTTTTATGTAAAAATTATTTTAATATCTGAAAAAACAGTACTGACAAAAATGTATAATTTTAAGCAAAAAATGTTTAAAATCTGTATATTTATCTTTGTTTTGTAAAATAAAGTCGTTTTTAAAAAAAGATATCATGGAAGAAAATTATAGGATGAGAGAAAGTGAGACAGGAAACAACCAGGCATCTAAGAACACTTAAGACATGTAGAAGATCTCAATTAAAACAGCCAATCGAGTGCCTGTGTGTCCCGGACGCCCTACGGCCATCCATATAACCTCTTTACCAAGCATCCCGGAACAGGTTTTGCTATTACCCCATCACTAAATAAAGTTTTTGCAAAGATCCGTGACTTGACAGTGTCTCTGCTCTGGCGATCCTGTGTTCGCGTTCGTAATGAGGCCACTAGGCCCTTAACAGCCCCCACCACAACCCCCACGACCTAACAGAGAATCAAAGGTTACAGGCAGAAATAAAATGGAAGGGGAGGGGGTGGCGGTTTCGGCGCTGGAGAAATGGCGGAGCAGTTACGAGCCCTTGGTGCTTTTCTAGGTTGGCACTAGGTAAGAAAGCCCACGATGCTGGTTGCTTGGTTTTCTTGCCTCCTCCCTGCCGCCCACCCACAGGAGAGCTGTTCTCCAGAGGGCTGAGAAACTTACCTGACAGCATCATTCACCACGATATCCCTACAGTCAGCAGGGTTTCCAGCTATGGCCGGGGATGTGGCCCAGCTGGTCAAGTACGTCTGCATGAACACACACCTAGGCTCAGAAAACCAGGTGTCGGGACCTTACATGGTGACAGTGATGTTACACTGAAGAGACCAGGGGAGCTTTAGAGATTGAAACTGCACCCTGAAGCGCCATTCAGGCGCCTCTTCTCCACTCTGATTGGCCCACAATTGCAACCAGTGGATCCTGGGAGGGGAGAGGGGAAGCCGAGTACCAGACTCTCAGGAGGCATCTTCAGTGAGGCAACAGGGAACAGGGCTATTTAACCTCTGGAGGTGAGTAGCAGGGTGGAGTGGGGGTCGGGGGAGGGGGGTGTGAGCATCCAACATTGTCTGGGCCAGGGAGCTGGAGATGCCTTACTAGCAAAAGCAGGAATTCCAGATTCTGTTGGACATGACCTCAGAAGGGGAGAGGAAGTTTACCCTGGCTACTGGGCTACAATGACCTCCTCCGAGGGGGCAGGGATGAGAGCTCAAGGCTATGTGGGTTGGGACACACAGGCCCCGGGGAGGGCTCGATCCTACTCCCGCTGATCCTAGGGTGAGATTTCTGGGCTTTGGACATGACTGGATCCCATTCTTGCTCTAGATCTGCTCCCCACCCCCTCTCATCCCCCCCCCCCAAGAATGTGCAGACAACAGGCGTAAAGAGAGAAAAGGCAGCAAAGTTTAAGCAGACAGGAAGTAGGTGGCTGCCGGGAAAGATGCCCTGCCTCTAGTATTGTTCAGAAGCTGTGGTTCTGTGGACACATAAAAAAAGCATCTTACCCCTTTTTTTCTCTCCATCATATAGAGATTGGAAATGGAACTTTACCAGGTCTGCTTGTGGCTCAGCGTGGTTGGGGACAGTATGGGAGAGCAGGACCTGGACTTCTCCCACCCTGTTTGTCACGTCAACAAGTCTGTTTTATCTTCTGTGCCCACGTGCTTTCAACGGGGACAGGTCTCGACTTCTTGCCTTATTTCTTCTACGTGACAATTACATTTTTTTGTCGTTTCTTTAGATTCCAACTTTCATGTTTAAAAAGGAAGCATTTCTTTAACTTCTCAAATGCGCTTTCCCTTCAGAGATCTGATACCTGCAGCATATTCAGGTTTTCAAACATAAAGGCATATCCTTTTAAGAGCACCTCTGAATTAGTCTTTCACGGACGCATCTGCAGGACATGTTTACAATTATGTCAAAACCACAACGAGGCCATGTTTAATGAGATGGAAATGGGGCAAATTTATTTCAGCTTCAAGGTAGAAGAAATCTCTTTCGATCCCTGGGATGGCATGCTAAACTTTAAGAATCAATCAAAGCAAACGGAATAGCTGTAAAATATTCTGAACTGCATTCAAAAAAGGCAATTACTAAAATCCAGGGCAGCCTTATCAAGCAGACTCACACAGCGCGATCGGCCGCTGGCCGGCTTGGTCTCGCTCCTCGGTTCTTTTAGATCGAAAGACCAATCCATGCCTCTCTTTGTTACCCTGGGATTAAATACACATTTCCTTACAGACCACATGGCTTATTTCCATATAAAAGGCAAACCCGAGCAATCCATTACCTATCATATTCTGATCAACGGACGTTTCATTTTATCTTCACTGGTAATAGGGACTGTTTGTTCTCAAAGCTTCAGAAACTTTGTGATTAGCCAGTGCTGACGCGGTGTTAGAGGCTGAGTTCCTGTTATATGGAACCCTAAGGTGATAAGATTGAATGGGGATAAATGACGTTGACCCCGGGTCCATTCCTTCTTAAGGAACCATAGCAAAGTAAACACATTGGTGTTGTCTGAGTAAAAACTTTGCTAGTTAAGCTCAAAGCCTGACACACTTCTGTGTAAAACAGCATGGTTTCCTGAGATGTGGCTCTCGCTGCCTCCCACATTTTGTTGATCCAGACTGTATCCATTGATTGACAATAGTGGTCCACTTCACAGTTCACCTCCGTGAAACAGAATTACTCATATGGCCGTGTCCGGATTTGAAAAGTCCCAACCAGAACCCATCATTTCCTCACAGGTGGACTCCATGATTTTAGGAACTTTCTGTCGCTTAACTTTTTTTGCTTCTTTTTGTTGAGACAGTGAGGACTCTTTTTGGTCACGTAAAACCACTCGCTCTTTCTTAAGTGGAAGCACAAGGAAGTTTGGTTGCTGTGGGGAGATGTGAACATGGGCAGAAGACTGGTTATAAATCCGGGGTAGCCAGAGGTTAGCTGCGCCAGTTACTAAACTATTATTATTTCAAGACACTGAGAGTCTCCGGCTGGAAGGCTTGGCTGAGAAGAGCATGTGTGTTTATTTCATGCAGCACTGGGGTGTGTCGCCCACACAGTTCATACTTGAGAGCTGTGCAGTTTACAGTTTTGTGTTGGGCACATTTATAGTTATCGTGGGTCACATGCCCCAAACCACAGGCTCAAGCCCCCAGAGTAAATATGCCGGTGCTAGAAAGCTCAACCTAGCTCTCTTGGTAATTAACAGAATACACAGAAACAGATTCTTCAGGGACACGCAGATCCTGGACAGTACTGGTAACTTGATATCATTACACATTATGGTAACACAATGGACATTCTTTTTAAGAGCATATGGCCGAGACTTGCTTAGCCATGTGAAAGGAACCATGTGACATGATTTCCTGGACCTGAAATAGAATCATCAGGGCTACTTCATGCTCCTCCTTCAAGAAATATTCTTCAAGAAAATTTCTTCAAGAAATATTCAAGGTTATCAAAAAATATTCTCTCTGCCAAGGCTATTGGGGAATGTTCTCCCTGCCAAGATTAATGACTTTCATGGTAATCAGAGACAGCATGAGTCTGAGAGTTGAAGGTGTGTCTATGTCCTTAGTTGTGACCTTCAGGACAGCCCTTAAGGCTGTGGGAAAGAACTCTGAAATTGTGAGTTCAAAATTACATAACTTCTCAGTTACACAAAATGTTAGGATGTGATATGAATTATCTGAGGGGCTTCATGGGCCTGAAAGAACAAAGACAGCTGCACTATGAGCCAGGTTGTCAGAAAAATACAAAGGTAGGTAGATTCCTGAGTTCAGGGTCAGCCTGGGACAGAACTAGTTTAGGCCCAGGAGCAGTGGGGATCCCACCCAGCTAGGTTATCGTCTATGTTTACAAAGGCAGGTAGATCTCTAAATTCATTGGGCACTGCTTTAAAAAGTGTGTTTGCCAGTCTTTTTCTAAAAATCAGAGGGCTGGGGTCACAGAATGCAGATTTCTGGGATGATCAAAAGAGAACCTGGAGTAAATGACTGAATTTATATATAAATAAAAGGCTGGGCCTTGGTCTTTGAGAGCTGAGTGTAGATTGTCCTGAAGCTGTATTTTAATGTTATTTCCACTTCCCCCAAGAACCTTCCCATTTTAAATAAAGGAAAGCCAGTGACTGGGCAGGGTGAGAGAGGTAGAGAGGGCTGAGAGGTCTGAGGAGGTCAGAGGACAGAGGGTGAAGGTCCTGGCAACATGGAGGTTCCCAAGGACCAGCTGGACACAGGTGGGGTTGATTGGTATTAAATAGTTATGAACATCAAGGATTTTATAGGTCTAATATCTCATATAAAAGGGCAGTTTGTATCTTTGTCTATTTGATGTAATCTTGTTGTGTAGAGAGTTTGTGGATTGAGAGTTGAACATATAAACCTGTATGAAAAGCTATTGGGCTGTAGAGTTGTATTTATGTGAAATTTTGGGGTAGAGAAACATCCTGAGACAGAGGCAGAGAACAGGCGGTAGAAAACCTCCAGGGAAGGGAGTTTTGCAGACAAGTTGGGCTGTGGTGGCAGCTCAGATGGGGCTCCAGAGGTATGTGAGGCTCCGTATCAGAGTTGGGCCTTAGGAGTAAGACCTCAGGGCCAATAAAGAGATAAACCATTTTTTGTATTTTTTAATATTTACTGCAACAGCTGAGCTGTCTGGATGAGCCGCCTAGAGATCTCCAGAGAAAGCTGTCTCAAGCAGAACACAGGCTGTCAGCTTAGACCCACGATATTTTGCCACTCCCAAACATCTGTTTTCTCTCTCAGCTTATATAGGAACCCCTCTATAAGCCAAGGCTGGTCCTTGGCAGCATATGGCACAGTAACCATGATATAATAGATTTTGGCTATAAACAAGCTTTACCGACTTTACAAGGACTGAAATTATGCCTTATGTATTCTCTGAGCATGTAAAGGTTAAACTAGAATAACAGTTATCTTGGAAAAGCATGAAGCATTTGGAAATTAAGCCTGCAAATATTTGGAAAATAAACATCCCATTACTCCCTCCAGCATTACTTGTTGGGTAACGAGGCAGTTCCAGGGGACTTGAGAGGTATTGGGGAGAATATGCCAAATGGAACCGAAGTTATTTATCTGCCCAAGGAACCAAACCTTCAGTTCCTTGCTCTGCATGCTTGAGGGTCTGTTTCATGTACTTCTGTGAAGAAGAAAAAACAGCTCAGTAATGACTTCACTGCCTTTTATTTAAGCAATTCTGTTTAAGGACATTTCAAACATAAACATGTCTGATATTTTGTGTTATATTTCTCATTTCTGGTCCCTTCAGTCGCCTGTTTCCAGTTTGACTTTGCTTACCTGAAGGGATTCCTCTCACATTCCCTGTGGTGAGAACCCGCTGTTAGTAGAATCCCTCAGACCTCACCTGTCTGGGAAGTTTATCTCTTGCTTCTTCCACATGTTTACTCCTGAGCCGCAGACTCTGGGTGCGAATCCCACCGCCTTCTGACTTCTAGGTTCCCTTGAGAAGCCTGCTTTCAGGCTCCAGTCTCCCTGTGCCCTACTTCAGTGGCGACTCTGAGAACATTGCTGTGTATTGCTAGTTTTAAGAAGGCATCACCCGTTTTCTCTTTGTGTGTGTTTTTCCTCGTGTTTCTTGCGATTTGGAGTTTATTCCATCTCTTTGATCGGATACATTGTTTTTCCCATAAAATTTGGACTTCTGACTATTCCTTCTTAGAATACTCTTTCTCCATACATTCTTTAGAAACTCAAAAATACATGTGTGGGGTGTTATAAAAAGCCTTTGCACGACTCAGTGATGTTCTGTTCTGTCTTGTTTTTACAGTCGAACACTCTCTGTGTCTCTGTCTCTCTCTCTACCTCTCCCCATTCTTTCTATTTCTGTCAAATTGATTCATCTCCTCCCCCCCCCTTTTTTGTATCCAATTTAGTTATTAAGACTACCTAGTATATTTTTTTATTTCTAAAATTAAGTCCTGGGTCATCTTACGTTTTCCCATGTATCTGCATGACACAGTCTTTACAGTCTGAAACACAAAATAGATTTATGATTGCTATAATATCCTTGTCTCGTATCATCCCAAGGTCTCATTTATAGATTTAATTTTCACTCCCATTTTAAGTGGTATTTTGTGTGCTTTGCATGACTGACGATTTTGATTGAATGCAAGACGTAGTGAATTTCACTAGTTTTGGTTTGCAGAGGTCTTCTAATATAACCGTTTGTTCGTGAGCTTTGCCACGAGGATGAGATTCAGTAACCTGGCAACCGTTTGATGCTACTAAGCTTTGCTTGGCAAATCACGGGCAGTGAAGCTGACTCCTTTGAATACTCTGTGTTCTAAGGCTTTCCCACCCTGGCCCGAGGGCATATGAACCTTTGCTCCTGTCTGTGTGACCACTGGGGTGTTCTGCTGTCTATGGGTCACATTCTCTCCCGGCTTCATGTTCAATCAGCTCCTGTCACAACGTCTCAGGACAGCAGCCTCCCGGCCTCTTGAAGTCTTCTTCCCTCAGGTCTTTTCTCTCGGCTATGCAGCCTTAGAAGTCCTGGCCACCTGCAGTGACTTCCCTGATGGCTTCTCTCCCAGCCGGAACCACTGGGTCTCAGCTGGGCTCCTTAGGTGAGAAAACTTTCCAGGTCACAAGCCTGAGTGAGCAGGTTCATCTCACTTAGGGACGTCACTGCCCTGTGCTCACGATGTCACCACTGTCCTCAGTCTGAATAGCTCTGCTCATAGATTCTTGCTTCTTAGATGGTTGGCCCGAGAGAGCAAAGTCAGTCTCTGTTACTTGACCATAGCCGGAAGTGGAGATCTGATTATTTTAAGCTGAAAAAATACTTGAATATGGTAAAACCAAAATATTAAAAAAAGACAAAAAGCAAGTCCCCCTAAAATGTCACATCACTAGTCATCCCGAATTTCCTGTTTAAGATTTTCTGACTTCTGTCATAATAACCAAGCTGTAATGAATGAATATTACCATACATACATTTTGTTATTATAGACAGTGCTGTAATCAATATTTTCATACGTACATTTTGGGTAGATGTGTGATAACCCTTTTGCTTTGTCTAGTCAGGATTCCCTCACAAGATGCCAAAGGCTGTATAACTCGTAGACCATAAAAATTTATTTCTCACATTTCGTAGAAATGGTAATTTCTTGTGAAATCAAGAGATTGTGAAAAAAAAAATCAAGATGCCAGCAGATTTAGTAAGTGGTAAGGATATATATATATATATATATATATATATATATATATATATATATATATCTTGGCTCATATGTGATGACTGTTTGTATTCTCTGGTAGTAGGTAAGAGTCTATCTTCCAGGAGGCTTTTTCATACGGGCACCAATTTTACACAAGAAGGGTCCACCTCTACAACCAAGTCACCCCCCCCCATGGGCCTCAGCTCCTAATCCCATGGGGATTGGGATATTTGACCATTGGATATTTACAGGGCAAGCTCCCAGAGTTAAAATCACTGACCAAGAGGAGTATGCATTAAAAAAAAAAAAAAGCCATAGTTAAGTTGTTAAGTTGTCCTCAGGAGAAGCCGTGCCTACTTACCTGGGTTAAGACAGGAAGTACTTACTGTTGCAGGAACTAGAAGGCAGAAATAGCAGTGCAGTGGTCTGAGCATTGGCAGGATGAACTGTGCTTCCCTAATACTTAGAAAGTCACAAAGAGACAAGAGAGAAAGGAAACACGGACTTCAGGTCATGGGCTGTCAGTAAGGTTATTGTCCTGGTCTCTTTTCTGTCGCTGAGATGAAACACCAAGATAAGAAAGCGAGTTAGGGAGGAGAGGTTTATTTGAGCTTACAATTCCAGCTGACAGCCCATCACTGGTGGGTAGGACAGGCAGCAGAAACTTATATCAACTAGTCACGTCACACCCATAGTCAAGAGCCGAGAGAGTTCATGTATGCGTGCTTACTACTTAGCTTACATCCTCTACTTCTATAAAACTTGGGACCCAAATTTAGAAAACGGCACCACCCATTTTTAGCCTGGGTATTCCTGCACCAAGTAGAATTCAACATTATCCCCCACAGACATCCCCATACTCAACTTGACTTAGACAGTTCCTCATGGACATTCTCTTCCCACATGACTGTAGCTGGTATTAACTAAAACTAACCACAGCTATATTTATGATAAAAAGTATAAAAGACAAATGATCTTCTCTTAAGTTTCAAGGTTATTCATGTTGGACAAGAAATTTCTCACACCATCATGACTTTACTGTATGTAGAATAGTGCGTATGAAATTGTACCATAAAAGGAGGGGGAAAGTCAGTCAGAAAGCCAACAAATGGAGCTGGAGACAAATAGCTCAGTGGTTAGGAACCCTAGCTGTTGTTGCAGAGGACCTAGGTTCAATTCCCAGCATGCATGCACATGGTCTCTTACAACCATCTGTAACTCCAGTCTTTGGGGAGCCAATGCCTTCCTCTGGCCTCCCAGGGCACTGGCCACACAAGGATGCTCAGATATACATGCGAACAAACACCCATGCACATAAAATAAGTATTTCGAGGTTCTGACCATTTGGGATCTTACGGCTCCAACGCCCTTGTCTGGTCTCTGAGGGCACCTGCATACCTGTGTGAGCTTCAAAAAAGAATGTCATGGATGTCAAAGACTAGCTTTGACAATCAGCGTGCTCAGAGGCAGACAGCGAGGGTCAGTCGCACTAAGAGGAGCTGATGGGGTTGGTCCAGATAGCGACCAACAGGGGCTGCTGCATGAGAGAAATGAGTCATCTGACTTTTCTCCGAGGGAACAAAGCTTGATTCATTGGGGCTGGCATTCCCTGTGGCCAGCAAAAGACTCAAAAGCTTTTTAACTCTTCAGAGCTGGCTAGAAAGAAAAGGAAAGAGAGAATTTACACACACACACACACACATGTACACTGAGTGAATCAAGCAAAAAACAGACTCCAACAATCTCACACATACAAATACATACATACATATGTACAGACATAATTACATATACATACACACGTACATATATGTCATATACACATATTCACACACTGAATGGCTGGAGCAAACTCCTAAAGCAGGCTCCAAGAATTTCACACACACACACAGGAGCACACACATACACACACACAGTTGGTGAATGGAACAAGCTCCAACAACAACCCCCACAAGCTTTACATACACACATACATGCAGATTTGATGGACGGGACAGAGTTCTAACGACTTTATTCTTCTCCCGTAGCTTATAAATCACAGCAAAACCTTCCAAACAGTTCAAAATTTCAGTGTGGTTACGATTTAGTCTTCTCCTCGTGAGTACCTACGGCAAACAGTGTTCCCACAATACTTTCCCAGGAAATAAACATCATATAGTACTGGTACATTTGTACATTTGACCATGTACATAGTACATGTAATTTGTATATAACTAAGCGACATGTTGTAAATTAACAAAATTTAAGTGAGCAAGATGGGTTTCTCAGCCAGTTTCTCTCACTGCCAGGCAGAGATTTGTGATTACAAAGAAAGCAGCCTTTTATCACCTTCCTTTAAAAGAATCACAAATTTACATAAGAATCAGTCATATCTACTTTAAATCCTCAGAATTCATTTCTACTTATTAAATCATATCAGGAAGCTGAGGGGGAAAAAATGGGCTTAAGAACTCGGTCATCACGAGTCCCGCCTCAGTGAGAGTCACGTGAGCCAGAGCTGCCATTTTCTTGTCCCCAAACTTCTCTATTGAGAGTGTGCCTTTCTGAACTTCAAATTATTCCCTGAGATTTCCTACATCGGAGCCACTGGCAGAAGCAACTCAGCCTAGCTTCACTAACGATGTTATTTTTCCAAACGCTCTCTAAGGACAGTGGTCATTGCTGACAACCTACACCTCCTGGTTCTTTCCTAGGGTGGTGTCTGGATCATTAATCTGCTCCAGCAGCGATGCTTGAAGGACGCCAAGCACTGTCATTGTGTGTGACCAAGACACTGCCTAGTGAGGGACTGGATTTTCATATAACTCTTAGCTTGGGAGGAATGTGAGGGTAGCAAGCAGGGCGGAGCTCCACAACAGCATCAGGTCCTCAGGACACGTGGTCCTTGGGGTTCAGCGCTCCAAGGCTCACCCATGTAGCTGTGGTAACCAGTGGACGGCGGCCCATCAGTTCTAAAGCCACTGTTGCTCCTCCTGCACACACACACACACACACACACACACACACACACACACACACACATTAAATCCAAATAAGCACACCACCACTTGTTTGGAGATGGGTAAGAGGGGCAGAGCGGGAGAAGTAAAAAAGACTGGGGACATTTTGAAAGGTGATAGACCATGTCCATGACTTCAGCGCACAAGTTCCATTGATGAATAAAATCACTAAGGTACAATTCTAGAATTGTACACTTTGGACAGATGCGGGTCACTATATGTCATTTACGTCTCAATATAGCATTAAAATAGTTACAGTATTTTTACCGAAAGCAAACAAAAGAGGAAGAGTTTCTTTGCGCTCACAGGGAGATGATCTGTCACAGCAAGGGAAGGAGCCTGAGGTGACTGGTCAGGAAGAAGAGACAGGGAAATGCTGGTGCTTACATTTTCTCCTTTTTATTCGGTCCTGGAAGAATAGGGCTTCCCACATTCAGGGTGGGTTTCCTCGCCTCCGAGATGACTCTTAATCCAGTCAAGTTAACAATAGAGATGAGCCATCATGTTTACTAACAAACCATCTGGGGGGGGGGGGGAATAATAAAATAGAGTTCTGGAATTTGATTAGAAAGATCAAGTTCAAAATATGACTCCTTCCTAGTTAGCAGGATGCACACTCCTTCCTTGCTCTCTTCAGCCTGAGATGGGCTTGCCTAAATGAGCCACCAACAAGGTGGCTCAGCTTTGATGCCCCGCCCCTCACTCCGCCTACCCAGCTTCCATGCCCCGCCCCTCACCCCGCCTACCCAGCTTCCATGCCCCGCCCTTCACCCCCGCCTACCCAGCTTCCATGCCCCACCCTCGCCCCGCCCACCCAGCATCCATGTTCCACCCTCGCCCCGCCTACCCAGCTTCCATGCCCTACCCTCGCCCCGCCTACCCAGCTTCCATGCCCTACCCTCGCCCCGCCTACCCAGCTTCCATGCCCCGCCCTTCACCCCGCCTACCCAGCTTCCATGCCCCGCCCTTCACCCCGCCTACCCAGTTTCCATGCCCTACCCTCGCCCCGCCCACCCAGCTTCCATGCCCCGCCCCTCACCCCGCCTACCCAGCTTCCATGCCCCACCCCTCGCCCCGCCTACCCAGCTTCTATGCCCCACCCCTCGCTCCGCCTACCCAGCTCCAACTGCTCCTTCGGCTGATGATATTGAAATATCTACCATCTATCTGATCCTAATCTGATTTCCACCTCGTTTCACATACCCTCAGAGCTTCCCGATCTGCAGTTCTTTGTCCTCAAGAACTCAGGGTGGCAGACGTGGAGTGGGCTTTGTTTTCACTCACTAGCATACCTGTGAACTAAATTAGGGGGAATTGTGGGGTATCTTCGACAGCCTATGATGTCTCATGTGCATGTCTCATGGTGACCGGACTGTCTTTATGGACCCTTAAGAACCACTGGAAACTCCGAGAAAGGCCAGAAAATGCCAGAAAACGAGACCTAGGAAGAAAGTAGGTTCCAGCTACCCTCGCAGACAGCTTCTCTTGAACTCTGATTTGCTGTAATTTGATGCTCTGAAATTGAAAGGCATTAAAAGAAACTCACTTTTGCTTAATGTCTAGGGCCTGCACTTATTCACGTTCCTTTTGGTCTGGCTATATTTATAAAGTTCTGAGGCTAAAAGGAAATAAATTGTGCCTAATTTACATGAAGACAGAGGCCTGTGAAGAAAGGCTTTCATCTGAGTGCATGAAGTATTGCAGACAGAAACCGAAGTACATACATGCAATTATTTTATTTATTACGGACTCCTACTTATTGAAGAAGAAAAGAAAAAAAAACCTAAAACACTTCTGAGCTTTTTACTCCTGCTCAGTGCACTACAGAAAAATCAGAACCACTTAGGGAAGAAAGTGTTCTGTGTGCTGCTTTGTCTATGAGCTGCCCCTCAGCGGGTCCTTCATGTTCAATAACAGAAGAGCAATTGCCCACCCTGTAAGAAGTCTGGAGCTGACACAACCTTATTGTCTAAGAGTATTCAAGCTCCCAGTACCCGGTTTGGAGAGCTGAAGTTAGATGAAGCTCCTTGTCCGGTCAGGTTCCTTTCTCATTGATTCTGTCCCAAGTCAGGAGTTCCCACATCCACGGCCATTAGCAGAGAGTCTGAGAGATTAGAGACGGGTATCCAGCACATGAGCATAGGGCACTCGATCGTCCGTGAAATATGAGTTTATTGTCCTTGTTCTGTTAAATAAAAAGTGCTTATAGGGATGGACCTAGAAAGTCGAGTCGGAGGCAGGGCCACAGGACGGCCTCTGGAAAGTAAGGAGCCAAAAGAAAATGAGATAAGGAGACGAAGATGTGGAAGTAGTAATGTCTACTGTGAAGCCTGTTCTGTGAGAGTCACACTCATGCACAGAGGCGTACACACAGACACATGTCCACACAGACACATGTGCACACACACATCATACATGCATACACACTTACTTGGAGGGCTGAGAAGAGAGGGATGGAGGGCTGAGGAGAGAGAGATGGAGGGCAGAGGAGAGAGATGGAGGGCTGAGGAGAGAGGGATGGAGGACTGAGGAGAGATGGAGGGCTGAGGAGAGAGGGATGGAGGGCTGAGGAGAGAGATGGAGGGCTGAGGAAAGAGGGATGGAGGACTGAGGAGAGATGGAGGGCTGAGGAGAGAGGGATGGAGGGCTGAGGAGAGAGGGATGGAGGGCTGAGGAGAAAGGGATGGACGGCTGAGGAGAGAGATGGAGGACTGAGGAGAGATGGATGGTTGGCTGAGGAGAGAGGGATGGAGGGCTGAGGAGAGATGGATGGAGGGCTGAGGAGAAAGGGATGGAGGGCTGAGGAGAGAGGGATGGAGGGCTGAGGAGAAAGGGATGGAGGGCTGAGGAGAGAGATGGAGGGCTGAGGAGAAAGGGATGGAGGGCTGAGGAGAAAGGGATGGAGGGCTGAGGAGAGAGGGATGGAGGACTGAGGAGAGATGGATGGAGGGCTGAGGAGAAAGGGATGGAGGGCTGAGGAGAGAGAGATGGAGGGCTGAGGAGAGAGGGATGGAGGGCTGAGGAGAGAGAGATGGAGGGCTGAGGAGAGAGGGATGGAGGACTGAGGAGAGATGGATAGAGGGCTGAGGAGAAAGGGATGGAGGGCTGAGGAGAGAGAGATGGAGGGCTGAGGAGAGAGGGATGGAGGGCTGAGGAGAGAGAGATGGAGGGCTGAGGAGAGAGGGATGGAGGGCTGAGGAGAGAGGGATGGGGGCTGAGGAGAGAGATGGAGGGCTGAGGAGAGAGGGATGGAGGACTGAGGAGAGATGGAGGGCTGAGGAGAGAGGGATGGAGGGCTGAGGAGAGAGGGATGGAGGGCTGAGGAGAGAGAGATGGAGGGCTGAGGAGAGAGGGATGGAGGACTGAGGAGAGAGGGATGGAGGGCTGAGGAGAGAGGGATGGAGGGCTGAGGAGAGAGAGATGGAGGGCTGAGGAGAGAGGGATGGAGGACTGAGGAGAGATGGATAGAGGGCTGAGGAGAAAGGGATGGAGGGCTGAGGAGAGAGAGATGGAGGGCTGAGGAGAGAGGGATGGAGGGCTGAGGAGAGAGGGATGGAGGGCTGAGGAGAGAGGGATCGAGGGCTGAGGAGAGAGATGGAGGGCTGAGGGGAGAGATGGAGGGCTGAGGAGAGAGGGATGGAGGGCTGAGGAGAGAGAGATGGAGGGCTGAGGAGAGAGCGATGGAGGGCTGAGGAGAGAGGGATGGGGGCTGAGGAGAGAGATGGAGGGCTGAGGAGAGAGGGATGGAGGACTGAGGAGAGATGGAGGGCTGAGGAGAGAGGGATGGAGGGCTGAGGAGAGAGGGATGGAGGGCTGAGGAGAGAGAGATGGAGGGCTGAGGAGAGAGGGATGGAGGGCTGAGGAGAGAGGGATGGAGGACTGAGGAGAGAGGAATGGAGGGCTGAGGAGAGAGAGATGGAGGGCTGAGGAGAGAGGGATGGAGGACTGAGGAGAGAGGGATGGAGGGCTGAGGAGAGAGGGATGGAGGGCTGAGGAGAGAGATGGAGGGCTGAGGAGAGAGTGATGGAGGGCTGAGGAGAGAGGGATGGAGGGCTGAGGAGAGAGGGATGGAGGGCTGAGGAGAGAGGGATGGAGGGCTGAGGAGAGAGGAATGGAGGGCTGAGGAGAGAGGGATGGAGGGCTGAGGAGAGAGGGATGGAGGACTGAGGAGAGAGGGATGGAGGGCTGAGGAGAGAGGGATGGAGGACTGAGGAGAGAGGCATGGAGGGCTGAGGAGAAAGGGATGGAGGGCTGAGGAGAGAGAGATGGAGGACTGAGGAGAGAGATGGTTGGCTGAGGAGAGAGAGATGGAGGACTGAGGAGAGATGGATGGAGGGCTGAGGAGAAAGGGATGGAGGGCTGAGGAGAGAGGGATGGAGGGCTGAGGAGAGAGGGATGGAGGGCTGAGGAGAGAGGGATCGAGGGCTGAGGAGAGAGGGATCGAGGGCTGAGGAGAGAGATGGAGGGCTGAGGAGAGAGGGATGGAGGGCTGAGGAGAGAGAGATGGAGGGCTGAGGGGAGAGATGATTGGAGGTGTGACTGTATTAGTTACTGTCACCACCCAACAAGAAGTAACCCAAAGGAAAAAGACCTTGTTAGGAAGATAGAGCCCATCAGATGGCACCCACCGAGTTGCCTCCGGGGTGGAGAACTGGCTGGTGGCTCTTGAGGCATCAGTCAATCAGGTTGAAATACCAGTCCTCCTCTATCCCCTTGGCTTCTGAAGCTCGAGTGCATTTTGAGTAAAACTGTGAGCTGTGTCTTTAAGAATGGATGGATTTGATAAGGCAGAAAGAAAAGTGATCAGCCCCCTGGGATGGAATAAAAGGCTGAAACTGGAGGTTTGTTAACCACAAACAAAGCATCCTAGTCAGGGGCCGGGGTACCCTCCCACTGGGGCAAGGGTTGACAGGCAGTCTCCAAAGTGCGGGGAAACTGGATTTATCCAGAAGGCCAACCTAAGCCCCTGGAAGGATGCTGGCACTTGATGAAAGCAAAGGCTTCAAGGGGAAGACAGCCAGCTGCAGCGAGGGCTTCGCTTCCAGAGCAGAGGCAGTGGCTGCTGCTTTGACACTTGACAGGTTGAACATAGCAGGAAATCGCCAGGAAGAAGGAACAGCAGAAACAGATCAGCTGCAGCTGGAGGCAGGAGGCCAGAGCTGAAGGTGGATGTTGAACTGAAGGCTAGACCCAGGCAGGTAGGAGGAGGAAATCCGGGGTGAGCTACTGGTCCATGGCAACCATCTTGAAACCTGGACGGGGCGTGCCACCAGCACATGGGGAGGGCTTTATAAAGAAAAGTATTTTAATAACCAAAGTGTCACTGAATTGCTGAAAGCTTTCCCCACATTCCTGTGCCACTCTGTACATGCGCCAAGTCCTTCCGGTAGCCTAGAGGTCCAGAGCCCCGCCTCCATCCCCTACCTTTACCCCAAACTGCGTATCTTCACTACTGCTCTCATTTTTGAAGAAGAAAAAGGGAAATTAAACAGGTATTTCCCACCGTATGGCCTTTGCCGCGTCTCCTGGGGCTGCCATTTTTTGTAATCTGTAACCTGACACCCTTTGAACTAAAATGGGGTGAGAGGCATCACGATCTTGGTAATTGGAGCCCGGTCTGCAAGGGAGGAAAGGGGAGGGGTTCCGGGGCTCGAAGACCTTTGCTGATTTATGTGTACCTGCCTTGTTCTCAGGCTTGGTTCTCTGCGGATCATGGACTACACCCGGAAGTATCATGGCAGGTGCATGCTAAGCGCTGTACGCGAATGTCACAGCAACACACAGAAGGCAGCTTTATAAAGAGGAAAGCTGACACTCGCCTCCGTGACAGGGGGCAGAAGCAAAAGAGGTTTTGAAAACTATGTTCTAATTCCAGAGTGAGGCTCTTCACCACAGCCCGTGTTTTCTATAATAAAACCTAGGGCCGTAAGGACAAGCCACTGTCACCGGAGTTTGAGCTCTCTGCTCCTAAACACCTGCCTCCCCCTTCTACATCCTCATGGAAGTCTAAGCAGTCTTTCTGAAAGAAAGCAGAATGGATGAGCATGGGAACATTTTAGTTCAAAACCTCCACGAGGTCCTGAGTAACTCCATTTTGGTCACTTTTTATCACTCCACCCCCCCCCTCTTGCTTGGTCTTCACAAAGGGAATGACAATCTCACTCCTGCACCCCACTCAAACCGTACCCTTATCTTGTTACCCCAGAACCACCCCTACGCCCCCTTTGTACACAACTCTACCTGTCTTACCCACCCAACAGACCTGTCCTCAGTCCCTTTCAGATCAGAGGTGTCCTTTGTGCTCAGTCTGCCCACCTCCCACCCCCTTTAGATGTTAGGTCGTTTGAGTTTAACGATCTCTACAAAGGGACTGAACCTGGACCTTGGGTGCTGCACCAAAGGACCACACTTGTAGTGAGAAGTTTGGGACTTTGGTCTCTTTATTTATACACACACACACACACACACACACACACACACACACACACTATAAGAATGTGCTTTCATTTTAATCTCAGGTATGGGAATGTCTTCAGACCATCCCTGACAGCTGATCCTGATTCGCTCCGGGCTGCAGCCAAAGCAGTTTTGCCAGCTGTGGGTAATTTCTGCGATTGCATGGTGTTCAGATTTCTGGGAATTTTTCAGAGGGAACATAAATTCGAGGTCCCTGAGACAAGGGGTGTGTGGTTGTAGTTTGTTAGTAGCTGTGGTCAAAGAAGAAACAAAAGGAAAGACGTTCGATTTGGGGATTTTTCCTAACTTCTCTCTCCCCTTTATTCCTGTTTCTCTCCTAGCCAGTGTTATGGGGTGAAACCGGAGATGGGGGTGGGTGAAGGGTGGGAAAAAGGAGAACCCACAAAGTAGCAAAGACTAGCTAACACACTCAAGGACCCCTTTGCCTAAACGTGCCTTACGATGACAAGATTCAGGACTTTGCAACAAAACCAAAATAGGACGTGCTTTGGGGAACGAGGTTGAGTCTAATTTTGTGTGGAAGAGAAGCATGAACTGGTTTTGGCCACATGGGATGACTGGTAAATATTACCCAAAGTTATATCATATTTGATTTCACTCGCCTCCAACAGATAAGCTGGTGGGTCAAGACTAGCTTTATGACTAATATCATTAATATTATATGGATTTTGAGCAGTGAAATCCAGAACCAAGCCTTAAGCTTCCATTTCCCTCACCTTAGAGCTTATCATTTTGTTATGGAAACCCTAGCTTGATGCAGACCACACTGAGGAAAATTCAAGATTTCTGTTTGACAGGCTCTGTGAGGATCCCAGCCAGTGCCAGAAACCTGCCACAAGTCACGTGATCGGGCCATCTTAAATTCTTCAGCCAGTTGACAAGCCAGAGAATGCAACTGCTGCCAACATTACAGAAGAATGTTCAAGACAAGCACAATTAACCCAAAGGATTAAGGGAGATTTAAAAGTTGTTTCAGGGGCTAGAGCGGTCGCTCAGTTGGCAGAGTCCTTGCTGTGAAACTGTGAGACTTTGTGTTCTGATCGCCAACACCCACAGAAAAAGTAGACACAGACTGTCTTAGTTAGGGTTTGCTGCTGTGAGCAGACACCGTGACCAAGGCAACTCTTCTAAAGGACAACATTTAACTGGGGCTGCCTTACCCGTTCCAAGGTTCAGTCCATTATCATCATGATCAGCTTGGTCTTCATGTGGGTCCCGAACAACTGGAGCAGGGGGATGTCCCAAAAGCTGTTGCCTGCATGTGGGATGTGTTCTAGAGAGATGGTTATTCTCTCTCGTCATGTGGTGCACCTTGTGTTTCCCCTAGCAACAGATGAAAATCTGGAGACACAGAGATTGCGGTTTCATTTCCAGGGATACCCTCTTCTTGTCAGCAGACAGATGTGAATGGTATCTGAACCGGTCTGATGTGTTTCAGGGGAAACGGGTTATTGAATGCACTAAATTGCACACTTGATCTTTCTCCTGCTTCACACACAAACTTGAATCCATTATCTAATCTATTAACTTTGTATTGCCGCTGCAACAAGCTTCCATCAACACGGTGGCTCAGAGCACAGAGACTCAACACTCTATAATCTGTAGGTCAGAAGTGCAATACAGGGCTCTCTGGGTGAATAGCCAATTTTCAGCAGGGCTTACTGGAGTTCCTGTCACTGGAGTTACAGCAGTTCCTAAAGAAACCTATCCAGGTTCCAGGGTCCACCCACATTCCTTAGTTCATGCCTCTTCCTCCATCTTCAGTGGCATTGATATTTTATTAGTTGAATTTCCTTCTGTAACCACAGTTCCCTCCAGTCAGACTGAAAAGTACTCTCTGCTTTAAAATAGGTTTGACTCTAGCTTGTGTCTTGTTGGAGAAAAAAATCCAAAGCCTAACCAGGACACTATTCTTAATAGCAATCACTGGGCTGGAGAGATTGCTCAGTGGTTATAGCACTGACTGCTCTTCCAGAGGTCCTGAGTTCAATTCCAAGCAACCACATGGTGGCTCACAACCATCTGTAATGGGATCTGATGCCCTCTATGGTGTGTCTGAAGACAGCTATAGTGTACTCATATATATTAAATAAATAAATAAAGATAGATAGATAGATAGATGGATGGATGGATCTTGAAAAAGAATAGCAATCACTAAGTTTGTAGTCATTAGCCTGATTACAAATGTCACTTGAACCAGTTCATCCCCATCATAGTTCAGCTGAGATCAGACTTTGGGGAGATATTTATTACTACGCTTCTTGTAAGGAGTGGGTTTATACAACTTCAGGAGCTGGCTATCCAAGAGCAGGAGCTACAGGCCACACCAGCGGGAATGGAGGGGGGAGGGGAAGAACAGCCACCCTGAGAGGAAGCAACTGAACAGGCAACATTTGTTCTTCCTCTGGGAAGCTGAAGCTCTGCTCACAGGTCGTGAACTCAGATCATATCCAGGAGAGACAGACAGACAAACAGATGGAGAGAGAGAGAGAGAGAGAGAGAGAGAGAGAGAGAGAGAGAGAGAGAGAGAGCCTTCATGCTGCATGCTGGCACCAAAGAGAGTGACTAATGAATAACTCAGAAGTCACGTAGCAAGAGGACCTCACATTCCACCCCTGACAACTTGACTTTGACTCTGTCTCCTTAAATTATTTGTCTACAAATACTGACAAAAGCAATGTCATACTTTTTGCTAAATGTGATACAGTTCTCCTGTGTCCAACCAAAACTAAAGCAATCTCTCCCCACAGGAAGGTACAAAATTACCTTCTCTCTTCTCCATGAACATGAGTTATCAGACAGTAAGAGGTGAATCTTGGCTTGGCCCTTGCCAGAGATCACTCTAGAGATCTGCCCCACCCCTGTCAGGAGAGCTGGCCCCAGTCCTGTGGGTGTGGGAGAGATGTCGGGCGGACCAACTCTCCTATCAGGCCCAAATTCAGAACTTTGACCTGGCCCATCCCAACATCTACGCCATCTCTGAGCTGCTGGAGCACGTATCTCAAGTGGCAGGCTACCCAGGGCATGGAGCAACAACAGGACACCCAACAGGAAGTTTGGTGAGGGGCCAGTGTAACAGAAGCCAGAGTTCGAGAACCAGGCCAGTGACTCTTCAAAATGAGCACTTGCAAGTAAAGCTGTTTGGGCGAAAGGGTGTATGTACCGGGTGACGCACCACGTGTGACACACCGTGTGACGTGCCGTGCGTGACACAGCCATAGAGAGATATACTTCTGGGGGAACATACGAGGGTGGAGGGCGCATATGGAAGGACTGAGAAATGAGTGAGATTGAGGGATATGATGTGAAGTTCACGAGGGATCAGTAAAATATAAGATAATAATAGTAATGATGATGATGATCAAGAGGTAAGACCGAGGAGAAAATAACACACTCGCAGCAGAGTAACGTAGCCCAGTGGCAAACAAATGAACCCAAAATAGGTGTAGATTACAATAGGCATGAGTGTGCTCTGTCTGTGGATGTACACAAGTATCCATAACACGTGTGTGTATTGTGTGTGTGTGTATAAGGAAAAATATATAACCACTACAATCCCTGTTCTACCACAAGTTAACGGCTCGCCCTATAACGTATCTCACGGCTTTAAACCCTCTTTACCGTGGTGAGTACCACAGCTGACTACGTTTTACCCTGTGGGGATCACCCACACATTCATTCCTGGGGTGCACATAGTCTGACTTGGGAGTTGAGGGTTCTCCCTGACTGTCATCTTCAGGGGGAGGACTTAGAGAATCCTGTGAACTTTCTGCGTCCCGTACTCTCTCTTCCTTCCCTTTAGTGTGATGTAGAATTAATCCGGAAGTCAGGATCCATCACCCTAGCCGGCACCACACCTGTCTGATGACTCCAAAGCACAAGGCACCCAAGGTGACAGTGTGGCTGTCTCAGCTCCAGGCCAAATGCATGTGGATCTAGCTACTGGTAGGAATGGCCCACCCTCTGGGACTAAACCCTCAAGATCAGCAGAGCTGGAGGATGTGGGGACAGAGGTAAAGTCTGCTAGTGTGTTGCAAGCTGCTCTCACCTGGTCCCTTTGAGTCGTGGCTTCTTGAGTAGTGATGGGGAGAAGCTCCATCTTGCATTGGACATTGTGTGAGAGGTTACTTGCAGAAAGACGGTGGGCTCTGCCCCAACATCTGGCCACCAGCAGCTGGGCCTCTAACGGAAGCTCTAGTGCCATCTCACCAGAAGAAATGTCCTCGTGTGTGTGTGTGTGTGTGTGTGTGTGTGTGTGTGTGTGTACATGTGTGGAATGTCTTCTTCCACTTCGTTTTTTAATACAGGGTCTCTCACTGGATGTGGCGTTCGCTGATTGGCTGGATGACTAACCAATGAGCTCCGGGGATCTGCCTGTCTCTGCTGTCCACCCGCCCACCAGCGCTGAGGTTATAGTGACCGTGGCTTCTGGGGATCAAACTTGAGCTCTTGTGTTTTCCCAGAAGGCACTTCGGGGACTGCTGTATCTCTTAAGTCCCAAGACATGGAGAGGAACGGGACCAAAGTGAGCGTGCTACCATACAGAGCAACAGCGACCTATTTATTGATGATAATGTCCCCTGTGACAGATTAGTGACCACCAGACGCTAAGAGAGACTGAGAAGTAATGGGCACAGGGTTGGGGTAGGGGCGCTGAAAATGTCCTGGAATTAGTGGTGACAGTTGTAAAATTTTGTGATTTTACTAAAAACAGCTGAATTGAACATTTTTTAAAAGTGTTCATGGTAAGGGATTAATGGGATGAGTAATAAATAAATAACTTACTATGCGCCAACCTAACAGAACATAATTCTGTTTCCATATATACTTTCTACACAACCAAAACATAGAGTACCACAATAGATAGAAAGCCCACAGGATGTCATTTGCAACTCATGACCGAATGTTTACAAACTAGAGTGCTAACAAGATCCCAGGGACAAGGGAGAAAAGCGAAAAGAGACAAAAATAAAACATTACATGTGAGAAATAAGACAACTACGCCGATTAACTTACTACTAACAGGAAAACAAACTTTTCGGAAAAAGATTCCTGGTCTGTAGCCAAGCCCGGAGTGGAACTCACAGTGTAGCCGAAACTGACCTCAAACTTGCTGCAATCCTCCTGCCTCAGCCCACGAGTGCTGTAGCTAGAGGCATGAGCCACCTGCACCGTTAGAAAGGATACACTATAGGAAATGGGGCTCGAGAGCTTACTTCAGTTCATTTACTGTGTTCACCTCTGAAAATTAGAAGACGTATAGACAAACCCAGCTGCCATCCCGGCCCGGGTCCGCTGCTTTGGGTCGGTCCACTAACTGTCCCATCTACGAACTGCTGAAGCTCCTGGAGGAAATAGTCCTGCAGACCAGATGTCAGTACGGAATAGGATTGGTCCTGGGCCCCGGGCAGGCCCCAGCATGGAGATGCTCCTGCCGCAGGCCTGACTCTGGGCAACAGCAGCATATCCTAGCCGGGCCTTGGTGATGGTCCAGTATTTACGCTTCTCCAGAGACCGGAGACCTTGAATCAGACCAATCATTGCAATGAATATTCGCGTGTTCCCAATGCCACTGTGACAAACGAGTGTGCGGTGGAGACGGGGCGGTACATGCGCAGTGGAAAGAGGCGGACGGTGATGACGGGTTTGAGAGACAGCTGCAACCAGAACCACGCTGCGGAGTGGGGTCGGCAGGGTAGAGCTCGACAGACTAGGGCCTGAGCCGATTCAGCCGGGCAGCGTGTCGCTCAGTCACAATCACCGGGGCTCTGAGCAGCGTCAGGCTGTTCAAAGTGCAGAACTGTTCGTTCTCTGGACACGTTGATATCCGTGGTTCGCGGTCCCAGGCCGTGTTAAACCTGAGGTTCATGTAGATAGATATCAGCCAGGGGTTGTGTTGACATCTGTGTCTGATCTTAGCACTGAAGACCTTGCAGATATCCATGGCCAGTGCAGCCACACAAGGCCACGATGATGTCTGAGGTTCCTGTTGCCGCAGTGGACCATGATGGGGTCCGTGGTCCTGCTGCAGCTAAGGGTCGTGTTGATGTCCACGGCCTGTGTTACCACTGAAGGCCATGTGGATTTCTGTGCTGCTGCTGAAGGCTATCGTGGTGTCTGTGGCCCATGCTATCCCCAGAAACCATGTGTAAGTCCATGATCCGTATTCCCACTGACTGGAGGCTACATCTGCAGTGGGTCCTGATGAATACCGACTCGCAGTTGAGAAAAGGGGACATGGAAGGTTTCTTTGAACCCCTACTCCACCCCATCCCACACCTCCCCAAAAGTAACAGCCCAGACAGAAAGCCACCCAAGAGAACTCTTCAAACTCGTGATAAGGATGCTGAAGTGTCACTCTGCACAGCTGATGGCTACTGCAGGGTGTGGGTGAGGAAGGACTCGGCTTCAGTAAGGGGCTGGACCTTGTAGTCTGAGTATGTTCCAGTGTGTATATGAGCAATGCAGTAAAAAATGCTGCTGCCTCCTCCTCCTCTTCCTTTCTCCTCCTCCTCCTCCCCTTCCTCCTCCTCCCCCTGCTCATCTTCCTCCTTCTTCCTCCTCCCCTTCTCCTTTTCTTCCCCCTGCTCCCCTCCCCCTCTCCCTCCTCCACCTCCTTGTCCTCCTCCTCCCCTTCTCCTCCTCCTCCCCTTCTCCTCCTCCTCCTCTCCCTCTCCCTTCCCCTCCTCCTTCCTCCTTCCCCTCCTTGTCCTCCTCCTCTTCTTCTTACTTTTCCTCCTTTTTTTCTTCTTTTTGAGGGGGATATCACGAGAGTGAAGGGGTAGGCTTGAGAGGACTGGAAAATGTGATCTAGGTGCACAATGTAAAATTCCCAAATAATCAATAATAGCTAATAAAAAAGAAAATGTTATCCTGAGTGAGGTAACCCAGTCACAAAAGAACACACATGGTATGCACTCGCTGAAACTAGCCCAAAAGCTCGGAATACCCAAGATAGAATTCACAGAACTTATGAAGCTCAAAAAAGAAGACCAAACTGTGGGTGCCTGAGTTCTTCTTAGAAGGGAGAACAAAATACTCATGGGAGAAAATATAGGGACAAAGAGTGGAGCAGGGATTGGAGAAAAGATCATCCAAAGACTGCCTCACCTGGGGATCCATCCCATATGCAGCCAATAAACCCAGTCAGTATTGCTGATGCCAAGAAGTGCTTACTGGCAGGAGCCAGATATGGATGCTGTTAGGAAAAGGATGAAGAGAGTGGGGGGGGGGCATGTGGCCCATGGAGGTGCAGCGAGACCTGGAGGCAAGGGAGATGCCTCTGGGGGGGGGGGGGGAGCATGTTGAGAATCCCTTCTCCCTGAAGGACCAGCCACATGATGGAATCGATTTTATTCAAGTTGTGGGAGAGTTGAGAGGGTAGTAGAGGCAGAGGGGGGAATAGAGGAGTAGAGGCCGGCCATGAGCACGTTGAGGGAAAGGGAGGAAGGGAAGGGGAAGAGGACAGGTAAGGGGTGGAGAGAGCAAGAGAGAGAGCAAGGCTGCAAGAGCCCAGGAGAGAGAGGAGGGGTCAAGCAGCCCCTTTTATAGTGTCAGGTCACTGGGGCAGAGAATACCTGGCTATTGCCAGGTAACTAAGGGGTGGGGTTTACAAAATCCCAACATTCCCCCATTTTGGTTTAATTACAAAAGAAAAATTAGAGGGGATGGTGGACCAGGAATAGGGTTGTTGTGATCTCTGACTACTTCACTCTTGTTTTAGGGTGACATTTCTAGAGTCTAAAAAAGTGGGGGTAGGGATGTTTTCCAGTCTTAGAGTTGGCTGTTTTCTCATTGTCCAGGGTCTTTGGAACCATCTGAGGACAGGTCAGAAGGAACAGGTCCAGTAGAAGTGTCTGTGTCTGCAGAAGAAGAAGGAACAGGTCCAGTAGAAGCGTCTGTGTCTGTGACAGAAGGCTGAAGCATCTGTAGGTTGCTTCTCTGGAGCTGTTCCAGATGTAATGAGCACCTGGATTTGACAAGATGCTGGAACACACATGTGTACACATTATAGGTAGAGATTAAGTACATTTGGATGAAGAAGAAACTTTGCAGGAGCAGTCCTGGTGCTGCCATTCCTCCCTTCTCTTATAAAAAGGAGGAAAATGGGAGGGGGGCTGATGGTGAAGGGGGAATAGGGGAGCTGAGAGCCTCATTGGCTACTTCCTGCTGTCTTGGGGCATCAGCTGACTTTCACCATCGGGATCCACCTGGCAAATGTTCACATCAGGCTCCTCTATGGACAGTGGCTGGTAATTCTGCAACAGGAACTCATTAATAGTTTGGTTAAATTTTTTTAAACCTGTCATTGGAGGAATGTAGAAACAAGATTGTTAAGGTTTGGAGCAAATCTCTATAGAACGTGTCCCAGATGTCTTAAAACAGTTTGCCATGCCATGAAGAGGGACAGAGGAAAGGTATGGAGTCATGGCAACGTCAGAGTCAGGGCAGCTGATAAAGGGTGAGGTAAGGTTATTGGGCAACATCACTGGGGAGGCTGTGAGTGGCATTTGTGAATTCGTTCCAGGGGGTACACATAGCCAGCAGTCTTTAAAGCAGCCGGGTCGGGTGACATCAATTGAGATGTATTTTCTCTGAATGTTGATGTACTTACTGGGGACCCTGGTTGATCTTTACAGTAGAGCTTACTAATAACTTGTCTACCACCTGGGATCTCATGGATCTTGTATGTGGAAAAAGAGCTGTAGGCATCTCGAGAATCACCTTAAAAGTGTCCTGGTAAGGTCTAGCTATTGGATGACAACAGGAGAATAATGCTTAGCAACAGAGGGGTTCTGGACATCCCAGACTCAGGGGTCTGAGAAGCTGGTAAAGGAAACATGTTTGTGTTAGTAGGTTGACTGGCTAGGAGAAAGAGCAGAGGGGTTGCTGGTGAGCTTGGGTTCAAGCAAATGGGGGGGGGAGCAAAGGAAATAGAGGCTCCCAACTTAGCTAGAAGATCTCTTCCCAATAAGGGGACAGGACATGTTGGCACTACCAAAGAGGAATGCCTGAGAGGTTCACTCCTAAAAATGTAAGTAAGTGGTGGGGTTTGGTGAGGAAAGTCAGGTTGTCCTCCTACCCCGACAATAGGGAAACGGGAGGGAGAAGTGGGACCCCAAAACTCCTGGCACACCAGGTCTCTTCACTTCACAACAGCTGAAAAGGTTGAAAAGTTCAGACTAATAAACAGCATCACAACAGAGAACGGAATCTGACCAAGTGCCCAACAGTAAAGGCGCTGACCACCACACCTAACTACCTCACCGTGATTCCCAGAACCCACGTAAATCTGGAAGGAGAGGACATGAGATGTGTGGAGCCCACAGCATGGGCTCTAGGCACAGAGAACAGGGAACCTATACTCTGGATCCTAGCAATGGAGTGCAGCTTCTTGTTTTCTGTTTACTGTAAATTAAACCAAAGCATCCCAGGAAATAGAAACAAACAGCAGTGAAGACAAGCCCATGGGTGAGGGTAGGGATAACTGCCTCTATCAGCAATGGGGCCGGTGCTCCAGAATGAGAACGGCTTAGCCAGGTCCAGCCTGGCATCAGTAAAAGGGAGAGGAGGGGGGTCCCAAGGGCAAAAGTCCTAGAATGAGAGTCAGTAAAAACATCTGTCCTCAGGGGTAGCTCCAAGCTCAGGAACTCTTCCCTGGGACCACGTGGATGCTTACTTTGACCAATGTGGGGAGGGAGCTTACCAGGTCTCTGAAGCTCAGGCTAGTGATCGTCGGGATTCAAACCTTCAGTTTCTAGATCTAAGTCACGGCACCAATGAAAGGAAAAAGGGATATCTGGTCATGAGGAAATCTAATCTCCTCATACAGGGCACCAATGTTATTAAAATCATGGTGCGCCCGTGTTGTTAAAAGATGACATCCCGGGTTTCAGCACCAATGTTAGGAAAAGGATGAAGAGAATGGGGTAGATATGGCCCATGGAGGTGCGGCGAGGCCTGGGGACAAGGGAGATGCCTCTGGGGGGGGTCCACCTTGGGAATTTCTTCCCCCTGAGGGATCAGCCACACAACGGGATAGTACAGAATAGAGTTTATTCAAGTCATGGGAGAGTTAAGAGGGTAGTAGAGGCAGAGAAAGAGAGAGAAGAGAAGTAGAGGCCGGCCATAAGCACGTGGAGGGAGAGGGGGAAGGGGAAGAGGAGGGGTAGGGGTGGGAGACCAAGGCTGCAAGAGTCCAAGATAGAGAGGAGGGGTCAAGCAGCCCCTTTTATAGTGTCAGGTCACTAGGACGGAGCATACCTGGCTATTGCCAGGTAACTTAGGGGTGGGATATACCTGGCTGTTGCTAGGTAACTAAAGGGTGGGGTTTATAGAATCCCAATGATGTCTCCTCAGAGGCTCTGCCAGAGCCATACTGATACAGATGAGGATGCTTGCTGCTAACCATCGGACTGAGCAGGGGACCCCAATGGAGGAGCTAGAGAAAGAACTGAAGGAGCTGAAAGGGTTTGGAACCTCATGGGAAGAACAACATTATCAACCAACCAAAACCTCCAGAGCTCTCAGGGACTAAACACCAACCACTGAGCACACATGGAGAGACCCATGGCCCCAGGTGCATATGCAGCAGAGGACGGCATTGTCTGGCATCAATGGGAGGAGAGGCCTTTGGTTCAGTGAAGGTGTGTTTTCCCAGTGTAGGGGATGCCAAGGAACTGAGGCTGGAGTAGGGGTTGGGGGTGGGAGCAACTTCATGGAAGCAAGGGGAGGGGATAACATTTGAAATGTAAATATAGAGAAAATCCAATTAAAAATGATTTTGAAAAAAGAAAAGAAAAGAAAAAGAAAATGACACAGCTGTTTCCTAAGGGAATGGTGAAAGTCACATCTGTTTGACAGGGTCCCAGCAAAGCTGAGCCACAGGCCGTGATGGTTGACCTTCACTCTCAGTTTGAGTGTCTAGTGTTATACTCTTGGGGGTGAGGTAGCGATCACCATAACGATTCACCCATGTCTTCTCTGACGCTATTGTTTCTGTATTCCCCTGAGAGTCCTGAGCCTCCGGCTCTCTAGGAAGTTAGCTTAGATGACCCTACTTGGGAGTCTTCTCGGTGCCTTGGAGATTGTTATCTGCCCCTAAACAAACTCACAAAACAAAGTAATTAGAATAGTTTGAACTTAGAGTAGAAATGGCAACAGGTCAGAGCACAGATTCCCACCTATACATACACGATCACACACACTAAGCTCCCAGTAAGAACTCAGCATGAACGCTACAGTGACCAAGGTAAGACAAGAGCACGAAGGAGTGGTAGAACGTGGGAAGAACAAGGCACTAGGAGTTGTCATTCTTAGAAAGATTGCTTTACACTACATTGCTGTGATGCTAATTAATAATTGAAAGAAGACAGTTCCTTTATTAAATGAGTTTTGATAAGATTATAAATAATATCTACAATGATGCCTGACTTCTCAGGCTTAGGCAAATTTGTAATATGATTAACCCTTTGAAGTTAATAGTATACTGAGTAGAGCCTGGAATTGGTCCGGACTGACTCAGATTCTACGTCTTCTCTGTCTCAGCCAGGGAACAGGCTGCTATATAAAGCTAAAATGATTTGTAGAATTTTAGGAATAAGGATATGGGTTGATGATAATGAAATCTTTCTATCTGTGCTTAACCTGTAACTCTGAGCATATATATACGCCCAGGACAAAATGATAAAATATGTATCTTGTAAAACCACGAATGGTTTTTGAATCTGTATAAAGAATTTTCCGATTGCTAGTCGAGAGTTTCAAAGCCTCAAAGTTTTGGTGTCTGACTCAACCACCCCCTCGTCTGGTCCTCTCTGGAGCCTGTTCACTGCTGGCGCTGACCCCAGCAGAAAAAACAAAAAATAGAAAGTTAAAACATAACATAGGAGAAAAAAAAAAAAGCTTAAATTAAAAAAAGGATGGATAGAAGGCTACGGCTAATTCCAGCTCTCTAGGACCTTGTGTTCCGGTGCTTTCTGTATCGGCTCACAGGAAACACGGCCCATAACGTGGTGTGGACACCGTGGTCCTGGACTCACAGGCGTGCAAACTTCCTGCTGATCTTTCCCAAGACATTCACAGACGGCATCAAGTGCCTGCCAGTCCCACAGCCATCCACATAACTGATGGGGAGACTCCAACCGCGATGCTGTCTCCCGAAATATGGCCCTGCCTTCTGCCAGTGTGCAAAGGTGGCTCTGAGCCAAATGCCATCTGTGAATCTGACTCTAAATCTGTGGCTTTGCAAAGAGCTTTTCACCTTTGAAATCCTTGTGTGTGGGAGAGCCTAGAGGCTCGAACATGTGTGTCACAGAACATATATGGAGGTGAGCATGTATGGAGGTCAGAGGGCAACCTTAGCTATCAGACCGTGCTTCCGATTTCTTTGACACAAGGTCTCTTGCTTGCTGTGGACACTAAGTTAGCTGCCCCCCAGGCTCCAGAAACTTCCCTGTTCCACCTCAGGTCTCACTGTAGGAGCAGTGGGGTCACAGACACGTGTTCCCACTCCGGTGTTAAGTGTCCTCTGTTCGCACACCAAGGACCTCTTCCACTGAGCCGCCTCCCAGTCTAGTCAAGTAGAACTTGTGATTCAGTCTCCAGTGCAGAGCAGTTGCTGGTTTCTGTTCTGAGTTTCCTGGGGGAGCTTAAGAACAAAGAACAGTGTTAGCCAGAACCCTCTATGTCCTAAGTCATCACAGGCTTTCATTCATTACAGCACATACACATGCACACACATGCACACACACATGCACACACACATGCACACACATGCACACACATGCACACACATGCACACACACATGCACATACACACATGCACACACACATGCACACACATGCACACACATGCACACACATGCACACACATGCACACACATGCACACACACATGCACACACATACATGCACACACACATGCACATACACACATGCACACACATACATGCACACACACATGCACATACACACATATGCACACACATGCACATACACACATGCACACACATGCACATACACACACATACACATAAATGCACATACACATGCACACATGTGCACGCACACACATGCACACACATATACACACATACACACACATGCACACACACATGCACATACACACATGCACATACACACATGCACTCACACATGCACATACATATGCACATACACACACATATGCACACACATGCACGCACACATGCACGCACACATGCACGCACACTCGCATGCACAGGGGTGGGGGGGACAGAGACACAGAGAACAGCTACATAGCTGAGGAAACTTCAGCATGTTTTCAAGTGTGTAAGCTCTGGACCATATCCGGTCTCCTGTTGCTTTGATGCTATGTATTTGATTTTTCCAGAATATCAAGGTGAGCATCACGCAGGTTTGAGTATTTGCTCTCCACAGGAGCTAAAGAATCATCACTTACAGCCGTGTTTCTCGGATCTCCCTCTGCCCCTCCCTTTACACTTCTAGGCCTGCCAGCCTCTCCCATGAGGCTACAACTGGGACACGCTTCTCCCTGAGGACTTTTACCCACCCCCACGATGAGGATGCTGTGCTGGTGGTTTGCATTTTCTACCCACTGCCTTTTCCTTGTATCGTTGTGGACGAAGAACGTGTCTTCCCTCCTACCCTGTCTGCACTGTTTTGGTTCAGAGGAGCCAGCTAAGTGCAAGTACCTTATAAAATCTGCCTGTGTGGCGAATAGAAAGGAGAGAAGGCTGTTCTGGTGACACTGGTGGAGGGGACAGGGAGAGGCTACCCCTCGGGGCATCAAAGGCCTTTCTCTTAGTTCTCACCTCCCACTCTCTGCTTTAAATACCTATCCTTTTGTTTCTGCACCCTGGCAATCCGTTCACAGTCAGAGAGGGTTGTATTGTGAATTTGCGCCTTGTGTTTCCCTGGCTCTAGGACCGGATGAGTTCATGGGATATAAAAAGATCAACCTGAGCAGAACAAGAGGCGGTAGAGATGAGGAAGCCTAAGACAGACGGCCCTTGAACAAAACCAGGCAGTGGGTATTCGAGAAGAGGAGGGGCCGATGGTATAGCAAGTGACGCGTGGCTTTCTTTTGTCACTTTGTGGGTTCTTCTTTCTCCCACCTCTCTCTGCCCCTTTTCTCCAACCCTTTCAACCCCCAACACTAGATAAGAGAGAGAAAATGGTAGAGAAGAAAGGGAAGAGATCCCTGAATAAAGCCTGGGGTGGGAAAGGGGGCAACATCATTAGATTACTCAGGAGTGTCAAGTCCCTTGGGGCAAGTTTGATCTTCGATGTCAGGATGTGTCATTTCTTCATGTTACTGTTTCTTCTTTGCACATGATTACTTAACAAACTACAACGAACTAACAACTAACCACCCACCCCACGGCTCAGGGCCCTCACATTTATATTCCCTCTAGAAGGTCCTTAGGATCCCAAATGTCACATAATCACAGAAACTACCTGTAGGTGGCAAAAATCGCACTTCTGCAAGAGCATGAAGCAAATCGTAGGCGGCTGCTGTGGGCAATCTGAAGCAGCCCCTTATTCCATATCTGGGACTGTAAAAAACATACTCTTATAATATCTCTGTTTTCTAAAGAAATCAATAACTCCAAAATTGTCACCACAGCGATATATTCATAGCAGAAGTACGGACAATGCAATACTTTCTGCTCTAGGTTAAAGAGGTCCGATGGCTGGGCAGGGTCGTATCAAAATCCTCTACAAGAGGGTTATACAATTCTTCATATGCATAAATGCACACACACACACACACACACACACACATCAGGAGTTTCTAGACTGAGTTAGGGCAGAGGCTTTGAAAGTCTTACTTGATTATTCTGTTATATAATTTTATACATAGCCAAACTCTTGCCTTTGCTCAACATGAACACCCCTCACACAACACCACAGCCCTCAACAAACTAGGGCCACAAGCACCCCTCACACACAATTAAAACAGAAATGAATCTAGTTTGCCCTTGACAAAACCCTCTGACCGAAAATCAACCTGGAAATGGTTTATTTCAGCTTAGACTTCCATGTCTAAGTCCATCGCTGAGGGAAGTCGGGACAGGACTCTCAGAGAAGGGACCATGAAGGAAAGTTGCTTATAAGCTCACTCAATGGCTCATGCCCAACTAGCCTAGGTACATCTGCTGAAGGCTAATGCCACCACAAGTCAGGACAATCTCTCCAAACAGAACAAATGCCCATTCTTATCTGGGCAGTTTCTGAGTTGAGGTTCTTTCATTCCAGATGGATGTAGGTTGTGTCAAGTTGACAATAAATCTAACCAATATAAGAGTATAGTGGTGGGGCTGGAGAGATTGCTCAATGGTTAGAGCACTGACTGCTCTTCCAGAGGGCCTAAGTTCAAATCCCAGCAACCACATGGTGGCTCACAACCATCTGTAATAGGATCTGATGCCCTCTTCTGGTGTGTCTGAAGACAGCTACAGTGTACTCATATAACTAAAATAAATAAATATTTGTTAAAAGTGTTGGGGATAATTAGTTTCTTAGCCAAGCAGAGCCAAAACATGTGGTTCCTTCCCAAGCCACACAGATTCAAACTAGAATGAAAGGTATACATAATTCTGGGGTCTGGGCATGAGTGGGGTCACAGTTAAGTCCCCAAGTTGATCCAGACAGAGCTGGGTGGCAGGGATTTACCCTAGTCCCTTCCCAAAGGCTTCACTGCCTCAGAGAGTTTGAACTCAGAGATGCTGGGAGCCTCTGCTGTGCAAACAGACAAGCTTCTCAGAAGGCAGAGAGGCAGACAGTAGGGTCTGATTGCTCCCTAGATCAGGTAAACAGAGAATAGAGATGAATCGGATTTGATTTCATTGTTTTTAAGAATAGAAGGAAGTATAAAGTAATTGTTTGTTTTTAAGTTTGTATGGAGAAAAAATCCAGGCCTTTGATCTCAAATAGAAAACAAAGGCACAAAGATAGAAATAATAGAATTAATGAGAAAAATACATCAAAAGAAATTTTAAAAGATTATGCCAGGACAGAACTTGGGATCCTTTAAACGTGTTCTAGACAGGATTTCTGGAATTGCTTAGCCTGGTAAGACAAAGTGATAGCTTTCTAGACTCATACAGAAATATAGAAGGGAATTTAACTGAAGTTAAATACACAGGAAAGGATGTTAATTCAACTTACATAATTCAACATATACATATACTACATATACATATAGACAGATATATTAGTCTCAACAAAGGTGAAAACGACTGGAAAAATACTTTAAAGGAAATTTGAAAAGACCTATGTTAGGGCAAAGAGCTGAGTTCTTTGGAATGTGGTCTACACTGGAATTCTGGGGTTGCTTTGCCTGGTATGACAAATTAATAGCCTGAAATAGGATCATATAGAAACATACAAGAAAATTTAAGTGAAGTTAAATACATAGAAATTATATATATATATATATTATATCAGAGATATTAATCTCCACAGAAGAAAGAATTTACATATACAAAGATGAATAAATAAATTTAGGCCTTGAACTCACTATTAATTAATTAATTTTGTAAGAACAAGGCAGGAGATAGTAGGAGAACACTCTCAATGGATAATATTATTTGTTTAGATTGCTTCAATTGCTTTGAATTGGTTTAGTTATCAAAATGTGCATGGTTATAATAATAAAAGTCCTTTCGGAGAGAGGTCAAGATAGGTCAGGACTGGAGTAGGCTGCCAATTTCAATCAATCTATACCTTTGATGATTTCAGGCGACTAGACCAAGGACATGTTATTGTGGGAGAGAGGCTCTGTATTTATGTTAATAGGAAAGGAGAAAGGGCTTTAATGTCCTTTCAGAGGACTCTAAATATATTGGATCGGATATAATATATTGAATCAGATATAAGATCTTGGCTACAGAAAAGAAAATTTCAAAAAAATCCAACAGGACAGGTAACTTGATTTGCTGATTCCTCCACACGGAAACAGCCTATAACTGGCTTAGACACAAAAATGTCTCTAGTCCAAACTTCAGCTAAAGTTAGACAATAAATCTTGTTGGTTGTGGAATCCTTAAATTAAATTAAATCCTCATCAAACCCTCCTTCATGTGGCATAAATGAAGATTTACTACAATTGGTTATTAATCAAATTAACTCATAAAGGGATAATTGTCTTTCACCTGCTCAAACAAGGGACAAAAAAAAAAAATTCATCCTTAACTAATCTCTGCACCTTGTATAATCCATATGAATATCTTAATAGTACTAAAATTTTGGTTATAAGATTCATATATAACAAAGTGTATACCTCTGATGCTAAAATGGCCTGGTGTTCCAGCTACCTGCCTCCCAAAATAGCGTCAGGAATAGCTGCAGACTTCTGATGACTTAGGATCATCCAGCCTTTCAGACAGAAGCAATCAAACCTTCAGTCAAGTCTTGAGCCTTCTAAGTATACAGAGACTGGATTGCAGATGCTAATCTAGCTTTCTTAAGTGCAACCAATTTTTCTAATTTTCCTACTCCTTCCAACCCCTTTTAAAAAAAGTTGTCACCTCTATTCAGCAGGAAAACATTGTGAACAGTCATCGTCCTGATCCCTTGGTTTTGGGTGTGTGGTTATGGTTATTTTGTAAATTATAGATAGGTTGTCATTTTAAAGGATAATTTGGAAATGGACATAATTTTCAGCAGGAGGAAATAGTTGGAATAAATGTTAGAATAATGTACCTTAATTGACAAAAATCATTGGACTGGATGTTATTACTGTATATCATACCTTATTCTTTACATAACTGTTAGGACTATGTTCAGTTTATATCTGAGAGAAAGGGCCCTTTAAATGGATATTGTGGATTTGGTTTACTGCTTATATTATGTTAATTCGCATGTCTGCGTGTAAGACGCTGACAGTACCTGCCCCCAGCTGGTTCTAATTAGTAAATAAAGTTGCTGGTGGCCAATGATTGGGTAGAGAGACAGAGGCTGGACTCTGAGTTTCCCAGGCAAGGAATGCAAGGGAGGAGGAGAATCGCCGTACCAAGGAAGGAACAGGAAGCAAGGAAGGAAGGAACAGGAAGCAAGGAAGGAAGGGGCAGGAAGCAAGGAAGGAAGGAACAGGAAGCAAGCATACAGAAGACAGAAGACCAGCCTTGTAAGAGTTGGGGAAGAACGGCTCCAGGAAGCACTCCCTCTGTTGGGTCTGAGGTAGCAGAGATGAAATACATATTAGTAAGTAATAATTCAGGACCACCAGAGGGGAGGTGTTAGCAACTCACAAGTTTGGGAGTGGCCCTGACATTGGGCTGCTTAGGACATATTAAAAATAAGGCTCTGTGTGTGTGTGTTTCATTCTGAATCTGAAACACCAGATCAATGTACTACCACTTCCATCACCAGGAAACGATCTTCATTCCCTCCATTAACATCTCCAATTCTCCAGGATTGGTTCCAGCCGCTTGCCCCATGTAGTCACCTATAGCTTTGCCATTTTACGATAGTCCCTCTCTTTCATGTCCTTCCTAGTGAGACTAAGATTGTCTACCTCATGTCCAAAGCTGACCTCTTGGTCCTCACATTAGGGGAGGCAGCCTGTGTACTCATTAGTTTGGACATGATGATTTGGATCAGTAGCCTTATCAAGGATTTAACGAGGCCATATTAAGACAAGCTGTGAATGCCAAACCAGCTCTCCCTGGTTTTAGGATTAAAAACTATCTTATAGTAAAGGCAAACTGGGATTGGACTGCACCTGTGTGTTTCCCAAGAATCATCAATGTCCCCCGCACCCTTAAGTACCAATTGCTTCATTTTGCCTGTTCTGGGAAATGGCCATCGTGTCTTTGTTTCAAAAAAGTAGCAATGACCATCTTCAAATCCTGCCATTGTTTTTGAAGATCATTATGACTACCTTGCTTTGTCCGCCTTGTTGACTTCTGCTTCTGTAGCTGCGGTTATTTCAATAGGTATGGCCCTTCAAGGTGTTTGAATAATTGGTCCAGAAGGAGTGACATGAATAGGTGACCTTATTGTAGTAGGTGTAGCATTGTTGGATTAAGTGACTCACTGTTGTAGGCAGACTTTAAAGATTCATATATCCCTAAACTATGCTCAGTGTAACACATGGTCTCCTGGCTGCCTTCTCCAGCACCATGTCTGCCTGCACACTGCCATGCTTCCCTTCATGATGATAATGAACTGAACCTCTGAAACTGTCAGCCAGCCCCAATTAAATGTCTTCCTTTATAAGAGTTGCCTTGGTCATGGTGTCTCTTCATAGCAATAAAACCCTAACTAAGACCGTAAAGTGCCTATTTTGCTCCCAAAATTTGGATTCTCCTGAGCTATAAAAACCTTTTTATCTTCATGTCCCATGCTGACCTCTTGAACTCCATTTTAGTGGATGTAGCCTGTGTACACAAAATTTTTTTAAAGCTTGCCTTAATTAATTACTTGCTTTAATTAGTTTGACCATGATGCTCTGGATGAATGATCCTTGTATCTCTGGGATTAATAGAATAATAGAGGTCAGCAGAAACAGTCAGTTGCTCTCATTCCCACTCATAAAGCTCAGGATTCCTTGCCCCATAAATAGTAGCACCTGTATTGGACAAGTCTTCCCATCTCAGTTAATGTAAGCAAGACTTGCTCCATAGACACGCCCAGAGGCCAACCCGGCTAGACAATCTCTTACTAAGACCTCTTCCTCGGTTATTCTACATTATGTCAAATTTTTATGTAAAATGATCAAAATAGTCTTTGGAGTCAAACATACCTGGGTCTGCCACTCACTAACCATGTGACTTTGGGCAACCTAATCTCTCTGAGTGATTTCCAATTCCCTCCTCTGTAAGAGGGGATTAAAAATAGCCCTTATTTGTGAGGTTGTATCAAATATATAATGAGGTCATACAACCTGGGAATTGTATTATCGAGTGTCAGCATCAGCATTTCCACGTCTAATACTCCTCCCTTTATCATGTGGAGCCATGTTAGAGGAAAAACCAAGGAAGCACAAATGTAGTTCAATCATGAAGTAATCCACAGGCTGAACGAGGGTACTAGTCTTCACAAATACTCCCAGATCGACCCTGTGTCCTAGATTTCTGATTTCAAAACAATATGATTAGTGTCATTAACCAACTGACTAGAGATTTAATGCTTTATTTAAAAGAGTTTAGAAAAAGAAATCTGGGTATTATAATCCTAATTGTTTTTCAATTAAATTCAATAGGCACCATAGCGCCATGCACAAAGCAGTAAGTATCTTCATAACCACACTGTTTCCATTCTCACTGAGAAGTGTCTGAAATCTGTGGTCTCATTAACTGGAAGGATTCTTCGTCCTCATTTAGACAGAGAAGGCATCTGCTCCCTGATAACATTGCCACAGGGAAGCTGCCTTTGAAATAATTTCGTATTTTCTTCTTGGATACATTTGCCAAACTTTGTAACTTTGTAGGGTTCTCTCAAGGGAAAAGATAAATTTACATCCATACAAAAAAATGTTGCTTCTAAATCAAATTGCTCCCAAAGTGTTTTATTTGCATACTCAGATAATGAGGCACAGCGTGTGGTTTTTATTGTTGTTGGGTTCGTTTCTTGTTTTGAAGGGGTGGCAGTCAGAAATGTGTAGTTTCAAGGAATTAATAATAGCGATCTAGAGTTTATTAGCCCAACAGAATAGAAAATATGGGTTAGTGCCCTTGCTAATTTTTATGTTAACCTGATACAAACTGGTCATGTGGCAGGAGGGAGTCAACTGAGAAAATTATTCCACCAGACCAGGCTGTAGGCAAGCCAATAAGACGTTTTCTTAACTAGTGATTCATGGGTTCTATAAGAAAGCAGGCTGAGCAAGCCAGGGGAAGCAAGCCAGTAAGTGACATCCCTCCATGGACTCTGCATCAGCTCCTGCTTCCTAACCTGCTTAAGTTCCAGTCCTGACTTCCTTTGGTGATGAACAGCAATGTGGAAGTGTAAGCTGAATAACTTTCCTCCCCAACTTGCTTCTTGGTCCTGATGCTTGTGCAGGAATAGAAACCATGACTAAGCCACTGTCCCAACAGATTTCAAATCAACTGTTCTAGCACCAGCTTCAGGTGTTCCCTCAAAATCTGCATTCCGGACATCCTCAAAGTAGCTAGTCCCAGGTGGTCCAACCTCAGAAACTGCTTCATCTGCTGCCTGCATGTCCCTGTCTCCCCACAAGGCTAGCTCAGCCCAATCTCGCCTCCCCCACCCCCAAACTCTCAGCTGCCCCTGCCTCTGTTCTCCCAGGTATCTACAGCAAACCTTTTCCCCACCATCCCTGGGCACGGCCATACTCATTCACACGGAGACAGTCTCTACGATGGGTCTTAGAGGAACACTGAGGAATATAAGGAGACCACAGTAGAGGTCTCCCTTCACCTCTGTTATATTCTGTCAGATACAGAAACAAGTCACATCTCACTAATCACCAAGATAAGGGAGTGCCACAGAGCCATGAATACCGGGAGCTGAGGTTATGGTACCTTGTTAGAGTCTACTTACCACGCAGCTTCTGTCCATTAAAAAAAAACAAAACAAAAACAAAATCTGTTGCCATATGGGAAGAAGTTCATCACAGAATTGTTCACAGTAGGGGACAACTCCTAACTGCAAACCCAGTGTGGCTGAAGCACCATGTTAGAAGTATGTCTGAGACCTACCAAACCAGGAGGACTAGGCAACATTCTTCTGACTCTCACAATCATTTTGGATCACAAAGCCATCACCAGGAAGTTGACCTCAGCACAAAAGTAAAAGGACCCTTAGGGAGAGGCCGTGTACTGGTCAAGATCCAGCCTGCTGTCCACAGTCTTCCCACTTCCCTCCAGGCATCAGATGTCTCTGTGTGCCAAACCAAGGAGGTGAAGCAGAGCCTGGGACAAATAGGTTCCACAAGACTCTGGTGTGGCCTGAAATGCCAGGAGAGTTACGCCTCTTAAAAGAGAAATGAAGAGGTGTGAGGTGTGTGGCTGTGATGTGAGCTATCACCACGTTGATGTGACCCTTGGCAGGGAGTGAGAGCCTGGATAGCCCTGGATAGCCCTGGATAGCCCTGGATAGCCCTGGATCGCCGGGGGGGGGGGAGAGAGAGAGAAAGAGGGGGGGAGGAAGGGAGGGAGAGGGAGAGGGAGAGGGAGAGGGAGAGGGAGAGGGAGAGGGAGAGAGAGAGAGAGAGAGAGAGAGAGAGAGAGAGAGAGAGAGAGTCCAACATCCAGTGATGGATGCTTTGGGAGAGAGAATTCTTTTCCAAGTGTTTAAGCTCAGTAAAGACAGCCACTCTCAAATGGTCAGTGTCAAAATAACTTGTGCATTTCATTCCATGGGGACAGGCACTGTAAGAACTCTGGAGAGTGGGATGAATTGGGGGGAAACATGTTTTTCTATTGGCTGAGTCTGAGATGTTGTCAAGACTCTATTTGCATGGGGAAGGACTGCAGGTGTTGCATTATGTGACTGGCTGCCCAAGGTCCTCTCAGTTGGGTGTCATGGTTACCTGTTCCAGAGCAGGTACAGAGATAGGGAGGGAGCAGCTCCACTCCTGCCCTTCTCAAATCTCTGGGATTTGAGCTTATGACCATCTGGGGGCACAGCCCACTTGCCCCACAGTTTCCACACGATCATGCTCACCTCTTCCTCTCTGATACTGGCATCAGATTCTTCATGCTTTAGGAACGCTATCAAGGTTATGTCCTCTAATTCTACATCATCTTTATCATTACCTTTACCAAGCTCTAAGTAGCTCATGAATTCAATGTTCTGCTTTCTTGAGACCTTGGAGGCTCCCAACCCACTCAGCTAACCTTATCTGTGGTCAAGCTTTTAGTTGTGATGCATTTTCAGAATCGTCTTCCCAGAGCGTACCCTCTGATTGTTCCTGCCATCACAAATTTTTATTTCTGCTCCATCAGTATTTTCCCTGAGCGAGGTTTCTGGCATCTGAGCATGCCTCTGTGAAAAATGCATGTTTTTCCTCCCGGCACCAAATTCCTGGAATAATGGTTCAGACTCAAAATATATTTACAGATACCTAGGCCATATAGCTAGGCTCTTCTCTGTCAGGCTGATAACTTAAAATAACCCATTTATATGAATCTACATTCTGCCACAGGACTGCTCAGGTACCATGCATCTGCCCCCCTCACGTCTTCCCTGGCGACTCCTCCAACACCTGGCTCTATCCCAGAATCCTCTCTGCCTACCAGCTGTCCCGCCTTCCATTCTACCCTTTCCTATAGGCCATAGGTTTTTTTTTTTTAATTGACAGGTGAGGCATCTATACAATACACAAGATAGTCTCTCTACAATTCTCCCCTTTATTCCAATAAAAGACTTTTTCTTACAATAATAACTTATATACAATAATGATTATTATGAAAACTATTAGGTAAGATTTACACTCACAATGTCCAGTTCATATGTACTTGGAAACTTTGAAGGAAGTATTCTATTATCTATCCTATCTTGATGAATCCAGCATTCTATACCTAAAACATTTTTTATCCTAACTTGCATTACCAAACTAAAATCATCTTCTAGATCTAAAAATCATCTTAAGTCCTAAACAACTTAAACTTAGTTTAAGTATCTAGTTTTAAAACTCATCAGAGACTCTAAAGGAGGTTAATATTTACCTAAGTATGCGGGAACTACAGAGCAAGCAGCTTCTAAAACTATAGGAATGACAGAGAAGGCAGGAAGCCTGGACAGCTACCCACCATTTCTCCATAACATTGGAGCACCCATTTTCAGCCTTCTGGCCCATGTGTGACAGATATATTTGTGAAGCAGAAATTATGAAGGGCTGCTTACCCTGTCTTGGCAGAGCTCAGCAGGCAACTGTTCAAGTTTGCACATTTTGGACAGAATTCTGTCTGCCGTCTGAGCAAAGGCAGGTTTTGCAGAGGCAAACTCCAAATGGAAGTTCTTCAATGCTCACCATCTACCTTAAAGTAGAAATGGGGGGGGGGGGGCTGATACCAGGAGCTGATGTGTCTCATTGTCAGAGATGCCTAAAACCAGTAAAAGCATTTTTAAATGCCACATCCATTTGTAGTGATGATTATGTTTGTGTGGCCCGGTTATTACATGTCTGTTTGACATGTGATGAGCATGAGTCATAACTGATCATTGCTTCCTTAACCCTTTCAAAATCCTTTGCCTCTATAGGTTACCATGTGAATTCTCGATAACCCTGTGGGTTTCCCTCATCTCTTCATAATTCCTTTCTCAAGACTGAGGAAATCATTTTGGGTTTTTTAACACATATAGACAGCCCTGCAGTATTGTTACAGTGTGATGTTATATGTTCTGGCCTTCTTTCCTCCGTCTCTATCAAAATTTTATTTATAATTTTTTTGTAAATTTTCTTTTAAGACGTATCTTCATTTTTCATCTTTTTCTGGCATCATTACCATCTTTGCATCCTTTTCACTTTTAATTATAAACCTTTCTAATTTCCCTTCTAAAGTTTGTTTCCAAGTTTTACTTTTCTCATTTTGTTTCGGCTCTGATATCTTAGCATTTTTCTCAGTCTGATCTATAAAATGTTATAATTTTTCCTCTAACATTTTCTCCCTTGATAAGACATCGGAAAGCCAAAATGATTATTAAGGTAAAATTGAAGATCATTAATGTGATATCGTTGTGATCAGTAATAAGATCTCTCTTGCTCCTGTTTCTATTTTGGAACCATTTAAAAATACTTGACAAACCCTGGGTATCTGTTATACTTCCACTTTTGACATAAAAATATTTTTTTAATCTCTAAAATTCTTTTTAAGGATACCTCTCTTATCTTTAAACCAAATATACATTCATTTTTAAAAAATCCAGTTTCTCTTATCTCGTACAGTTTTCTAAACTCAATACCCTACCTGCTCAGCCATCTAGGGCTTTTCAATCCCATTTCAGCTCACAAGAAATGTTCCTCTGTCCTTCTGAACACTCGCAGGCTCCTCAGACCAGCACTTGTCTGTGGTGGCCAGCTCCTCCCTCCCAGCTCTGCCCAGAAGGTTGTCCCATTGGCTTTGCCTCCTGGCCAGTTCTGGCCAGGCCTCTTCCACCTGCTGTCCTTCTGTGAGGCTTCAGTCCTTCCCCCAAGGGCACCCACCGGTAATCTTGGTGCCAATGTGCCCTGCCAGACTTGGCTGGGCTGGCTCTTGTCACCAAGTGTCGGGCTGGGGATGCAGTGGACCTGGGCTGAGGTGCTGAATTTCCCGCAAACTTCAGCATGAGCCACACCTTTCCATTAAGCAGAGCACTGGCTCCTCAGGGCAGTGTGCAGCTCTGGGACGTGCTTGCCTGGGAGGCTGTGCCTTGAGACTCTGGTTCCTCACTCTACGGGCTCTCCCCCACAAGATGGCCACGGTGCACCTTGGAGGGGAAAGGAGCCTGTATCTCCATACTCCGCCGCTTCATGGCTTTTTGCCTCCACTGTTCACTGGCTCGTATGACCAACCAGACTTCCTCTGATCAGTTCACAGAGCAGCCTGCCTGCCACCACAGAGCAGTATCCTAAACCGTCCTTCCCAATGGCTTCTCAGGCTCTAAGTCTGGGTAACAATGCCCCATACTGGGCGCCATCTATTAAAGTGTATGTTTTTCCTGTTGGTGCCAAGCTCCTACAATAACTACTCAGACTCAAAATATATTTACAGATACCTAGGCCATATAGCTAGGCTCTTCTCTGTCAGGCTGATAACTTAAAATAACCCATTTATATGAATCTACATTCTGCCACAGGACTGCTCAGGTACCATGAATCTGCCTCCCTCACGTCTTCCCTGGCGACTCCTCCAACACCTGGCTCTATCCCAGAATCCTCTCTGCCTACCAGCTGTCCCGCCTTCCATTCTACCCTTTCCTATAGGCCACAGGTTTTCTTAATTGACAGGCGAGTCATCCATAGAATACACAAGCTGTTCTCTCTACATCCCTCACTTCCTACTGCATCAGAGTCTGTGTGCATGACTTTCTGAATCCAACCATATCCAACGGCCTCTTCCCTAAACCACTCTGTCATCTTTTTACCTTAAAAATGCTCACTGGCAGGTACCACAGCCTTTTGTGGTCCTTGGGTTATAGACTCTCCCAAGATCCTTTGAAGCAAACAGATGTATTTTAGAGTGGTTTCAATTTATCTCCTTTTCTCCTGTTTCAACATGTCCCTGCAATGGCAAAAACTGATATGGGTGGTTACGTTTGAGACAACTATACACAGCTGTACAAATTGGAGACCTTTCCAGTAAGGTCCCATCATAGACTTTCCCCTTGCTTTCATGAACAATCTGTTTGGGAGGGGTCATTTTTAGCCTTCTCTAGTGTCTGTGTGCTCCAACTGGCTTAGATCAGAACAGGGATGTAGGTCTAGTAAAAGACAGGAAATGGCCCTTAAGCCCCCTTAGTCTTAAAGTTTTGTTGCTGCTATGACCATGGCAACTTTTATAAAGAAAAACATTAATTAAAACTGGCTTACAATTTCAGAGGTTTAGTCCATTATCATCCTGGTAGGAAGCATGGCAGCGTGCAGGTAGACATAGTGCTGGAGAAGATTTAAGAGATCTACATCCAGATCACTGGGTATAGCTTGAGCATAGAAGACCTCAAAGCCCACCTCCACGGTGACACACTTCCTCCAACAAGGACACACCCACTCCAACAGGCCACGCCCACTCCGACAGGCCACACCCACTCCAACAAGGCCACACTTCCTAATACCACCATTCCCTATAGGCCAAGCATTCAAACCCATGAGTCTATGGGGCCATACCTACTCAAACCACTACACATGCTATGGACTTAGAGATGTATGACTGCAGGGGAGAGATAATGGCATCATCCTGAATTGCTTTTGAAATAGGAGGTTGTTTTAATTGAGGTGCATATGCTGTAAGTCATAGAAGCCACAAATAAGTAAGAATGGCTCAGGTCATCTTGGTCCTTACATCTCAGAACAGAAATGCAGGGGTGGGAGGTTGCAAGGAAGTGTAGGGAAATGGTTTTATGCTCCGTGTATTCAGATGCTGATTACTTAGGCTTTGTCAAGTATCTCCTGTCTTAATGTTGCACAAAAATCATTTTCTATCTCCTCTGATGGGTTAGATTGGTAAATAAATACCTAATACTCCAATATCTGGAGAGAGACCATGGCTAAATAAAAAACTTCCTATACATATGCACACACACACACACAGAGAGAGAGAGAGAGAGAGAGAGAGAGAGAGAGAGAGAGAGACCATAGTTATGTATAAAACTTCTTATACATATGCACACAGAGTTAAGGGTGGGAGAGAGGAAAAAACATGGCGATATATATATATATATATATATATATATATATATATATATATATATATATATATATATATATATATATATGTCATATAAATGTGGATGGATAGATAGATGGTTGGATGGATGGACGGATGGGTGGGTGGAGGGACGGACATATGCATGCACACACGCATACACGGACAGACAGCAGACAGATAGATAGAAGACAGACAGATTAGAAAAAAAAGTGGCTATGTATAAAATGTCATATTCATGTGCACACACAGAGACAAAAGGACAGAAAGAGACAAAGGCAAAAAGATGTTAACATCCATTACAGATGTTAAGATACAAGCAACGGAGACAGCCCACACAGTCTTACTCCTCCATCTTGCTCTGCCAGGTAATTGGACAGGGGAGAAGAGTGCCCCTCCCTCCATGCGCTACCCTCTGTGCTCTGTGTCCCATGTGGGTCAGAGTTTGAGAAAACACTGCTGAGTGGTACCTTCACCCTCTTCTCTATCTGGGAGGGTTTACACCATGGCCTCCAGGATACATTCAGCATCTCCGCCCCACCCATCACTGGGGCAAACCTGTCGGGCTTTTCTCCTTCCTCCCGCCAGACACCCACTACTGCCAAACCACCACAGCTACTTTACCCCGTGACAGGCTGCACCCAAATCCTAACATGTGTGGGGTGAGACCTCCTGGTGCTGAGAGCTCTCCAGAGAGCGGCCATATACTTGCTGCTGAAACCCCTCACTGTGTCCTGGGGATTATCCATTATTGGCTTATGACTTATTCATTAGCCTTAAAGGAAACAGCCATGATCCCAGCAACAGACGCTGAGCCCGCACGGAAAACTAATGTGAACCGAGTTTCACTTGCTCTGAATGCCGTAGGCAGAACAGTGGTTCAGAAAACAGAAGGAAATACTTACTCCCCGGGTAGCAAAAATGCTGTGCAATTAAAAAAATTTTCCAACCCTACTTTTAATAATGGTTTTTTAAATGTTTTAACCTCCTTTCTAGCCCACCACCCACCAGAGGTAGCGGAAAAGAAAGGTTATATTTATATTAGGATATGGGAGAGGTGCACCTGTTTAGAAATGGTTCTTTGGAGCAAATCTCATCTGCCTGTCAGGAAATAAATAGTTCAGGTCACAGGTCAGCAGCGGCAGGTCGATCCACCCACAAACACTTCACGGATCCACCAGCAGTCCAGATCAGTAGCGGTGGAGAGACCAAGCAGGAATTGGCAGGCCTCAGGAGTCAGCAGGAAGAATTAGGACTGCCAGGTTCGCCAGGAGAAGTTCTCAGCTGTGCCTCTGCCAACAAATTGAAGGTCAGCAAAGACTGGAGGCGGATAAGCGTTGCAGAGCTAGCTCTGTAAGCAAGCTCCTATCACAGTTCACTGAGTGCTAGTTACACTCCCTCCAAGTGTCACGGGTCTGTCTTAGCAAAACCCCATGTGAGCTCATCTACTGACATCACTGCCAGTCGGCCCCAGTCCGTGGAAGCACAAGAAGCCACCAGCACACCACCAGAAGGTTTTAGTGCATTTCTCTCTAAGGAGTCACGCAATATAAGGCAGAACAACACATGCGCGCAGTTAGTGAAGAATCCTTCATCACGTGTTCTTTCATGAGCTCGCTTTAGCGGAACGTCCTCTCTCCAGGTAAATACTTCTTGTGCTTTTACCCCCACCAAAAGCACCGTCCAGCACAAAGGACTTTTCAAAGAACCTTTAATTTTCCGCCTCAGTGCTGTGTTAGAAATGCATTCTAAAAATGTGCATAGTCAGTCTGCGAGATGGAAATGTATGTGTGAAGAAATAGTTACCAGTGTGATGTAATAGTGATGTCATTACACCTGTGATGTCAAGAAGTGGGGTACTAAAGCAAGGGGATTGCCACAAGTTCAAGACCAGCCTGGGTTATGAGACCCTATTTCCAAAAAGAGAAAGGGAAAGAAGGAGGGGAAGAGGGAGGGAGGGAAAGGGAGGGAGAGATGGAGGAGGAGGGGGAAGGGGGAGGGAGTGAGAGTGAGGAAAAGGGAGGGAGAGAGGCAGGAGAGGAGGTGAAGAAAGGGAAAGGGAGGGGGAGGGGAAGAGAGAATGCTGGGGTAGGGAAAATGGCTCAGTGACTAAAAACATTTGCTATGAAGGTGTCAGGACCTGAGTTCAAATCCCCAGAATCCACATAAAAGCCTGACACACCGTTCCAGCATCCGAACTCCTAGTGGGCCAATGGGAGGAGGGAGACAGAAGGCCAGCTAGCCTGGTGTGCACAGTGGTGAAAGGCAGGAGACCGTGACTCAAGGCAAATAGAAAACAAGGACCTTCAGCAGGGCTCCTCAGACCTCCGCAGGTATACTGTGGGGTGTGACACCCGCATGCACACATGAATGTGCATGTAAACACGACAGACAGACAGACAGACAGACAGACAGAGGAGAAACCAGAAAGGCACCGCATCAGGTGACAACGGAACTACTTAGCCCTAGCTAACCTACTGACAGCGTTATCTAGACCAACAGGAATGTTCTAGCGTGTTTTTCGATGATAGCTTTGTTTACCTCGTACTCTATCCTGAGTAGTATTTTAAGTACCTTTAAGTACCAGAACCACACAAGAAACCCATACTGCCATTCCGCCCAATGACAGTTCATTAAACTCAAGGCAGAACCAAAACCAAAAAACCAAAAAAGCCTGCAAGTAATGCGTCAAAGTCGCAGCCAGCAATTGCGGAGCTCGCCTTCAGCCCCGCTCTTCCTCACAAGGCAGCAGCACCCCACATTCTGTAGCGTTTTCTGTGAGTCGCCGGTGAACGAATGACCTGGGTCAAGGCAGAGTTATGTCTCAAGAGATCGAATATTACTTAATGACACCCCCAGCGCCCAAAGAAGCTGTCTCCCACACCCAAACTACAAATCAGTACACACGCACCCATTGGCTTGACTTTACACACGAATGACCTTCGTGTATACAGAGCCAAAGGGACAGGCAACAGCCCACCGGGCTGAAACAGTTAGAACACCCCCTCTCTGTGGGTTTCTCCAGAAATTCAGAAGGCTAAGCTCAGTCTTCCTTTCTCACCCCTCCCCCTCCACCCCGCTGATGATCCCGGTGACGCTGTGGCTGCTCAGGGCCTCCTGACACCTTGCCACACCACCGGGTTTCTTGACAGTTGTTCCGTAACCACTTAGGGTTCAGCACTTGCAGACTGAACCAAAATATCACCATCACCACCCCACCCCACCCCACCCCCGCCATTGTCCGCTTGACTTTGGTCTCTGAACTCCCAGCTGGTCAGGGTTGTAATTCCCCAGGGGCTCCTTCTGGAATTCTGTCCTGGGAGAGAGGGTCTGTGCACACCGATCATCTTTGGGTCCCGGTGTCCTGAGAAAGCAGCTTCCTGAGACCCAGCAGGGAGGGAGCCACCCTCCTGCTGAGACACCGGCGGCTCACGAGCGCCACCGTGTGGAGGCCTGGAGCATAGCTCTAAGCAGCACGATCCCATAGGCGCTTCCCACATGAGCCCCAGGAAGCAGGCTGCAAGGACAGGTCACCCTGTGTCGCCTTCTCCTCCCCTCTGTTCCCCTTCCGGCCCTAGGGAAGGCAGGAGACCACAACAACCTCTGCTAGCCAGCTTTCTGCCGGCACGTGGCAGCTCTGAGCGCAGCTCACAGCTCAGGTGCTGAAACTAATCCCTCCCATTAGGAGAACTAGATAGAAGTGGATCAGTAAATTCTCCATCAGCCACGTAACACCAAATCAGCAGCGCTGACTGCAGCAGCTCTGCTGGCCAGTCCCTAGCGAGGGTGTTCTCGCCTCTGCAGGCTTCCCCTGGCTTCTCTCCCGGAGCCTGGCAAATCTCTCCACACCCAACTCTCACCAGCCCCTTCCAGAACCGCAGCCCTTAAAGGGGGCTGCCCACCAACACAGCAGCATCTTGACTGGGGCTCTCTAAGGAAAATTTGTGTATTTTGACGTCAGAACCTGCCCGGGATTCGGGCACGATAACTCCTAAACCCGACTTGAAAAAGAAGACAGTATTTTGTGCCCTTGGCTTATAATGTGTCGACCCTCCTAGGAAAGTAGGTCTGGATTTCTGTCTCCAGCAACTCTACCACGCCTGACGGGGTGTTTGTGAAGAAGAAGAAGAAAAAAGAAGCTCCCGCTAGAATCCTTAGCAGATTAACTGACGTTTGGGAATAGCGCGTGAATAATAAAGGTAGCCGTCTGTAATTCTGACGGTGTGACAGCGAGTGTCACCAGGAACCTCATTCTGTTCGTCAAATAATTGTTACTGAGTGTCAGCGACTTGTCCCCTAGGACAACGCGAGGGTGTTTGTCGCTGCTGCTGTAGTGGCAAGCGTCCAACCACTGAGGACAATCTCAGGACAACATAAGTACAAAGACCATGGGTCCTGACCCTAAAGTGGTCAGTCACAAAACCTCTGCCAGAATAATTAGGATAGTAAGGAGCCATTAAAGAAGGTGGGGCCACAAAAAAATCCAAAACGGTTTTTTTAAAAAAAAAAAATCTTATACTACTGTGACCCACTGGCCGTGCTGCGGCCCCAGAGATGAGGTGATGAATTTTAATATGCACATAAAATATGTGTGGACTAGAGCTATTGTGAATCTGTTCACTCAAAAATGGGAAGGTTATCTGGATCTCAGAAAACTGGGCCAAGAACATTGTGAGCCCTCTGAGATTTCAGGATTCAGCCAAGTATGTCGGTGGGTTAGTGTTATCAGCTTGATAGAATCTAGAACCACCTCTGGGCATGCCCGCGAGGGCTTATCTTGATGACATTGATTGAGATGGGTGGGAGGATCAGCCTCCGTGGGAGACACCACTGCCTGGGCAGTGGAAGCTGGATGGGTAAGGTGTGCAGAAAGTCGGAGGTTAGCATGCATATGCTTTCTTCTGGTTGCAGATGTAACTAACAGACTACTTCAAGCTCCTGCTGCTGTGAGTCCCCTGCTGTGTGCTGCAACCTGAACTGTGAGCCAGAGCAAACCGGATTTCACAATAAAAAGAAACCAAAACACCTAGAGAAATAAACTGACAGATGGTAGGGATGAGACTATCCCTCCTCCCTCCCTACCTCTCTCCCTCCCTCCCTTCTTTCTTCAGTCCTTCCCTTTGTCTGTTGTTGTGGTGGTTGGTTGGTCGGTCGGTTTTTGTTCGTTTGCCTTGGTTTGCATTTTTAAGACAGTGGTCTTACTCTGTAGCCCAGTCCAATCTTGAATTCATGGTTCTCCTATCCTGCCTCCTGGGTGCTGGGGTTATTACATGCCATTCCACAGAGCTTTTGAATTGGGTTCTTTTTTTTTTCCCCCTATTTTGTGATGTTTAAGATAGGGTGTGACTACATAGCTCAGGCTGGGACCCCAGACAAGCTGTACCATGTTTGATTTGTACCGAATACTTTGAAATGAAATTACTTTTTGCTTACATCTTTTCCAAGGAGATTGGCTCCCCAGCTGTGATCAGCAAAGGTGTATCAGCCATCCTCACAGGTTAGACATCTGCACACATGACACCAGCTCCATCCGGGTCCCAGCATACAAACCACTTCACCTGCTCTGTGATTCAATGCTTGGCAAGTTACAGTGCAGCACCCTGGGAAGACAGGTGAGACTCTAAGTTGAGCCTACCAGTGGGACGTTGTGAGTGTGCACAGGTCGAAGGATCTTTTGGAGCTGCCACTAGTGGTAGGACAGAAATCGGGGTACCTTTGGTGACCAGATGAAGAGATTTTGAGCCACCTTAGCCGAAGCCTTGTTGCAGATGTGGGCTTGCAGTACTGACTTTCCTGTGCCTCAAGTCTCTTAACAATCATATCATCACACTGATTCTTCCTAGAGTTAGTGAGCCATTGAAATGATTTCAATGACATTATTGCAAAAGTCACCCCACAAATGCCTAAGCTTTCATAAGTGTTGATTTTGGTGAAAAGTAAAATTCAAGATGCATGAAGCAAGCATGTTTATTCACAGAACTTTGAACCCTATCATTCTTTATGGGGGGGGCATTGAGATCATGGCCAATGTCTCCACCAGTACTCAGACCACTTGAAGAAGAGCAACTGGGGGCTACTTCAGTTACCATTTGTCCCTGTGATGAGCAAACTCACAATGGGGGGAAGTGAGCAGAAACATAGGTGTGGTTGTGAGAGGCCATCAGTCAGAGCACAGAAAGAACAGATACACCACAATCGCGACCAAGTCTCATGAAGGGCCTTGGGGAGTGGAGTAACGGCTTCTCCATCACAGTGGGCTAGTTCTTCACCTCAGCGCTGCATTTTGAGAAGTCGCCTCGCCATCTCCCCCACAATGCTTCTCCGGTCTTCATTCAGCTATGCCCGTCCAGTCCAAACCCAGTGAACATCTCATCTTTTGCTTTTTCCTCTCCTCTGCTATCCAAAGCAGATCATTGCTCTGGAGAGTTTGCCTCATGCAGCCTTCCTCCCCAAAGACTCTTCCCATGAGCAAGGGCTCTCACTGGGGTGTGCACACCCATATTCTCCTCTTTCTTCTGTGCACCAAACCGAGTTTGCATTTCTATCATGTTTCTAACAGCAGCATACTACCGAGGTCCTGAAGTTCTTTCATCTTCTGCATTGTTCTGCACAGAAAGAGCCGAACAAATCCTCAACCTGGTATCAATGCAACAATCCTGTGATGCATTAAATATCTAACTAACAATGAATTCCAGCTCAGGTTCACTACCCACCTCAAATGGTTTGTGTTCCTGAATAAAAGACACACACACACATACACATACACACACATACATAAACATACATATACACACATACACATACATACACACATACACACATATACATACACACATACATACACATATACACACATAGATACACACATACACGCACATACATACACACATACACACATATATAAACACACATATACACACATACATATACATGCACATACACATACATACACACACGTATACACATACATGCACATACACACATACACACACACACACACACACACACACACACACACACACGACCTTTATATTTTAATATACCTTAGGCAGAACAATAGTTGGGCCACTGCCTAACCACCACTACCTCCTGCCAATAATTTTGAGCTACTACTACATTCTACACTCTATCTTGGCTGCTCTGAGCACAGAGGGCTGCCCATTGGGCCAAGGCTCCTTCACATGGTGCTATGTCTCTTACCCTGCAGTCTTCTCAAGCATGGGAAGTCCCTCCTCTTCCCAGTCCCAAGCCTGGGACTCCTAAAGCCCCGCCTCTGTCTGCCCTGCCCAGCTACTGGTTATTGACATCTTTATTTACCAATCAGAGCCAAGTGGGAATCCTAAAGCCCCGTCTCTGTCTGCCCTGCCCAGCTACTGGTTATTGACATCTTTATTTACCAATCAGAACCAAGTGAGGACAAGTTCCCGGGAGCTGTGTGCAGATCCTCTTGCACGGTTTTTTCAGGAGAACATGATTAGCATTCATAATATGAGCAGCTACATTTCCCCCTTTTGTCCAATTAAAAAGGCTCTGTTCTCAGATATAAATTGAACATAATTATAATAATTATGTAAATTATAAGATATGATATACACTTATAAAGTATATCATACTTGGCAGTTTAGATAAAATATTTCTATCGTCTATCCTAACTTAAAGGGTTTATAATTCAATACCTGAATTGTGTTTAATTTTAACTTGCATTACCATCTGAAAACCAACCTTTCAAATCTAGATCATCTTCTTTAATGCTAAAGTTTGATTATGAGACTATAACTCGTCTTCAACCCCGTCAGAGATCTGAGAAGGAATTAAATATTACATGATTATGTAGGAAGCACAAAGACCTATACAAATTGTAGAGACAGCTGACTACCTGAACAGTCCCCTATTTCTTAAAATGTTGGAGCATCTGTCTTCAGCCTTCTGGCCCAGAGCCATCTGACAGACCTGAAGTGGAGCAGGGACCACGGAAGACTAGTTTACCCTGTATTCGCAGATCTTAGCAGTCAACATTCCCACGGCTGTGTGTCCTTTTTTGGAGAGTAATTGTCTGCAGAGTGAATTGGGGCATTTCTTACCTAGTGACTAGCTTGTCACAACAGGAGTGCCTCCAATTGGAGGTAATGGTGCTTATTAAGATATTATAGGGTAATGTCTTCTCTGAGCTGTGACGGGGGTACTGTCAGGAACAGACATGTCTCTTAGTCAAAACCTAATAAGAATAAAATGATTATAAATGTCATATTCTGTGGATTTCTGATGCTTTTGAAGACTATCTATCTATATAAAGTACATCTGAGCTATTAAAACCTTGACTACTCTTAGCTATTTACTATTTGAATAATATTGAAAACACTTTATTGTAATTAAATCAGAACCTAATATTACCATGAGTTTACTATCTGATCCTTAACTGTGTTACTTAATTATCCTAAATGATTTGTAATAGTAGCTACAGAAGGACTGGGTCTAAGTCTTGTGTTCTTGAGTTTTACAGGCACAATGCCTATCTAAGAATAGCAAAATTAATTTTAAATTTGTATCACTATATCAAGATTTATGCCTGTGAAAACCTTAAACCTGTGTCAGTATTTAAATTCTGTACCGATGTAAGAAAATAAAACTTCCATTATACATCAAAACATAATGGTTTCTACCAGTGTAATATTGTGGCTATAAAATGTTTTGTTTAAGAGTAAAAGTAATAATCCATCGCTTTTTGTCTATGTCTCTAATATTACTCTATCTCCCCTTTTTTTCTTTTCAACCCCCTTCCCTTTACCTAAGACAAAAAGGATAGAGAAGAAAGAAAAGATAGAAATCTCCAAATCTAAGCTCTCTATGATTTTCCTTCCTGTCCAAAATTACGACCATTTTCAAACTATCCCTTAAGATGGCAACCTATCTACAATTTATAAAAATAACCATAACCAGATATTCAAACCCAAGGGACAGGATGATGACTGTCCACAGATTCTTCCTGTTGACTTGGGCTGATGAGTTTTTTAGGGAGTAGGGAGGGGTAGAAACACTGGAAAAATTAGTCAGAGTTAAGAAAGCTAGCTTTAGGGTTTGTTATCCGGTCTTTATGTTTTGAAAGTTCAGGGATTCACTGAATTTCTGACTGGATCCACCTGAAAGGCTGGATGATCGGAGGTCATCGGGAATTAGCAGCTATCCCTGAAGAAGCTCTGGGAGCGAGACCCTCTCTCAAAACATCATCAGGTGAGGCAGAATCAGGCATGGAGCTGAACCAGCAGGTCATCTCAGCATCCCCAAGAATGAATCTTGTCAGAGCTGCATCCTGGCGTCTCGTCCATCACTACGTGAATCTTACAACCACAATGTTTAGTTCTATAAATATATTTGTGTAAATTGTGCAACGTGCACAGATCAGTTAAGGATGAGATTTGTTCCTTGTCTGAGCAGGTGAAAGACCTGCTCTTTTTTTTTCTGAGTTAGTTCCATCAATAACTAATTGTAATAAACCTTCATCCATGCGGTGTGAGAGCAATGATGAATTTTAAGGATTCCGTAACCAGTAAGATTTGTTGGCTAGGTTTATCTGACATTTTGGCTAGAGACATTTTTATGCCTAAGCCAGTTTCAGGGCTGGTCTCCTGTGGAGAGGTCAACATATCATGTTTCCTGTCCTGTTTTGGTCCTCTTGACATTTTATGTCTGTAGCCAAGATCTTCAGGGGGTCTTCCCCTGTATCTCTGATCAATATTGCGTTGGAAGGGATCCAGAGCCTCTTCTCCTTTCCTATTAACACAGATATGGAGACTTTCTCCCAAAATAGTATGTCGCTGGTCCAGCAACCTGAAATCGATTGGTTCAATTTTGTAGCCTCCCTGTTCTTAGGGCCTGTTCTACACTGACCTCTCTCCCAGAGGATTGGTAATCTCATTATTACCATCAAAATTATAACCATCTCCATCTTGATAATTAAAATGACTCAAAGTAATTAAATCAATTTCGAACAATTTTTATGTTGAGATAGGTTTCTCTCTATCTCTGTACCTTTGTTTCCTATAGTTGAGACCAAAGGCCTGGATTTCTTTATTCCTCCCTTCTACGAGGATTTGTAGATTGCATAATTTTATCCCCTTTCTCTTTGTATAACTTGGATTAACATCTTTTCCTATGTATTTAACTTTAATTAAATTAATTTTTGAGTGAATGACATGTTAAGATATCCCAGAATTTTTGTATCCTAAGAATCTGGTTGTTTGCAAGGCCTTGACTTTATTTTCTATCAACTCTTCTACTTTCTTCTTGTTCAAACTCTGTGTTGTCTTCTCTTAGCAGGAGCTGTTAGCATCTCTGGCTTAGGCTCTCGTAGCATCCCAGAACCTCAGAGAGAGTTCCACTGAATCACTAGCCCACCACCCACGTCTAGGGGTTGGCCTGGGTGTGTCCCGGCCTTAATCCACAAGCCCCAGAATCACGCCTGCCAAACTAACACGAATTTCTATCCTAGTTCTGAACTTGTGCAGCTTGGGGAAGAACGACATTGATCAGCTTGGCTTGGCTGAGAAACCAGTTCTCTCTACCTCTTAATCTTAAAGGGAAGGTGTGTGTACTCCATTTGGGAATCTCCAACTTTAAAAATCGAGCTCTTGCCTCCACATTGGACACCATCTGTTGAATTAAATATCTAATTAATAATAAATCCCAGCTGTGGGTTCACTGCCTGCCTCAATGGTTTGTGTTCCCAAATTAAAGACACACACACACACACAACACAGCCTTTTTATTTTAGTATGCCTTAAACAGCTCAATAGCTGGGCCACCACCTAACCTCCACTGCCTCCTGCCAATAATTTTGAGTTACTACTTAATAAATTCTACACTCGATCTTGGCTGCTCTGAGCCCAGAGGGCTGCCCGTGCTTCCCCGGCAGGTCGTGTTCTTCGTTGGCCCGCAGTCTTCTCAGGCATGGCGGATCTTTCCTCTCCTCCACACTCTCCCAACATGACAGACCTCTCTCTCCCTCCTCTTTCTTCCCAGTCCCAAGCCTGGGAATCCTAAAGCCCCGCCTCTGTCTGCCCTGCCCAGCTACTGGTTATTGACATCTTTATTTACCAATCAGACCCAAGTGGGAATCCTAAAGCCCCGCCTCTGTCTGCCCTGCCCAGTTACTGGTTATTGACATCTTTATTTACCAATCAGAGCCAACTGAGGGCAGGTTCCCAGAAGCTACGCGGACAATACAAAGAACCACAATCTCCAGTTCCTGAATTCGTGTCCAGCAGCCAAACACTAAAAGGAACAGCAAGCACGGTTTGTCCTCCTCCCTCACGCCTTCCCTCTCTCTGTCCGTACCCCAGCTCACCAAGGAAACCAGTTCAACACCGGAAATGCTCCGCGTACCCTCTACAATGATAACAGAATGACTTCCTCCCCAATCCCTGGGAGGAGACAGGAAGAAAGGAGCCCCAGGCTTCTTCTCTGCAAAGTTGTCTTGGGCTACCTATTGCCTCCCTCAAAATGACGGCAACCCCTAGTTAAGGCCCCCACTCGCCACCATTTTCCTCCTCTGATAGAAATGCTCCTTCAGTCAACTTCTTCAGCTGGGCAAGAGCAGTGATCCAGGCTCAGCACTACCATAGCCCCAGCACTCTATACCTCCTGTGGATTCCTGCCTACAACTCCAAATTCTCCTTTAATTAAGCCCTCCTGGAGTTATTCTAAATTGAGTCACCACCTGAATCCAGAGGGCCCAAAACTAAAACACTTCTAGACACATAAATATCTTGATTCTTTTCATTTTTTTCCCCCAAAACGAAGACAGATAGATACCACCTGAAGCTTGCTTCACACACCCGGACCCCACTCAAACTACCCACAAACACAACACTGGAGGATTTGCTGTCCTTTCTTCGCCTTACAGAAGTCAGTCAGTCTCCCAAGTTCCTCATCCACAGGGATGACTCTTGGATCTTCGGGGCCTGGTGGCAGAATTTCGATGCCACCCTGAGACCTCTGCCCACAAGAAAACCACAGAGGAGCCGAAGGTAACTGCCATTTTAACTGATGGCAGAGTCTATTTGGAGTATATTTTCTGCTTAAATGTTTCCTTCTCGGATCTCTGATGGTGTTGGTAGCAAGCTGTAACTCTCACCCTAGAAGCAGCAAAGTAGGCAGCTTCTCTCCTCTCCCCCTCCAATGTCCCTCCAATGTCCATGTGTAACAACGAGGCCATGCCTTTTCTAGAGCTACTAGGTCTCCTGCTGAGAAAGGCAGATCCACAGGTTTCACCCTAAAAGTGAGAAACTAACAAAACAGGTTTCAGTGTAAAAGCAAACTCAAGCTGTGAGTTTAGAGTATGGTGCCGCCCTTGCTAAAATTTTACTTTTATCATTGATTTCTTTAAAAGAACGTGCTTTTCAACAAGTCTTCTTAGTAATCAACTACCTCTGTCAAGTGGTAAATGATTGGATGGGGGAAAAGGTTTAAAGTTTATTTATTTAAGCTGAGAGGGTCTAAAAAAATGATTTAAGGGCTGGAGAGATGGCTCAGTGGTTAGGAGCACTGGCTGCTCTTCCAGAGGTCTTGAGTTCAAATCCCAGCAACCACATGGTGGCTCCCAACCATCTGTAATGAGATCTGATGCCCTCTTCTGGTGAGTCTGACAGCTACAGTGTGCTCATATGAATAAAATAAATCTTAAAAAATGAAAATGATTTAATATGTGTAAATGCAAGTTGTAAAGGTGTGAGGATGTGCAAGCTTGTGTAAGCTATGAGAGTCTAAGGAAGTGACTTAAGGTGTGTAAAAGTGAGACTTAATAATACATGATAAATTTAAAAGTTCCGAGTTGTTTTTTTAAGTTCGGAGTTTTAACATATAAGCTATTAATCTAGCCTTGGTAAAGCATTAGTTCCTATTATAATTACAGGCTCAGAAACTTAAACAAATCTAAATATAGTCTTTAAAGTGTTTCTCATTATGCTGAAAATATCCAATATATGAATGCATACACTTGTGTGTGTGTGTGCACATACACACCCCACACACATGTGGTGGGCGTCCCATGTGCCTGTGTCCAGTTCTGGGGACCCCAAGCTTTGGCTATGATTTAAAGACGTGAGTCTGCTCCCACTGTTAACAAACAGAGGCTAACTGCTTCTTCTACAATGAGGATTTCCGTGCAGACTACAGACAGTAGTCATGCTAATAAATCTAGACCTTTCACCTCTTTTTGTAAACTTTAAAAATCCATGTAAGCTCCAGGAAGTTGAGACTTGGATCCAGACCCCCCACGGGCAGATCAAACTGACTCCGGAGCAGTACTCCTGTCCGTCAAGCTTTTCTACTTGCTACCTAACCCTGAAGGTGGGCTTTCCATTCCCCTGGGCTTGGGACTTTTACCACCACCACTCCAACTCTCAGGACCACAGGCCTGGAAGTCTCAAGCGTCCACCCAAGACAAAGATTTGCCTTCTGTCCCTAGTCTGTATCTGTTCCAGCAGATTTCCATCGGCAGACACCATCCAGGAATCAACCATGGCCTGCAAACCGCTCCAAAACTGCCTACAGCATGCCAGCCCCAAGTGGTTCTGCAGAACCAGAGATCTCTGGGCTCACTAAAAGACAGTGTAAACCATATGGAAATTTCTCCAGTCTCCAACCATTGCCTGCTGGCTTGAGCCCTCGCTCTAGACCAGCATTCCAGACTGTTCCAAAGCAGCCTGCCCTTTGACACCCCAAGTGGCCCTTCCGAACCTAGACAGCAAAACAGATCTTACCTATTGCCTAAATACTTTCCCCAGTCTGGTCCTGGACCCATATTCCAGCCTTCCTGGACCCCCATAACGACATTCCAATCTCTGCTGACAAGCAATTACAGAAGGGACTACATTGTCCCTTGTCACAAACGGAAGGCTGGAAGGTCAGGCCCAAAGGTGGCTCCATTTCCCCATTTCAAAAGGCAGAAAGGACAAGAGGCTACCCATGGTGCCCACTCACAGACAAGGTTCCCTCAGTATTGCAACTATATGATACACATTTCCAAGTCTGTAAGAGCATCCTGGCTCTTCTCACCTCTCCCTCCCCTAAGATCCCCAGTCCCACAGGCTTCCCTCTCCCAGACATTCTCCTTATAACCCTATTTGGGCTATGTTCCCTGACCAGGCCTCTGCCCAACCCCATCTCCCTCTTCTCCCTCTCTCTGCTCTCCCACACCACCCCCCTCTCTGTGTTCCTCTCCCCCTCACTCCTGCTCCTCTTGTGTGTGGTACTAACCCTGGACTGCTGGGTCTGGGCTCTATGAGAAAGCAGGCCGAGCAATCCAGTAAGCAGCACCCCTCCACGGCCTCTGCATCAGCTCCTGCCTTCAAGTGTTTGCCTGGTTTAAGTTCCTGTCCTGCCTTCCTTTGATGATTAACAGTATTGTGGGAGTGTAAGCCAAATAAAACTTTCCTCTCCAACTTGCTTTTTAGTCAAGATGTCTCGACACGGCAATAAAAACCCCAATTAAGACCATGGAGAATGAAGATTTACCAGACAACCGCAGTTAGGACTGCCACAGCGTTGGGCTGAGGCAGGCAGGCAATCATGAGTTCACAGAGTATCGATCTACTTTGATCCTTTCTGTGAATTTTCAAACGCTCCGATGTGTCAGTCTTGCGCATTCGCGCATGTAGGAGCGCACACTACAGCGAATTTGCGGAGGTCAGAGGCCCATCCCTGCAGCTGTATGTGGGTTCTGGGGATCTAACTCAGGCTCCAGGTCTGCACGGCACACACTTTTTCGTCTGCCCGGCCATCTCAACCACCCTTTTCTTTACAGCATTTGGTTTGTAGTGGGCAGTTTCAGAAAACTAGGATTATCCTATTGGAACGGTGTTGGGGGACTTAGTGGATCTCCCTATACTTAACAAAATAGAAACAGTTCAGGGTAGTAATGGCACTCTTGGTGACGTTGTGGGCGAGGTGGTTCCTGGCTTTCCTAATGAGTCAGCCCTTCATACAGTTCCTCAATGTGTGCTGACCCCCACCATAAAATTGTTTTTATTTCTGCTTCATAACTGTTCTTTGGCTACTGTTGGGAATTGTAATGGCAGTATTTTTGAAGACAGAGGTTTGCCAAAAGGGATTGTGACCCACAGGCTGGGAACTGCTGATTTAGAGGATCTTAGAGAAAAGAAACGAAACAAAAGAAGATAGGGCATGGGCCTGGGTGGGGGGGAGATCTGAAGGTCGTCATTAGATCTCAGGACTGTAGTGGCTTAAATGCCTGAACAAACTACATAAATGTACTAGCCTGCACACACAAACACAATTACAGATACAGTACACTCCCCGATTGACACTGAGGTAGCCTGCATACGCCAAAAAACCAAAACAGTCTCGCTGATTTAAAAAAATGCACAAAATGATATAATTATACAATTTATTGCAATAAACTTTATTTTAAAAGTCATAACTTTTCAGAGGAAAAAAAACCTCAATTTCTACATGCAGAGTTGGTTTGACTGACCATAATGTACCTTAACAAAGTCCTTTCCCTGTACTTAGTAGATGTTTAAATAATTGTAATTTAGTTAAATCACCAGGCACTTGAAAAAGTCAAAACAAAGTTGTAACATAGTTAAGTACATGTTTAAAATAATGTGAGCTCATTTTTCTTAAAAAAAAACCAAAAAAGTCATCCTTTCGTCTTCCCTGTCTGTATGTCTTTTTTAATAGAATTGAACCCCAAATTTGAAGGAGTACATCTTTTCCTCTAGGTTTTCATGAATGTTAAATTAGTCTTCAGACCCAGAGCAGCTTACAAGAGAGCAGACCACTTAAGGAAAACGGTGAGAAGTTCCAGGAATCTCCCGTGTGAGTTATTAGCCCAGACTCTGTGAGCTGGCTGACAACGTGCTCAGTGAGTTCAAAACACGATACTTGGTTTTAGAACTAATCCGGCCTTAATGTACCCCACCAGGAATTTCCCTGTTATGAAAATGACACCGAGTTCTTTGCTTAACTGTGAAAAGTAAATCTGGAGTCTATAAGAATGACATAAATATATTTAAATATGAATACAAACTTTTGAACATTACATTATTTTTGAACACGTACATTTCTTCACGCACAAGCATGTGGCTGGGCGTGGCGGCGCACACCTATAACCCCAGTGCCTACGAGGCTGAAGCAGGAGGGCCATGAGTGACATCCAGCCAGACCACATGCCAAGACACCAACTAAAAGGAAAATAAATATAATAAAGTGGCTAAGTAAGTAGAATCCTGATATTTTGAAAGGAAACAACTATACCAGGTTCAAATAATAAGACATGGCAGGGAGTAGCCTACATCATAAAAATAACTGTTTATTATTGAAACTCAACCCCGCAACAACGGCAACAACACAAATCATCTGAAGTTCCTCTGCATCACGATTCTGTGTGCTGAAACATGTATTTAAAGTGCGGCTATAACAAGGTTGTTTATCATCTTAAAGTATGAAAACACAGTGCTATGATAAATTGAACTTCTTCAAAACACGTGTGTGGTGAGAGAGAGAGAGAGAGAGAGAGAGAGAGAGAGAGAGAGATTTTCATTATCTGTGAGAAACTAAACAGTCATCTTATCAGGAGTCTTCCGTATCTGAGAGCCAAAACACTAACCGTAATAAATAAATGTACAGCCTGGAGGCTCCGTGGGGCACTGAATACTGAGAGTAGTAATGTAACCGTGTATGGAGAACTCCGTTTTTCGGAATTAAGACTTCCTTCAAACACAGTTCTGCTTGCGGCCACTATTGATATGGATTATGTAAAGGTTCCGGTTCCAGTCACTGCTCATGAAGACCCGGATTTAACCACTGAGCCACCTCTCCAGCCCGAGTGTCTGGACTTAAAACTTTGAGAATGTACACTTTTAAAACTGTTTTCTTTCAACCTGAGATAATTAGTTTTAGCCTTTTTTTTTTTTTTTTTTTTTTTCGTGTGATAGTAGATAAATACCTTGGAACATTCTACCCACATCCCCCAAGGTCTGTGGTATTTTGATACCCAGCCGTGGTAGTACGTGATAGTTTAACTCATAAAGAAATGGGAAAAATGAATCGTGACGGGCGAAGTTTAAGGGATGGGCAGCCTTGACATCTCACAGCATAAGGACAGTGACTGTAAGATCTCCGTCAAGCATTTCAGCTTCTCCGCCGCCCTCTCTCCATGTCTTAGATGGCTGCTGGGTGACATGACCAAGCACATAGCCAAACTGTATCATTTTGGGTCCTCCGTGTAACAGTAGAATTATGGCAGCCTCTCTTGCCTTCACTTAGGATCCAAGTTTTGACCAGATAGTTGTAGAACAAATGGAATAAAAACTAAACAGCGTCAAATCTCTAATTTCAGCTGCCACGGTTTTACTTGTAATCTGTGTGTGTGCGCATATGTGTGCAGGTCGGCACATGAGGGTGTGCTGCTGTGGTTTTATGGGGGTGCTAGGGACCTCGTGCTTGAGCAGCAGGACCTTTACCGAGCAGGAGACCAGGGTTGGATGGGGTTTAGGCCTCCTGGCTCCTGGGCTTTCTGCATATTCCTTAGAACGTCTTCCTTCTCCCTCATCATCTTACCACGCGGCACAGACAGCCCACTGAGAGACCATTCCTTTATAACAGTGCGGAGACTTAAGATGTCAGGACTTCTTCATCTTAAGATGAAGTCAGCCTCAACTCACCTTCTCAGACTGACAGGCCCCTCCCCCTTCCTTCCCTGTCCATTATCAATGATTCCAGGCCAGCTTTCCCAGTGCACTCCACAGCTGTGGGCGGTGCTGACACACTTGTGTTGGGTACGGGTGGGCACTTCCCGAGTGGAGTGCGGTCTGAGATGGAGGACACAGCATTTCCCAGATCAACTGACCACTGCGTCTCTTTTTCTGTCACAGAAACTCTGGGAGATCCGCCAGCGATGAAAATAAGAGCTTGAGAAATGCCCATCCGTCCAGGTTCCAAACACTCAGGGCTGTGCCTGGCAAGTTATCTGTTTCACTCCTAAAGAGGAGTCGCTTTGCTTACAAGACCCACAACCACGGTAACCTAGATTCTACGCCATAAGCCTCCCACACTAAGCGCTTAAGAGCTGTATGTTATTTCTTTACTGCAGCTGATGAGAACTGTGATCTAAGGAGATTCATATGTTCCTCCTGCAAGTATTAAAAACACAAAGATCTAGTGGATTCTTTATCTCAGTCCAGCCCTGCCACACTCTGGAGAGAAGTGGGCTGCGTCACAATGTTACCGGGCTTGATCTTATCACTAATATGAATTAGCAGTCGAGGTAGTGGAGGTTGAAGTCTTAAGTCAACAAACTATTTCTGTATATCAATCCTCTGGTCACCTCCATGAATTTGGGACTCACTATGATACAGGTTCTCCAGATAAATCTCTGAAGTTTACAGTGATTAACTGACTTGTCACAGCAGGAATAAGTCAGAATGTCCAGCTCATGCCTGACTCCTCAATCCAGGCTCTTAGGTGCTTATGACAAAAACAGAGGTGTTTGGGTCACATTCCCATTGCATAAATAAACTGAAGAACATTTAGATAAAGTCAAGTCATTTAGAATTTAGCTTTAGATTTCCTCCTATTCAGTTCCTCATTCCCTTAAATGAGATACTCAACGTTTTGAAAAGACAGAAAAATAGATCACTATTTACCAACAACAGGTTTCCACAAGTTTTGTTTTTTGCTGTTATTTTGGTTTTGAGACAGAGTTCAGTCTTTATCCCTGACTCTCCTCAATCTCACAGAGATCCACCTGCCCTCAGCCTCCTCTGAGCGCTGGATTAAAGGTGAGTACCACCGCAGCCACAGTCTATAATATTTTTTATGAGGAGGACTTTAGAAATCTGCATCCAAGGTGAAGACATTATCTGTGGTTTCGGCCATGACTGCAAATCGCTGATACTCAGAAACTCGTTTCTCAAAGAAATTTGTTTTCCCTTCTAATGAAATGTTCTCCATAAAATCAAAGGGATTTTCTGCCTGAAAAATCTGGAAAGAAAAGAAATGTCATTGGAAAGCCTGAAGAATCCAAACTAAATTTCACAGCAAGGGCAAAACTGATAAAACCAGAGGGCGGGGCTCCACTGCACAGACACACCCCCTGCAGCCACAGTGGGCGGGGCTCCACTGCACAGACACACCCCCTGCAGCCACAGTGGGCGGGGCTCCACTGCACAGACACACCCCCTGCAGCCACAGTGGGCGGGGCTCCACTGCACAGACACACCCCCTGCAGCCACAGTGGGCGGGGCTCCACCGCACAGACCCACCCCCCTGCAGCCACAGTGGGCGGGGCTCCACTGCACAGACCCACCCCCTGCAGCCACAGTGGGCAGGGCTCCACGGCACAGACCCACCCCCTGCAGCCACAGTGGGCGGGGCTCCACTGCACAGACACACCCCCTGCAGCCACAGTGGGCGGGGCTCCAATGCGCATGTGCGCACGCGCACACACACACACACACACACACACACACACACACCTTGAAGCCACAGTGTCCCACTAAGGTACTGGGAGTTTCTGATTGCTGTCCCCATGCTCATTTAAAGTTTCAAAAGATTTTGCAAAACCTTTTTCTTTCCTTATAAAAAACAAGTCTCTGTCCTACAAATTTTATTTATTTTTCTGTTTATCAGAGATGGGGCACGAAGCCCAGACTGGCCACGAACTTGCCTCCCAAATGTTAGAGTTACAGATAAACATCACACAGCGAATGTGTCACCGGTATTTTAAAAGTAGATACAAATGCTTTCCGTGAACTAAACTTTGGAGACCTTACTTGCCTGTAACGTTCTATTGGTAGACTGGTAGTTTCAATGAGAAAGGACCCTAGAGGCTCAATGTTTGGTTCCGAGCTGCTGTTGGAGGAGATGTGTCACTGAGGTTTCAAAGGCCCAAGCCAGGCCCAGCTGTCCCCTCTGCTTCCTGTCTGTATCAGGAGGCAGCTCTCAACCCTGCACCAGAGCCATGGACTCACCCTCTCTGACTGTGAACAATGGTGTCTTGTCACAGTAACTAAGACCGGTGGTAACACGTCTTGAAACTCTATTTACCTTTGAGAATCCGAGTTCTCCAAGTAATCTGTCAGCTACAAACTCAATGTACTGTTTCATCAAGACGCAGTTCATTCCAATGAGGCCAACCGGCAAGGCTTCCGTGAGAAACTCCTGGAAGGGAAACAAAATCGGAGCAAGGTACAAAAAAGCGACATGTTTCCCAAATATGAAGTGTCATAGTTAAAGTCTGAGATGTCCCCGACAGACTCGAATGTCTGAACACTTGGTCCCTGCCTGTGTAAAAAGTCCATGGGACCTTGAAGAGCTGAGACTTGGCTGGCAGAAATAGGCCACTGGGTGTGAGTTTGAGGACCTTTCCCATCCCAGCTTTACTTTCTTTAGTCAAAATCTACAGAAGCTGTGCTTTAAGCTCTTACTAGAACCTTCCTTGCTATGACAATGCCTCCTGAGCCAGGAACCAAAGTAAGTACTTCTTCCCTTAAATTTCTTACAGAAGAGGGGACTAACTGGGGCAGTTCCTTTTTATTCTTTGTCTCGACACTGATTTCCCTTCAGGCAAGGTAGGCTGGGACAGGTGACAGTCATCTGTTTACAAACGTTTTCCATAGTACTAGTGAAATGGCTTCACATTCTTAGGGGCCCAAAGTGTTACGTAGGAAATAACAAATTATTGGATCTTTTAAAGTAGTGTGGATAGGACCGGGCTCCTGGACCTCAAGAGAGAGAAGGAACATGCTCTGTCTGAAGCGTCCCAGACAGAGCGTCTACAAAGACCGCCACCGTGGGAAGCATGACCCCAACAGGAGCCAAGAGAGGCGTCAGTTCCAGAGAGTGTGGGATGGACAGACAGGATCTGGAGGTTGGGAGATGCCGAAATACGCACACCTCACCCTCAGAGCATGAAAATCACCCTAGAGAGTCCCTACTGTGTAAAGAAGTTAGCAGACTTCGTTTTTAAGTTAGTTCTTGAGAGTGATGAAAATACATTTAAAGTGGACTGCTGAGCGGTCTCTGGTCTCAAAGCTCTACAGGCCACAGACTCAGCTCACTTCACTGATTCACTTTCTTAGTCATTTGTGACTGTAGTTTGTTCTCAGCTGGGCAGTCTGCTGTTGTTGAAACTGTGAAACAAAAACCACCCTTCCACAGTACAGAACAGAAGAATGAGGGCTGGAGGGCAGTTAGAGCACCGCTGCTCTTCAAAGGCTCTGCTTTCAATTCCCAGCACCCAGCTCCAGGATCTGACACCCTCATATAGACATGCATGCAGGCAAAACACCAATACACAGAGAAAACAACACACACACACACACACACACACACACACGCACACACATAATTAAAATGTCTGTTATAGAATAAAATTCAAACAATGCACTCAAAATAATTACTTAAATTATATACTTATATAATTTTATAAGACTATATATTTAAATTAATTTAAAATAAATTGAAACAAAAATATAGCCCTGAAATAAACTGGGCATACAGAAAACCCTGAAATAGGATAAAGACTAACTTAATGAAATTACACACCGAGGTAACAACGTCAATACACCACGTGCCGGTTCTGCTGTGGTTGGATGAGAACAGCCACCGTAGGCTCATAAGTTCTTTAATACTTGGTCCTAGTTGATGGGGTGGTTTGGGGAGGGTTAGGAGTGGTGTTTGAAGTTTCCAAAGCCCACGGCATTCCCGGTTAGGCCTCTCTACCTCCTACTCGTGGGTAGGACACAAGCTCAGCTGCTCCAGCTCCACACCTCTCTTCTGCATCCTCCCACCACGGTGCTCATGAACCCTCCAATGACCTGGAGCCCAAACAAATGCTGTTCTTTTACAAGCTGGTGTTTCGTCACAGAAATAGCAAAGGAGCTAAGAGAACCATCGCACGGGACGACATGAATTTGCTCATATTGACCTACAAGTGACAACTTGGCAGTCAAATGCTTCTGGGCACAGTGGCACAGTGCCAGGAAGGTCGGCTAGGGGTGTGAGTTCAAGGCCAGCTCACACAGGATCACACTTACCATTTTGAACAACACATTTAAAAAAAACAAAATATAGGGCCTGGAGAGACTGGCCAGTGGTTAAAGACACTGGCTGCCCTTTTAAAAGACTGGGCTTTGATTCCCAGCACCCACAGGGTAGCCTCTATTTCCAGGAGACCTGACTCCTTTTCTAGCTTCCCTGGGCAGCAGGTATACATGTGGAACACATATATACGTACAAGCAAAACGCGCATGGAACAAAACAAAGATGAAGCAAAAAAATTAAACACAAACAGACTGTGTGGGGATGAGAGGTGCAGACCACAAAACTGCAGACCCACCTGCTCAATTTTAACAGCGTCCACAATGATCTCCCTGACTCTTTCTTCTGAAGGCTTGTTTACCAAGTACTGAAACATCAGGCAGGCGAAGTCACAGTGAAGTCCCTGACGCAGAAGACAAGGGCTATTGTTAGGGAACTTGAATTAGCTACTTGTAAACGGTGTGTCCCTGTGCAGTATGAAGCAGGAACGTGGAACTTCCTGGAGATGTGGAACAATAATGGAGCCAGGACCCTCTCCTTCAAACGGCACTGCATATCAATCGATCACTTACAATGGAAACTTTCAGTTTATTAACTGCACTAGTCTTTCCCCGGCAGCGCTGATTTAGAAGAAGTCTTGGATGAGCAAAGGCAGCACAAGAGATGTTCAATGTGGGTTAGAGCGGACAGCTCACAGTGACCAGTAAACCAAAGGTCAGCATGGCCGCCAAGCCAATACATGAATACAGTTCACTTGGCAATTTAAAGCAATTCCAATCAAAATCCTGAGGTTTTTTTTTTTTTTTTTTTTTTTTTTTAATCCAAACACTATTCTGGAAGGCTAAGTGTAAAAAATCTTACAAACACATCTTTAAAAATGAACATTTTGGGCTAGAGAGATGGTTCAGTGGTTAGAGCACTGACTGCTCTTCCACAGGTCCTGAGTTCAAATCCCAGCAACCACATGGTGGCTCACAACCATCTGTAATGGGATCTGATGCCCTCTTCTGGTGTGTCTGAAGACAACAGCAGTGTACTCACATATATAACATAAATAAATCTTTTTTTAAAAAATGAACATTTTGAGATATAGTCTACCAACCATTAAAAAAAATACTAGTGCCCACTGAAGTACAGGCTTGTACTTTCAGCTACTAGAGTGCTGAGGCAGGAGAATCAAAAGACCAAGGCCTGCCTGGGCTACAGAAAGTGCTCAGCACTGACCTGGGCAATGTTGATAGACTCTGTCTCAACACAGAGAGAGGAAGAGCAGGGAAACAGCTTGGGGGAAGGCTGCCTGCCTAGCATACTTGAGCCCTGAAACTGGGTATGCTGGCCCCCATACGGAATTCTAGTGGTCGGGGAGTGGAGGTCAGAGGGTCAGAGAAGTTCAAGGCTGTCCTCTGAGACCAGCTTAAAACACATGAGAACCTGGCTTTAAAGAAATCAGCTGGCAAGATGGCTCGGTGGGGACCTGAGTTCAAGCCCTAGGAGCAGCATGGTTGAAGGAGTAAACCAAGTGCTACTAAGAGTCCTCTGACTTCCACACGGGTGCCATGCCAGGCGCCACCCGGGCAGACAGGCGCTCACAGACACAGGCACACAAATCAATAAATATATGCAATCATTTTTTTCCAATCGATTTTTGAGAAAATGTTTAAAATAAAAACAATGGAATTGAAATTGTGATCACATACTCTCTCTCTCTCTCTCTCTCTCTCTCTCTCTCTCTCTCTCTATATATATATATATATATATATATATATATATATATATATATATATATGTCAAATTTAGTAAACAATGTTAAAAGAGATTAATCGTGTGAAGCATGGTGTCACACTTCTTTGGTACTAGCACACAGGGGACAGAAACAGGTAAATCTCTGAGTTCAAGTCCAGCCGGGTCTTCAGAGCAAGTTCCTGGACAGCCAGGGCTACACAGAGAAGCCCTGTCTTGAAAACAAACAAACAAAAACAATAATAATAAAGGAGGCCAATAAATCACTACACTTTAGGAATATGCCAGTAACCATGGAGATGAGGAAAGGAAACAACGTCTCACAGGCCCAGGAAGAAGTAAGTTTCAGTTTCCTTTTCATTACCAGAATATTTGTACCAATACACACATTTTCTCCAGGGGAAAGAAAAACCAGTGAGCACATATAAGACACGTGGAAGAACACATTTTCTTACTTCATCCCTGCTGATCAGTTCGTTTGAAAAGGTCAGGCCAGGCATCAGACCTCTCTTCTTTAGCCAGAATATCGCAGCAAATGATCCGGAGAAGAAAACTCCTTCTACAGCCGCGAAGGCCACCACTCTCTCCCCTAGGAGACAAAACGGTTCCATTTTCTAACTAGATGCTGCGGACATCTGCGAGTTTATGAATGTATGGGACCTTTTACAATGTTCAACTTTCTTCCTAAGAAACAAAACAAACATTAGCACTGTGCACAGAGGTCTTCAAAGCATGGGGTTTTCCATTCCTGCTTGTTGGAATGGGAAGATGTTTATTTCAGACTCTGTGACAAACATGGACTTGAGTAGGTGCTGTTGTCTGCACCCACAAACACACACACACACACACACACACCTTTTTTTTCATTTAAAATTCATCCTATAGAAATGTCCAATTTTTAGGTTAAAACCAAGACTGTGTGATCTTTAGACCCATAGTTGCAGTCCAGAGAGCAGGATGACTGAGGTGCTTCCGGCTGCAGGTTCTTCCCTTGCAAATCTCACAGCAAACAGAAAGGCCGGCAGAGGGAGGGAAATCCACACTGCCCATTAGTAACATCCAACAGGAACAGACTTGCAGCCCATCCTTACGGATGCCGTTTAAAAAGCTGCTCTAACCCTCATCAGAGAGGCTTCATCCAGCCGCTGATGGGAACAGATGGAGAGGCCCCCAGCCAGACCTCGGTACTCCACAAACCCTGTGGAAGACGGGAGGAAGGAATGTAGGAGCCAGAAGGGTTAAGGACACCTTAAGAGCCCAGCCTACATGATCAACTAACCAGGGCTCACTGTGACTCACAGAGAGTTTATAGGATGAACCTAGGTCCTCTCCATTTGTTATGGTTCTGCAGCTGGGGGGCACTTATGGGACTCCTGATTTCGAGATCCTTCCGCTCCTACTGGGTTGATTCACGCAGCCTTATATGCGGGGAGGTGCCTAGTCTTACGGCAACTTGACATGCATGTTTGGCTGATGGTCCCTGAGTGGCCTGTCCTTGTCTGAAGGGAAACTGGGGAGTGGATCTGGGGGAGAGGGAAGCTGG